>NW_003307578.1:758530-798678 GCF_000143455.1 Volvox carteri f. nagariensis
CCCGTACACCCGTACACCCGTACACCCGTACACCCGTACACCCGTACACCCGTACACCCGTACACCCGTACACCCGTACACCCGTACACCCATACACCCGTACACCCGTACAGGTTTGTAACCCGGCTCAGCAGGCCCGAGTGGCCGCCGCCCTGCTCCCCATCATCCCCGAGCTCACCACTCGCTGCAACCAGAGCCACCATCCCGGCATGGCGGCGCTGCTGGCTAGGCTGCAGGTGGCTGATACCGACCCGCCGGGGGGGGGGGGCCGCGAGGGGTTTGGGAGCTGTCATAGGTGGAGCGCAAAGGGGTATGCGGACTCCGGGTTTTCGTTCTATCCTGGAGTTTGGGGTCTGGGGTAAAGATTGGGGCATGATTCTGTACGGCTGTGTGCCATGTCGTACATGGCTACTTGTGATAGTCCAAGGACGGCGCAAACGGGGGACTCCTAGGGGGACATTCTCCCCCCACACACACAGGGGGGGGAGAGGCGGGATACCTTGCGTGCATGTATGTATGTATGTATGTTGTTATAGGGTGGTATAGCTTCACCAGCGGCCCCCTTTCCCGGGGCAGTCCCTGCTCTCCCCTGCTAGAGGGGCACCCTAATCCGTCACCCCATCCGACTTCAGAATGTATTCGTTGGGTTCAGCAACTCACCACCAGCATCCAACCAAATCTAGCGGATCAACGGCGCATCAACTTAGTTCCTGGTCAGCTCGCAAGTATGTATGGGAAATATGACAGGATGCACCTCCCCCCCCCCCCGCCCCGCGATTTCATAAAACTAATTAATAACGTGATCAGTAGGTAGATAGGATGCAGAAGGCGATTGCAGGACTAGCAACTTCAAACGGAGAAAGGATGATATACCGCTAAGGGGGTTGCCGTACTATGCTGAAATGTGACCAACACTCATACACTACAGAATGGTAACAGCCGTATTAGGACGGGGGGGTGTCCGGCGCTTTGCTGGCCTTAACGTACTCGCACTTAAAAACAATACAGAGATTGTCCCTATATTGTTATTGTATACTGTTCCTCCTTTCCGGCCACCTGCGCTGCCGTGCCAGGAGATCACCGCGAACCCCTCAGTGCTGATGTTGCAAGCGGAGCCGCCGCCGTCGGCGTCACCGCCGCCGCCACCACCGCCGCCACCGCCGCCGCCGCCGCCACCCTTGTCGCCGCTCCGAGATCCCGGCACCGGGTTTGCTTTATCGCCAGCGACGGCACCGCCGGCAGTGGCGGCGCCGGCGGCGGCAGCTGCGGCGGATTCCTCTGTCGTACCCTTCCTCGTTGCCGCCTCCAAGGGGGCAGGCACGCAGCCCGCTACAAACGTTGGTAACTGGCAAGCTGCAGCTGCGGGCGCCGTCGGTGCCGTTGGCGGCAGCGGCGACGGCGGCGGCGGAGGTGACGTTGGAAGCCCCAGGAGCATGCTACGTGCGGCGCACGGCGGGGGCAGCGCCAGCTTCGCCAGTAGCAGCAACGTCAGCGTCAATGGAGCCCTCGGGAGCGCCGGCAGTAGCGCTGGCGGATGTGGATCTCAGGCCGCGGCGGTGTCAGCGACGGCGGCGGCGGCCGCTGCTGCTGCCGTCGGCGGCGCGGTGGCGGCCGTTGGCACCGGGGCGCCTACAGGCTCTGGGGCGGCAAGGATGACGCTGACGCCGACCCCCGAGGTGGTGACGTCAGACGTTGCCGCCGGCGACGCAGAAGCCGCGGCTGCCGCCGCGGCTGTAGCAGTGGCGGCGGCGGCGCGCGCTTTGAGCCTGGAAGAATGGGCTTTGGCGGCGGCAGCAGGCGTCGATGCTCCCCATCCTGTTTCGTTTGGCGGTGGTGGCGGCGGCGGCGGCAATGGGTTGCAGCCATTCATTATCGATGGTACGGCATACCTGCCGCCGGCTCCAACGCAATTGCTTAGCACCGGTCCAGAGCCAGTCCATGCAGCAGCATGGGAGAGAGGAGGGGACGGCGGCGATCGTACCACGGCCTCTGCAGCAGCGGCGGCGGCGGCGGCGACTGCGAATCGCGACCATGGATTGGCGGCAGGACGCCTGCTTCTGCGCACCTTGAGCCGCGTTGCGAGCAGCGACGCCGCCAGTGGCTGTAGCGGTGGCGGCGGCGGTGGCGGCGGCGGTGGCGGCGCAGTCACCGCCGTGTCAGAGGAGACGGACGACGACGCCGTACTGTCCGACGAGAGTGTCCTGGCCGTCCTCCGAGCACTGGGGCTGGCGCCTGTGGGTAGTGGCAGGCGACTGCAGCTGTAGCCGCGCCAGACAAAAAACATGTCGTACAATGCGGAACCGTCGTACAATGGCAATCTTGCACATGTGAGGCAATGAAGCTTATGTAGGGAATGAACCATATGCGAAGCATGTACGTCGTCGCTCTCGTCGTACAACGATCTGGGAGTAAAAGGAGTAAGGCGTTTTAGAGAGGGTTGCATGAATCGATTATTGGTTTGAAAATCTTTTGTGTGTCTATCTGGGAAGGGAAGGGAAGGGAAAAATGTGTTCATTAATCGGAATCCTTTCCTCCCCTCGGCCTTTGTGGGCGATTTGTTTGATTCGTCGAATGCTGGTCGACCCTCTGCAGTGTTAGCTGTATCAAATCCTCTCTACCTTCCGATTTTAGGGAGGTAGAATTAGATGTAGCCCAACATCTTTTCGTACAGGTGCCGTACCTGGCTACCAGGCGAGGCGCAAATCCGATTTGATCGGGTTCGGGTCTTCTCACCGCGGGGGCTTGTCGTTCCCGTTTTGGTTTCTGTTTAGCAGCTGGATGGTTTGTCGGCTAGGTGTGAGGTTGGATTGCAACTGCAGACAGATAGGTAAGCAGGCAGGTAGGCAGGCAGGCAGGCAGGCAGAATTACAGACAGACAGACAGACACACAGGCAGGCAGGCAAGGGCAAGAGAGAAAAAACCCCTGTAGTTGATATTATTTTGAGGAACTTTTACTACAAGTTTTACGTACTCCGGACAGGTGCGGGGCCCTGCTAAGGGGGCGTCGAGGCTAACGTTTTTTCTTCAAGTTGTTGCTCCCCCACACCATGTCGCAGCTGTGAATGAAGTTCAGTGAATGTGTGACTCTTTTTTGAGCTGTGTTCGTTGTGAATTATTGCAGGTCGTACAAGTCGTACAAGAAGTTGTACATTGGTCTTCATTTATAGAGGGATCATCTTTCTTTTGTGTCCACGTGGCTAACGGAGCGGCCCCCGGTGGTGGAGGTTTCTTCCCTAGCGCGCAGACACACACACATACACATATACACACGCACATACACATACATATATACACATGCACATACACACGCACACATATACACACACACGCACACGTGCCCCATCCGGGTATATCGCAGTCGCTTGCTCTATATTCAGTTTTAGGTGTTACGAGTTGATGTGCGTGCATGCATATAAGTAGTCTGTATGCTGCATGCACGGTGATTGCACGGCAGTGTCGTACGTGCCGTTTCGGCCGACTTGTGCTCCAGTTAAGTTTCCTCAGCTATTTCTCCATCATCCCCCCCCATCACCGCCGCCGCCGTTGATGTGCCGCGCCCGGCTGGTGTTGAAATCCGTGACCCACCATCACCTCCGTTTCCGGAGGTGTGCCGTACTTGTACGTAATTTGCATGCCGTACAGTTCTTTTGTATCTGCTCATGAGGAGTCGCGTGCATGCAGAGCTTGGCAGTACATTACCTTCTGATATTTCGTCGAATGTGAAAATGCAAAGTGTAGATTGTATCAAAACAAAGAGTTAGCCGAGGAGTGGACCGCCCGGGGCTGATCCACTCGCTGTCGTTGACTGTGCTCTCTTCCTCGCCGCTCCAACGTTTTCGCTGTTGTACGCCGTGGGTCGTACACCGCTCGTGCTTCTCAACCCTGAGTGGCACGGGATCTGTTCCGGCCTACTGGCTCCGCCTACAAGTGCGTCCTAGTGAAGCCTTTATAACATAATTATAATAACTGTGTGTGTGCCGTACATCCAGGTGGCGATATGTGTGGCGGTAGGAGTTGTGAATCTTATCCGTATTGTTCGTTCGTACAGTAGGGGTGGCTTGATTATGCTGTCTATACGACAGAACTAATTGTATCGCACGTCGTATTTGAGGCACAGGTGTGAACTGCTCTACCTGGCTGGCTGGAGGGGGCTGCATGGGGCATGTAGATGGGCATATATATACCGCCCGAACTCACAGCTCTGAAGACTGGCTCTCTGGAAGACGGGCATCATGTAAATGACGGGGATATAAAATTCTGCAAAGTACAACTCCTTTCCACTCTCGACCTCTCCCGGTCTTTTTCGGAGATCTCACTGCACCTCAAGAGCTCCGTCAAAAGCTTACTTCCCGGATTCATGAAATGAATTCCCGGGTCAGAAGCAGAGCAGAGCTCCGGTCAACGCCGAATCACATGCCTGGGGGATATGTGATGAACCGCAAAAGTGTGATGATGATGGTGTCAAAATGGTCCTCTTAATGCGAAGCTGGCTGGGCAGGTGAGGCACCACCATCTGAACGCTGTGATACAGGCAGGAACACTGGGCACGATGCACATGTGCTCTACATGCACCTACACATATGACACGTGTCATGGCTTGTTAAGGAATATAAAAAGAATCACAGACCCGTCCGAAGCAGCTAAGGGAATACTTTCCAACGTTCCCACCATATCTTGCCGTTGCGAATATGTCTTAACGCGCGCACACAAACACACACACACACATACAGACATATATGCTTAGATATATTATATCCGCACACGCTGTTTCATACCTCTGCACCCCATCCATCTCATACCCCTCCCTGCCTCTCCCTGTCCACTGCAGCGCCCTTCACAGGGATCAGCGCCCTTCAAAGGCCCCACCCGCGTCATCCCCAACCGCGAGCACTCCTGACGTGTGTCCTGTTCCTCAGTTCCTGTTCCAGCCGGCCGCTCTCCGTGCCAACCTCCGCCTGCCGTTCATTACCTCTGTCGCCGTCGTTGTCGCAGCGATTGGCGGATCTCTACCAGAGCTAAAGCAGAAAGAGACATTCCAACCTACATCGCTACACACACACACACACACGGGCAGCCGCTTCGGTTTCTTCCCTCAGCAAGAACCAATTACACACATCACTACCTACCCGCGTAGACACACACACACACACGCTCATACATGTCACAAGTAGTTGCTTTGCTTTCCTAATGGGGCATACAAAGCTAAAGGCACAATGAGGGACAGAATGCAATGCAGTGTCACAGTTTAGTTTGTGCAGTAGTACAGCGTAGTACGACTACAAGTCGCACACGCACACGCATGGACGGTGGCCCCGTTCACGGTTAGGGGTTCCGGCGGCCAACCCCCACGCCCACCGTTTTCGTCCCCCTGCAACCGTGCTTCCATACATTGACCCACGCCTCCTAACTTCACCATCCCGACCCTGGTCCTAATTCTACTCCCATTCCGTTTCAAACCTGGAAGGTCTCTAGAAAGCGAAGGACCTCCTATGAAGGGATCCTCTATCAAATGACCATTCCGTCTGGAGGAAGGAGCTCCAATTTCAATCCCCACCCACGGCAGCCTTAACACAATCCGATACAGCGTCAAACATAACACACACACACACACACAGGCACACATAACATGCCGCGAGTGTTCACCAGGCAGTTCAACCTCCACCCCACCGCCCCGCCTAACCTAAGCCAGCTCCTTTCCAAAAAAACAATGTCAAGGTGTAACACACACAAACACACACACGCGCGCGCGCACGCACGCACGCACGCATATACGTCTTAAACTTCTAGCAATTCTGAAACAGCGCCAGCCGACGCTCACATGTTCCTGCAGGTCCCCCTAGGTGTTGCGTTTCCAGTGTTCCTGTTTCTCTATCCTGTTCTGCGGACGTTCTGATGACACATACGTAAACTGCACCAAGGTCGCAGCGCTTTCCCCCCAAATGCGCTGGTGAACTCCCCTTAGCCGCGCAGGAATAGTGTGTTGCTGATTTGGCGCATGTGTGGATTGAACATGCCGCCCCAAGACACGACCCAAGGAGGAGGACACGCGTCCTGCCCGGTCCCAATCCGTGACTCAATGGGCTGCTATACCTCCACCCCTGATCACTGTACTACCAGTGCTGCCCCCCCTTCCCCACATACACACACAATTCAACCCCGGGGTGTTGTTAGCTCCACCATGCACCGTGTCATCTACGTGCCGCTCCTGCTCCCTTAGCCGCTGAATAATGACATCTGCGCTGCGGTGGTTCTTAATTTGGCGTTTACCTCCCCCCCTCCCCTCCCCTCCCTCCCTCTTCCCCCCCCAGCTGATGCACCGCAGCCCCCGACCGGCACCGCAGCAACCCCGACCGGTACCCCTGACACCGCTGCCACCTGCCCCCACCCCCCCGCTGGCCCCTGCCCCCACCCCACCCCCGACTGCTATCGGTTCGCCGCCACTTGCGCCGCGGCTTCCATGGTCGCCTCCGCCAGCACCTTATCCGGGTTCCTGAGCTCCACGGGCGGCAGTGCGCCCGGAGTACCCGGGGGGGGCGTGTGGATCTCGCTGTAGGTGCCGCACTTGATGCAGCCGTCAGCCCACACGCCGTCAAACCTGTTGGAACATCCGCGCATCCGAGAAGACGGTTGGAAACGGTTGGAAACGGTCAGTAGATGGGGCGCGGGAAGTGAGAACGGAGAGCACCAACATGCCATCGAGTCGAAAATCGATTCATGGGTGCGTTGCAAAGCACGTTTGCAAAAGCACCCAGCTGTAGGTGTCATGGTCCCCAGATACCATTTCGGCACTCCCGCACTTGCTTTCGGCCGGGTTTTGCCATATGCTGGGGGTTCGGCGGTGTTCCTCTCCCCTTTTTCCCTCCAGGAAACGTTGCTCACCTCTTTCCTTTACTCATGTAAAAGTACGTCCCAGTGCCGTTCTTTTTGTCATTGGCCCACAAGCCCTCGTACACGTCTCCGTTGGCGTACATCAGGGTGCCGGGCCCGCTCCTGGCCAGAGGGGAGAAGAGTTGCAGAAGCGGCGGGCAAGGGCACATGCGAGTCAGGGAGGTTGCAAGGAGAGGGGAGAGGGGAGGACCAGGGACGGACAGGGAGCGAGTTGGAAAGGAGCAAAAGGGGGGGGAATGACGGCCATCATAGGCGGAAAGGGGCCTGGAAGGGGGTACCGTAACGACTGTGCTTTTGCAAACAATATGGTAATTTTACTTGGTAAGCCAGGAAGCTCTGGAAAATAGCACAAGTGGAAATTTCTGCCTGCTTGCCCTACCCTGCCTGCCTGCACGCGCTTGCGTGGACAGCTGGCGGATGGATGTGGCGGTATGGTATTTCCCCTTAACCCCGCCGTTTAACCCCACCTTATGCCCCTTACGTTGCCGCTGCCAACAGCCCGCGCTATGGACCGGCATTGTCCGAGGGGATAACTCAGCTGACTGAATCTCTTCCGCATCCCCCTTAAGGCAGACCGACGTGAGCACGAACGCTAAGGGACAACGGAAAACGCGCGTAACCGAGCTCAATCATGTGGCTAGGGACCGACCCACGGGTCTTAAAGCTCGCCATTTACTTCCGGCACAACCGAACGGCACATACGGTACATACTGCCACATGGGCCCATCATGCTGCTCAGAGCGTCTGCTACATTAACCCAGATGCCGCTCACTTGACGTCATCTTCAAAGTAGCCCTCGTACACATCTCCTCCGAAACCGTCCACTGGTCGCCCGCCGTACACTGCCCGCCCTTTCCCGTGACGCTTGCCGTTGTGCCATTCGCCCTCGTAAGTATCGCCATTGTCCGCAAAGTAGGTGCCATGACCCTGATGGCGTTAAGGAATGATGAGTCGATATTAGGATGGGCGGATGGATGATGGCTAAGGCGGAGCAGGGGTAAAAGCACGAAGTTCTTAAGGACAGCGCATGAAATTGGGTTGAAGTTGCCTTAATCGCGTGCAATTTCCTTTCCATGGCCCCGTCTTCTCCCCAGCCCGGCCCCAGCCCCACCCCAGGATAATCCCCATTGGCCGCCCCCACTGCCCTGGATACGAAGAGATCCATTGCGCCGTTTCTGGTTGCTGGCATTTATTGCCGAGAAACAGATCCATGCATGCATGTACGGCACTGAAACTTAACCCGACGCTCAGGCGCAGACATGCTCTTGGCCGAAGCCTCGGACTAAAGGGCCATGCTGAAGCGCCAACCGGACCCATTCACCGACAACCTCACGTTGGGTTGATCATGTCGCCACTCGCCGTTGTAGCGCACGATGTATTTGCCATCCCGGAACAGCCACAGCGTCCCCAGCCCGTGGCGCATGTCATCCGCCCAGTCGCCTTCGTACTTATCGCTGTTTTTGTATATCACCGTGCCCTTCCCTGCATGGCGGGAGGACGGGCATTGGGGCGACATGTCGTTTTGGGCGACATCTCAACAGAAGGCTAGGCCGAAGGGACTGGTCCCAGGTAAGGACTCACCATGCTTCTTATTGTCCTTCCAAGCGCCTTGGTACCGTTCTCCAGTAGTCCAGTATACTGTGTGATGAGGACCTTCTTTTTGCGCCTAAATTAACACGAGCAAGGAGCAACCATGGAGATGAGCTCGGATTGAGAGGTCACGTTTCCGTTCCAATCACACCTTTTGGTCAGCTGTCCTCCACAGCGGATCCTTGCTGCGCAATGACTGTGCTGTAAGTGTGCCAGGAATGTTGGGTGGCATTCTCGAAGAATGTCAATATTACACTTGATATTGGTTTGAAAAGGAATGATCTCCTTTATACGGGTTAAGTTTTGAGGAAGCCGTTACAAAGCCTTCACAGACTCTTAACGTCTAAGTCACCGTATGTTGTACGGCGTTATGACTGTCCATTCCAGTCTGCATTTTATGCACAGGATTAGCGCGCTGTAAACTCATACTTTAAAACAAAAAAGACAAGCTCCTGCTTGCTCCATTGATGATAGCGTGCATGCTATGTTGCATGTCGCTCAGGGTTCCTGTTGCGCTGCTCGACCCTTGACTCGCTATGGAATGTTTCTAAACTCAGCTCTCCATGCCACCTGTCCGCTCTACGGGCTGTTGGCTTCTGCACGCCACGCTCCGAAACACGTGTTTTATTCCTGTTGATGTTATTGCAAACTCACCTATCCATCGACTTCCCTACGGCGTCGCATTGCAAACTATCCTAACAAATTCGCTGCTCCTTGGAGTATAAGGGACGTTAAGAAAGTTCGCTGCTAACAGGCTGTTTAAGACTTTTACGTTGGTTCTAGCCTCGCACTCACCCAAGGCCATGACCTGTAATAACAGCTTGGGCGTAGGCCCCCCGGCTGATTTGCGCGGGGATGATTTGGTGGCGCATTACGCTATCCCCACGCTGCCCGTCGGAAGCATCCTCGTCGGCGTTTTTTTGGTAAAACCAGGGGGATCCCCACCGGGATCTAAGTGGTGCCGTTACCGTAATTTGATGGGGACACTGCTCTGTTAAGGATCGTGCCCTAGGTGGCTCGTTCACGCGGAGACCGCCCTCCCCCAGCGGTTGCATCAAATCCTTATGCGCTTTAGGTCGGGCTGTTCACCGTGAGCGCGCCACACGTACGCGCCACACGTGCTGGCTTTGTGGAAGACGAATTGCATGCCCTGCTTATGTTGGCTTGAGGGCGAAGTATGGGAGTGAACTCGGGTTTTCAGGGCGCACAGTTATAACCGAGCTGGCATCAGCTAGCTTCCTCTCCGAGGTCTGGGAGACTAGGCACGCAGCGCTCCGGCGCTTCGCGCTCAAACGGAAGCGGAGGACTATGATAATCGCCCCGCCGGCTTTGACGGGGCCCTCCGCGTTTGCGCGGACACTGTAACTGTGTAAGGTACCCGCGTGTGATTACTGGCAGACTCACTTACTGCCTGCCCACAGCGCAAATCACATGTAAGCCCACATCCTATTTCGTGGAACTTATTACAAACGTATCCATACTCTATATTCCCCGGAATTACATACAAGCCAAGCAGTGTCCCTTAGGCCCGCCCACGACATGGATTCCTCATTAGCAATACAGCGAAGACGCGCGCCCGGGGCGACTTTGGCAGATCAGCAAATCTTACAACTGTCGAAAGGACAATCCCAGTACGGTTCGCCAACCACCAAAAACTATTGATTAGCATCTTTCGCCGACGCCTCTCTCCATCGCCCCAAATTTAAACACAATGCGGAAACACATACACGGACACGGACGAAGTCAAAGACAACCTGTGAACAGCAAGCACTCATCACCGGACAGACAGACATGCCGATTAACGGACAGCTTCAGCTATGCACACCAGGGAAACCGGACGCTAAACAACACGCCGGTATTCATTCGTCCAGGAGCCACTCGGTCCTAGTGCCAGCCTCGTTGCATGGCCATTGAAAGATGCCGCGATAGACAAAGATGCCCGAGTAGCTACCCCATCCCGTCCTGCCTCCCCCATTCCAGACAAGCCAAGCTGCCTATGCCAAAAAAATCCCTCAGGACAAAAGTTCCCAGGCTCCGCTGCGCTGCGGTCGCCCATAAGTTACACTTCTCATCTCACATACACCATCAGTAGCGGCGGTTGATCTGTCCGCAGTTGGCAGCTCTGCACCGCAGCCCTTCACAGCGTTCGATACTCACTCGCCCGCCCGGAATTGAAGTCAAAACAACCTTGAGCTCTTAGTAGCGCCTCTCGCCCCGGCCGCCATAGTCGCCACCACCTCGACCGCGATCTCCGCCACGGTCCCGGTCACCTCCACGGCCGTAGCCGCCGCCACGGTCCCGGTCACCGCCCCGATCACGATCGCCGCCGCGGTCCCGACTGCGGCTGCGGCTACGCTCGCGGCGGTCGCGGCGATCGTCTCCACGACCTCCACGATCGTCCCCATGCCCTCCGGCACGTTCCTGTATATGCAGCGACGCAATTACAGCACAGCCGCGATAATTACATTGAATACGCAGCGCACTATAGTCGCCCCAGAGACATCAGTCGTATCAGCTGCCATGATGCAAGATGACAATCAGACTGACACGCCAAGTGATACAAATTCACAATATCATTGGATGAGAAGCGCGGACTGACCTGCTTGTGAATCTTGTACTTTTCTGGTCTGGAACGCAAGCCCCGAAACGGACAACCAGGGCCCCTGTTTTACCCCTAGGAATTCCCGATCCTTCCCGACCCGCCACCCGCCACATGCTCACTGCTGCGCTGGGCGCGGGGTTGTATTCGCCACGCAGCCGGGCTAGCGCTGCCTCTTCGCGTGCCTTACGGTCCGCCTCGCTCGTGCCACGGAACTGCTTCTTCAGGCGGCCAAACTCGTCATACCTGCCATTCAACAAAAACACCAAGAATTACGGAAACCGCAAACCAGTCGAGATGCATGACTCATGCTGATCAGTCATTTAAGACTTTCAGGCTTAGGATCACCGCATGGAACCCAAATCCAAGTTTACCATGGCGGCATGTCATCCTTGCCATAATAACATTGGCAGCCAATCATGGCCACCAGCTGAAAACCTAGTTGCATTTCGAGAGCCTACAAAAAGCCGGAACACAAGATTGGACAAAACGCCAGCTCAGCCGTCGGACTCACACATCCTGCTCCTCGTACTCCTTCCGCCGCCGCCTGGCCTCCTCGAGCTCCTGCTCGTCCAGTTCCTTAAAGCCACCACCCTGACCCTCGCGTCGCATGTCCACAGTGCCTGCAGACGTCCATGTACGCGTGGAAAACTGAGACAGGTGCAAGTGGTCGATGACCTAGTTACCGTCCTGCATCGCGAATGCTGCCATTGACATTCAAGACATGCCCCACGAAGCACATGCAGGAAGGCTCGTGCGGCAAGTAAGATACGAAGTCTCTTGCGAAGGTTGGTTCTTGGGAAAGGATGGCTCCTGGGAAAGGTTCAGTTACCCCAGCCCATGACCTCTACAGATGCTCACCGGGCTTGGACGTGCCGCACATATTGCACTTGTTGCGACGGGCCCAGTTGACGTTGCCGCAGCTTGGGCAAGGCCAATCATCTGGAGCAAATAGCCCAGGAGGGCCCTGGGGTGCGGCAACGACACGGGGCTTGTCGCTGGGCGGCGCAGCTGCGCCACCAGCAGCGGGGGCCGGCGGAGTTCCAGCGGCAGCCCCATAACCGGCACTACCACCGGCACCACCACCGCCACCGTAACCGCCACCACCACCGCCACCGTAACCGCCGCCGTAGCCACCATCTCCTAAAGATACATGACATGAAAAATAGGACGTGAGAAGGGAAGCCCGAGACCCCCCCTTTACTGCGGAAATTGCATCTCGCCCCTATAAAATGCCATCACAGGAACGTTCCACGTGTCTTTGCCTGACATGGATAGACATCGAGACAGACGTGTTATCAGGGACCGCGCAAAAAACACGACCGCTGTTACTAGGGCAGAGCTTCCCCCCAGTCCCGCACCTGCACCTGCACCGCCACCACCACCACCGCCTCCACCACCGGCTGGGCCGCTCGCAGACGACCGAGGCGTTCCGCACTTGTGGCATTTCTGGCGGAACGCAAAATTGTTGTTGCCACATTTGCTGCAACCCCAGTCGCCTGGACGCCCACCTCCTGGGGCACCACCACCACCACCACCGAAGCCGCCCCCACCGTAGCCTCCGCCCCCACCGCCCATATCTACAAGCAATAAATCCATGTGCAATATGTTTGCGCCAGTAAAAGTGCGCCGAGGATGGAGACGTACATCTTGTACAGCGCTCTGCCAGCCATGGCTTCATGCAGTCCTAAGGCAGAAAACAATAAGAACTTGAGGGCATCCAGCCACGCAAGGGCAGGTTTGAGCCACATTCTCAAAGCGTAACTGTAATTAATGTTACCTAGCTTTACGCACCAGGTGGTGGGGCATTGTTGTAACCATCGTTGTAGCCACCGCCACCGCCTGCAAAACGTTTGTCCCGGAGCCAGCGCTTGGCCAACAAGTTAGGAGCTAAGCTGTCGATCTTAGGCATGGAGGAGTACCCAATAACGAAACCACATGCCACATGAAAGCCATCGTTTGGTAAGCTTACCGTAGCCACCACCACCACCACCACCACCTCCGCCTCCATATCCTCCACCATATCCACCACCGGCTTGCTTCTTTTGGGACAAGGTGACCTGGAGCATCGAACCTGCAGCAATGAGCAAGCTGGTGAGCTTCATTCCAGCGTTAAAGCTGCACACAACATGTGTAGACGCGCCTGTCGATACTGCCCTTAGCAGGAAGCAGCATAAGCCGCCCGGTCAGCACAAGCCTAAGCCTAATATGTATTTCTTTTACATACATCCGCTACTACACTAAATTGTCCCAGTCGCACCTTTCCAATCCTTGTTGCCAAACCATTGCACAGCTGATGCTGCCGAGAACGGGTCATCATACGTGACAGTCCCGTCACCCTTGAGCTCTCCCGTAGCCTTATCTCGGTATAGCCAAATTTTTGGCTTCTTGGTCTTCTTGTCGATCTTTATGATTCCGATAGAGCCGAAGTACTCGGCCAGATCTGCAGAGAGGCCCCGGCGCGGCCCTCATCACCCGTGCGCTGCGGCCCAGAGACCGTTGGGAAGACCCGCAACAGCCCATGACCGGGCTACCCGGCCAGCGAGCTTTGGGCCCGCCGCCACACCTTGCTCCGTCGTGTTGGGCGGAAGGCCGCTGACATAAACGGTGTCCGTGTCGGGCATGTCAAACGACATGGTATCTGGATTATACGCCATCCTTCTTGGCCGGCTCGGCCGAACTTAGCGGCCTGTACCGCTGCGGATGCTGATAGTGAATATCTCTAACAGGCTTTGACCCAAACAGTATTTTTCGCGATTAATCCCTATTGCCTTTACGATGTATAAAAGTTTGATACACTCTCTTCGACACTGGCAGAGGTTGTGTAGGCTCAACGTACGAATCTGGCAAGTTTTTGCCGCCAAAGCCGTGGTTGCTGTCGTCAGCAGCGGGTTGCAAAGAACTCGTGTTCCTCGTTACCTCTACAAACCAATTATTGCAGCAAATCTTCTTCGGGGAAACTTTTGACTGCACGCGTCAGGCTAGTTAGGACCCAAAAGTTGCTTTGGCACATCCAACCAACTGGTGTGTAGTGGAATAAGTGATTTCATGCCGCGGGGTGTAAAATCGGAGCCCTCTGCTTCTGGAGAGCAACCCGGCAAAGGCGATTCCAAAGGAACAAAAGGAAACAAGACAAAGTCAACGGCGTTAACTGTGAACAAAGTCCCATTGAAGAAAAAAGATGGGCAGAAGGAGGGCCCTAAAGCAACTGCAAATGGAGCGGACGGCAGCCTTGATGTTGCGGAGCTCGAGAAAAAGCGCAAGGAGTTTTCGGAGCAATTGCGCAAGTGTGAAGTGCAGGTGCGTTGCATAAGCCGACGTCCAAAGTAGGGGGATTCGTGTGGGCATTGCGGGGAACCGAAGGTTTGTGTGCGAAGTGTTAAGAAGGGTTTTGCGCGTGCGCGAACTCTCCTGGCCACTGCTGGCGCGCATCAAAAAGATACTTAATTTCCCAGCAAGAGTATTTGTAGCGCTGATCATACCAACCCTGGCAACTGCACTAAGGGCACCGGATGGGGACTAGGGTAACTAGACACCCGCTTTCAGCTGTTGCCGAATACACTGCGACGTGCAGACCTTGCCCTGCGCGTTCACAGCTTCGCAGCTTTTGCAGCCAAGCGGCTTCCGCTCATGAACTTTAAACCCGTCATCACCTCTTCCTTGCGCCCTCCCGTTCACCCATTGGGGCCTTAACCTGCTCATACCCGTCTCTGCAGATCCATAGGCTAGAGACCCAGTACTTCGAGACCGCGAACCCCCAAGGCAACGCCCTCAAAGGTAGGACCCCCAACAGCTTCCCAATGCTCAGCCGCAGCTAAAACAGGCGTCTGCCGAGTTTGTGTCCGACCGCAGATCGTTGGCCTCTTGCATGCCGCTAACTACGCTGCTTTCCGGTGTCAGCGACGGATATACCTTGTGAGAAACAAACTTGTTATGAGAAAACCCCTGCCCTCACCCCTGCCAGCCGGCAACCCTCCGCTTCTCGCGCGCCTTCCTTGTCGACTCCCGCCCAACACCAACCCCGTCCTGGAGCCGCTTGCTGCTAGGGACCCCGACCGTCAGCTTTATGATCTTCATCCCTCGCTCTCTCTCACACTCCGGTCGTCCTCCATGTCTCTGGACCAACACCCCCCTCCCAGCTGTCCCACTTTCCAAGTTTTAGCGCTTTCCTTCGTCCCCCCCCCACCCTCCCTTCCATCTCCCCAACCCCCTTCTTGCCGCCGCAAACACCTGTGCAGTAGGCTACGACGGACTGCTGTCCTCCACGGCGGTGAGCGCCAAGAAGGCGCAGTTCCGACACGAGGATCGAATCTTCTCGGGATCATCCACCACGGGGAGCACCGCCGCCGGCAGCGGGTAGAGTCCAAGGCAGGCAGGGCGGTGGCCCAGGGACTCCCCCGCCGGCCGGCACACCGCGCCCTGCGCGCTCGTCCATTGCGCCACCGGCACCTTGCCGGCATGGTGACTCGAAGCTGGGGCCGCAGCCTGCGCCGGTATCCATCGGCCAATCCGGTCACACGGAGGACGTGAGCAGCAGGCGCGGAGAGTGCCGTGGCGTATATGTAAAACAATCACAAGGGACTCTGCCGGTGGAATGGGGATAAAGGAACGGACAAGTTGCAATCGCAGTAGCAGCGGCATTACGAGCTTCTGGAGGGCGCCCTGCGCCGCGTGATATCTCTCTTCCGTGGCCAAGTTACGATGCCCAGGTCTGTGGATTTTCTGTTCTGTGGATGAGGGGAACAAGCAGCAGCAGCAGCCCAGCACTGCAATGCGGCCGCAGGCTCATCAGCTGTGGATGGTGGGGCCCTGGAAAGTCATGCTGCCACGCCACACAGGCGTCCTGATTTGAAAACTCAGGATGAGTGGTGATTTAGCTGGCATGCGGGACGAACTAGAGGCGTCGGGCCCTACCGCCGTAAGTGCCGTGCGTGATGCGGCTGGCGCGAAAATACTTTCCTAGGTAGTTTGGTTAGTAAGCTTGTGACGCGAGTAAGGAGCGTGGGGCGTAGCTTCAGAGCGGTTTTATGCATATATGCGTATGGAAGGTTGGATATGGGGAGGTGTGACCGGACCCAGGCAAGGCCCCGAGCGTGGCAGTGAGGAGGATGGGGGAAACGATGGGCCCGAGGGCGAGGGCGAGGGAATAGCCGGCGTCTGCGTGGCGTTCCAGCCGACGTACCGCGCGCCTGCGCGTCGGAGATTGTTGAGCTTGCAATAGGCCGGTGGATAGGATGGTGGGTGTAGGGGATCGTCCGCATGCTTGGCGGTAGGCTTTTGCATGGCAACTGACCCACCTCTAGACTGGCTATAGCGGAACAGGCTGCCTACCCGCTGCTGCGGCTGCTCTTGTTCCGGAACTGGTCTGGGCCATTTTCTTTCACGGCAATTGGGTCCACGGTGTGATTCCCTTCCCCATCTCTCCACCAACTCCACCTGTTGCCTGTATTCGCTCTCTGTTTCATTTTTCTTGGCCTCTCTTGACGCCCCTGTGTGCTACTGTCGGCGAACACCACGTGCAAATATAGCCGCGACCAGAGCCTCCTTTTTGGTTTGCAAATTCAAAACCCATAACCTCGTTATTCTGATTAAGCGCAAGGTTTTCACTGTCTTCGTAAACAGCAATGGCGAATATCAATTTATCAAGCGGGTAAATGATCTTACCGCTAAAACACGGAGACGGTACTGCTTATGCTGCTGCAATTAACCTCTGATTTTACTGAAATAGAAAAAACATATGTGTTTTGGGCGTATCTTCAAAATCAACCCAAACCAAAAGCGAATGGGACGAGCTCTTGGTCCTTCTTGTACACTTTTGTTGACCTCTTACATTTTTCACTCGGCTGGGTGCCTAGTTATTGGCGGGTACCTACCCAAGGAGCGGGAAGTGGGGAGTGCATAGGAGAGGTGGAGAGAGAAAGGGCATGTCTGGACTCTTGGGTTGGAAGGGGTTTCACCTCCGTGGAGATGTGGGAGTGAATGCGATACAGTTCCTGGCCTCCTTCCCGACGCAAGTTTTGAGCGTGTTCTATGTATGTGCTGATCAGGACCGGGTTACTTGAGGCTTGGCCTTTGGGCATACGTACTGTTCGTATAATTTAGCAATACGTGCTGGCTAGGAACCCTTCGACGGTTTCATAACCCTCGGAAGCCGTTTGATGTGCGCGCGCCTTCGCGTTGTGATGTGTGTGGCGAGGGGGGCGTGGATGATGTGGTGAAACAGAAGGAACGAACTGGACTTTGAACCAGGACATAAGTTCATCCTCCTCCCTCAACCAGCCTTAACTGGAAATTGGGTGAGAGGTTTGCCAAAGGATGTAACATAGGCCTGTGACCAATGGATACGCTCCTGGGAGGGAGCACGGTGAGATGGGATGGGGATCGAGTAAAACGTTCAGGACGTTTTTGTTGGGTTGCTTTGAACGATCTAATTGCAATATGGCATGACAACGGCGAACGTGTTCTGTCGGTCCTTCCTAACGCTGACTTTGGATGCGAGGATAACCCAATTGGATGAATAAGGAGGATAGAGGAAAGGGAGCTGGAGGACTGGACCCCAGCTGGTTTCACCTGGTCTCAAGCGACACTAAGTGAGAGTGGTTTTGGAAAAGGGTTTCGGGAACGGTGCCTAGCAAAACCCCAGCAGCACGATGCGCAAACCGCATCGAGAGTATACAATGATACCTATGCGTCCCATTAGCTTGGGAGAAACCCTAAACCCCCCCTGAGAGCAGCAGCTGTGCAACATGTGTGAGAAGAAATCCGTGGACGTGTGCCGTTGTCCTCCCTCTCCCCAACAAACGACACAACGTGCAGGAGGCTTCTTTTCCTTACAGAAGAGGCAATGGAAGGCGAAGTCCAACAGCTTTTTTCGGCCATGGGAAACCTCAAATAAGAGAGACAATGGCGGGACGGCCCTGCCGAGTGCAGCAAGGGCCCGAACGGGGAAAATTTGGAAGAGCCATGGAGACCCCCTTATAGCAATGCGACACTGAGGCATGCACAAACCCGACACGCAAATGCACATCCTCCTGGTTTACCAGCCTAAACTGGAATAGGGACCTACAGGCCCGCTTTCTCCCTGAGTTGTACTGATATAATCCCAAATGGTATACGAGAACAGCTGTTTCCAAATGCCAGGGTTGCGCCAACGCTTCAGGCGTAGCTTGGACTCGGGCTGGGCCGGCGCGACAATTATCTGCTGTGGCAGCTGAGGTACACCAGGCTGGGCTATAGTCGCACCACACGTCGTCGTTGTGAAAATAACGGTTGGGCAGGTAATGGGTTCTTGTCACAAAGAGCTGCCGTTGCCAACCTTTCGACATGCCGAGAAGAAACATCTAAAAGAAAAATGTCAGCAGATAATTACTGCTAACGTGTTGCTACATTGATGATTTTCACCATTATAATATCTACGTTCTAGAAGGCCGAGTCAACACGGCAGGTACGGGATTACGTGTCCCCTGTAACCGCTTGCTAATCAGAATCTTCCTTTCATAAATTGGAGTTTTGATAGGGTTTACTGATTTGGCAAGGTAGGAATCCTTGACTAATTTGTAGTCCCACCTGTACAGATCACCGATTCCGGCACATTTCCGAAGCTCGACTTGATCTGAAGTCTTGCGTAGGCACCGTTCCAGCTTTACGGCATGGCTATGCCTAGATTTGTGGCCGCTGTCGCGGTGCTAGGCTTGTTGATCGTGAACGCGAACGCCTTCTACTCTCCGAACGGGCCGGTTGTGGAGCTCACGGCCAGCAATTTGAAGTCCAAGGTCAAGAGTGCTGGCATCGTGCTTACGGAGTTTTACGCGCCATGGTGGGGCCTTAGCCTTGTTGTCTTTGCTTGCCCGTTCTCTTACATCGCTTGCTGTGGCACCGCACACGTTAGAACACACGTCGCTGACTAAACCCGCCTTGCTGTCTACCATTATGCTCTCGACCCTTACTTGTAGGTGTGGACACTGCCAGGTGCGGGCTGCGAAAATTCCGCTGACAGCTTGGATGTTGGGGGCGTGTGTGTGACGGAAGCGGGATAAAGGTTACCGCGAATTTGAGTACAACACCCTGCAACCATACTAATGTCATAACCACCTGTGGTCATATCCGTGCTGGTAGCGGAGCTCATATGTTTAGCTTATCCCATGGCTTAAGGCTGCGTCTAATATGACCAAGCGCACGCCAAATGTACGACCTTTACGACCTTCACGCGGCTCGATGTTTTGAAGGAAGAGTCCGACATCAGCCATGGCTAGGGCACATGGAAACAGTCGTGAAGACGCTATCACTGTCTACGCTATCTTCTTACGAATAAGCGCACGGAGCCACTGGTACAGCAACAGAGTGCACGAACACACGTACACACGATCAGCGTCTCTTCGCCACAACCGATTAGGAGCCTATTCCACGATCAGCCCCACTGCAGCTAGCTGTACGCCTCCCTCCCTGCCTCACCCACACCCGTTTGCGCCATCCAGTCCCTGAAGCCAGCTTGGGAGCAGGCCGCCAAGGCTCTCAAGGGCATTGTTGCGGTGGGGGCAGTGGACTGTGACACACACAAGGAGGTAGCTGGGGAATATCGCATCCAGGTAGGCATGTGTGGGGCGGATTGTGTGTGTGTGTAGGTAAGGAGGAGTACATGGGGATATGATAGGGGGAATCCGAGACGAGGTGTGGTGGAGTGGGTTCTGGATGGCTACTGTTTCAACGTGTTGGGGTTGGATTGAGGATAACGACTTGGGTGGTGGGGTAATTTCAGTGATAACGAGGTGAGATTCGGGGTGTCTGGCTGGAGTTGGTATTGAAAGCGTCCTAGGGGCTGGGTTGTGAGAGGGAGCAAGAAATGCCGCTTCTAATGGGGGCCGGGGGTCGGCGAGGTCAGCGTAGGGAAGGCGGGTAAGCCAGCGGGTCACGAACTGTACGTTGTGTATGTGGAGTGCGTATATTAGCTGGATCCGGGGGGCCCACCTCGCTTGAGAACGGCAAGCTAGGGCCCGCCCTGCCGGTCAACAGACAGGAGGCACCTCACTCTGTTTCTGTGTCTGTGTGTGTATGCGCTTTGGGAGAAGGGTCGTGCATGTGCATGTCCTTTCCTTCCGCTCCTGCCAGTAGTGCAGGTGCGTGCCACCCTTGGCCTTTTCATTTACCGCCTACCACACGTGTGTACGTATGTATATTTTTTTACAGGGCTTCCCCACCATCAAGTTGCTATACGTCGATGACGCCACCGGGTCCATCAAATCGTTGGATTACAACGGCGGACGTACCGCCAAGGTGTGTATGTATGTATGTGTGTATGTTGGGGGCATATTGGAGGTGGAGGACGGGATAGGGACAGGGGCTGGGAAAAGGTTTCTGCAAGAAGGTAAAACAAACACCAGGGGCGTCTGTGGGTTGCGGTGGGGTGGGGTGGGGTGGGGGGACTGCAGCACACAGCACCCTGTGCAAGCTGTCACGATGGCGGTGCCGCAAGTCAGTTGTAAACCGTAGAACTCGTTCCGAACTAGTTTCTGAACGCTGAAGGGACCCCCTTGCAACCCTATAACCCATTTTTTATAAGTCATTCCCTACCCCATTAAGAAAATGCATTCCCTGCGATCCTACTCCCATCTCCACGACCTGAAACAGGATCTAGTCACCTTTGCTCTGGACAAGGCCAAGTCCCTGGCCATGAAGCGCCTGGGCGAGAAGGCTTCGTCTGGATCCGGATCCAGTTCTGGATCTAGCTCTGGATCTGGATCTGGGTCGGACGGCTTTTACGGCGGTACGGATGTGGTGACACTGACGTCGGACAACTTCCGTACCCAGGTGGTCAAGAGCAACGACCTGTGGCTTGTGGAGATGTACGCGCCTTGGTGAGTCCGTGTGGGTCCGTGTGGGATGCGGGAAACGGGGTAGAAGGGGGGAGGGTAGAAGGGGGGCCCGGGGGTTGGGGTTGGATGGAAAGGGGACGGGGAAGGGGAAGGAGGATTTCTCCCTGCTTGTAATCTTGCTTGTAAGTGAAGTGAGATGTATCCTGAGGTTGGGGTGTACGGGTAAATGGTTGGTTGGTTGGGCATGTGGGTCTCGTCCCGCTTACCTTTTTTTTCCTAAACCTCGTCCCTATACACACATGCACGAAGATAAACCTACACAAGCTGAACTTATCAAGCAATCCCTCCACCAATTTGGCCTCCCTCTATTCCATTCGTATAACCATCCATGATTGCCCGCCCCACCGTCCTCACACCACCACCCCTGCGAGGTAAGTTCAGGTGTGGGCACTGCAAGGCCCTTAAGCCCGCCTGGATTGAGGCAGCTTCGGAGCTGGCTGGCAAGGTCAAAATCGGAGCTGTGGATTGCACCGCACACCAGACCGTTTGCTCAGAGTACGGCGTCCAGGTACGGGTACGGCAAAAGTCCCATTCCGATGCATTCGACGCCTGTACGATACGCGGTGCGGTGTGATGTGGTGTGAGTTATGTGAGTTATTTTCCCTACCCCTCTACCACTCCCTCTACCCGCGGTCTTGGGTCTTTGGCAATTACTCAACACCGCATGCAACACAACACCTCTTCTCCTCTCTCCCCGTCCCCTCGCCCGTCCGCTCTGTTATTACCCGTCCCCTCGCCCGTCCGCCCTTTGTCCCTTTGTATCGGGAGGAAACAAGACCTCGTCACCTTACCTCCTCGCTGCTCCCCCCTGACCCCCCAGGGCTACCCCACCATCAAGTTCTTCGGAGCGGACAAGCGCTCCCCGCAGGACTACCAGGGCGGCAGGGACAGCGGCTCCATCGTGTCGTTTGCAATGGCCAAGTTCGCGGAGCAGGTGCTTGGGAAGGATGATGGAAGGGAACATTTTTGCGCGCTGCTATCTTCACGCTGTCAAGAAACGCAGCGGAAGTGCATCGCAGACACCACCAACTGCCTAGAGAGGGAGATGGGTCTTGGGGAGTAGGGCCGAGAAGATACAGCTCTCATCGCCAGGGAGCGGCAGAGGAAATTTGGCAAACTGTGTAGAAGGGTGGGACGGGGAGGTCTTCTTTTCCTTTCCTGTTGATGTTGTTACAGGGTGGTTAAGCTTCACCAGTGGTCTCCTTCCCGAGGCAATTCCCTGCTCTCCCCTGCTAGAGGGGCACCCTAAGCCATTCTCCCCTGCTAGAGGGGCACCCTAAGCCATTCTCCCCTGCTAGAGGGGCACCCTAAGCCATTCTCCCCTGCTAGAGGGGCACCCTAAGCCATTCTCCCCTGCTAGAGGGGCGCCCTAACCCCATCCGACTTCAGAGTGTACTCTTTGAGTTTGGCAACTCACCACCAGCATCCAACCAAATCTAGCGGATCAACGGCGCCTCAACTTAGTTCCTGGTCAGCTCGCGAGTTGATTTTATCACGTCCTACACCGTCCACAAGATGGGGGGCCACCTCCCATTTCACCACCTCTCAAACACCCGAGAGGTCGGCAGGCGGATTTGAACCCGGGTCGGCCGGGAGCAGAAGTCAGGCCTTAACCTCTGCCAGCCGCCTCCTGTTATACCCCTTTTCCCCCTAAGAAGCCTCCCTCCTGCAACCCCACCTTAAAACCTCCCGCAGGTCCCTCCTCCGGAGCCGGTGGAGCTGACCAGTCAGAGCGTGTTTGAGTCGGTGAGTGCGTGTTGGTGTGGTGTGGGTGCGTGAACGGATTGACCCGTGGTTCACGGCTCCATCCAGGACAGGAATATTTGTTGGTGTCGAACTGACCCGTGGGTCACATCACCTGTAGGATAGAACATTGTCGGAGGAAGCGGGGACTCAGATCCCTGAGTATAGCTTAGGCTAATTCATGTTTCTGTGTGGCAGCGGTATATTAAGAATTATCATATTACTCAAAAAAGGATACAGGGCCAGCAGCGGGAAAAGACGCCGGCTGTTGCGCTGGGCATGCACTACATCATCCACGCCAACCCCCGGGCCCCTCCCACACAATGCAACCCACCCTTAACCTCTCCTAACAAAACAGTTGTTCTGGCTCATGCCCTTGTCCATGCTGTTGCTGTTGAGGATGAATCCTCCTACAATGTATCCCGCAAAGGTCTTCGATGTTGCTTTTGTTGTTCTTTTCTTTGTCGTTGCTGTTGTTCTCACTACTGCTGGCTTACTTTTCCGTAGGAGTGTTTGGGCGACTCCTCCGGCGCCAAGGCCCGGAGGCTGTGCTTGGTAGCCTTCCTGCCCGACCTGCTGGACTCCAAGGCGGCGGGTGAGTGGGGGAGCGAGCTGCTGGGAAAGGGGGATGGGAATGTGGGGTAGAGCAGGGGGGATTGAGGATGAGGCTAGGGCCGGAAACGGGGTTTTCCAGCGTGGAGGTTTTGAAGGGGATTGCGAATGACATGAACGGCGATGTGGCCCCGGACCGAATCCTGGCGAGAGAAGGAAACCTTGTCTCACCTCTCCCAGCTCTTCGCCCAACCCAACCCCACACCCCTCCCCAGTTCCCTGTGCCGGGCACCTCCCCTCCCACCGGACGCCAACTGCCTTACACCCCCTTTCTTCACACGCTTCCTTTCTTCAGGCCGCAACCGCTACATCAACATTCTCAAGAAGACGGCGGAGGCGTACAAGGACAAGCCGTACTCGTACCTGTGGGTCCAGGGCGCCGTTCAGGAGGGCTTGGAGTCCAACTTCGGAGTCGGTGGATTTGGCTACCCAGGTGGGGTGGGGTGGGGTGGGGGGAATTGGGGGTTTGGAGAGGGGAACGGTGGAGAAAGAGAGCAAAAGGGATAGAGGGAGGGCCAGGGTTCTAAGCGCATATCCCACTCCCCGAGGCTCGGCTTTTTTCTTAAACTCCATTACCTCTCATCACCACCTGCGCATGGCTCTTGGCCATTTCCTCTTGAAGAACCTTCAACGCCCCCCAAACCGCATCTACCGCCCTTTATACCTGACGCAGCGCTGGTGGCTTTTAACCCGGCTGACAAGAAGTACACTGTGAGTTGGTGGTTGGGTTGGGATGGCGAGGCGGGGTGGTGTGGGGTTGAACATACATACATATGTACATGGGCAAATACACACAAGCTAATTTACGCAATCTGTCAGCTGACAGGTCCCATAGCTGCCCATGACAAGCGCCAGCCCCTCCAATCAGCTTGCGCGACAGACACCATCTGTCACACAAACCACACACACAGATGACTGCAATTCTTGCCCTTTCGCTGTGTAGTGCAGTTATTTAGTAAACACCTTTTGATGGTAGGCAGGAGTGGGAAGACCTTGAGCAGCGGCCCCCATTTCCGTGACTCTTTTGAACAGGGAGAAGATGTGCACGTGTGCGGCCTTGACGCGCCCCTGTGGCTACATTCCTTCTGTTTTCCCCTCCTCGTTCGTTAGAAAACGTTCTTAGCAAAAACGTCCGATCCCAGTTGACGGCCGTATGTGGAATTGCGGGCTGCCGCGCATCTCGCCACCACCACCATCACCACCACCACCACCACCATCTGTTGTGCCACGAATATGCTTTACCTCGTCCCATCACCGCTTGAAAGTTCTTGCTACGTATGTATGTATGTATGTATTCCTCGCAGGTTTGCAAGAGCGCATTCGAGCTGAACCACGTCAAGGACTGGATCGAGGCCATGAGGATGGGGGGCACCGGGGCATTGCCGCTGCAGGTGTGTATCTGTGTACGGATGTACGTACACACGCACGTACGTACGACTGTGTGTTTTGGTTGGCCAACATTATCTCGAGGGTAAAACGAGGCACTGCATGTATGTGCGTCGAATGTTTGTTCCTGGTGGGAGCACGAAGAAGCGAAACGAAGTCCCCAACTCCTTGGGGAGGGCAAATCGAAATACTGAAGGTTCAAGATCATTAGAATTATTTTTACTCCTTTAAATGAAGATATTCTAAGGAAATTTTCAGGGAGGAGTGCCGTACCAAGGGACAAACTGCCCTGGTCTTGTCCTCGAGTGTATGCCGTTGTTACGTACCGAGCGCGGCGCGGGGAGAAAGATAGGCATGTGTTGTGTTATTGTTTTCTGTGATGCGATTTAACAACCGCAGGCTGAGAGAAGCCAACAAAGGGGGGTTGTAGTAGTAGTAGTAGTAGTAGTAGTAGTAGTAGTAGTAGTAGTAGTAGTAGTAGTAGTAGTAGTAGTAGTAGTAGTAGTAGTAGTAGTAGTCGTGTCTAACCCGTCAATACGGTTGGCGGAAAGCCATCACGTCGCGATGCATATGAACTGCACATGCGCTCTCCGGCCGCCCTGGCTCCTCTCGCCTTCCCTCCGCCTTCCCTCCGCATTCTTGGTGATTATCGGCTCGGCTTCCGCCGCCGCCGCCACAGCCGCTATGTCTGTCTGTATTCTCCTCTCCCACCCCATATGAAAGCACTAAAGTAGATCTATAAATACTGCAACCCTTCCACCCACCGACAGCCACTGCTCCTCCCATTATCACACCGCCCTGCTCGCACCCCTATTCGCTTGCTTACCCTACTCCAACTCCCCTCCCTTTCCCCCGCTCCCTAGGGCTCCCTCGCATCCATAAAGTCCATCACCCCGTGGGACGGTCAGGACGCCAAGGAGGAGGCGGCGGACGAGTTCGACTTGAGCGACATTCTCAATGAAGAGCTGTGAGGGTCCTCCATCATCGCCATCACCATCACCATCACCACCAATAACAGTCGCTGCATTGCATGGAGCTGTAAGGCCGCAGGCAGGCGGCGGGTAGCTGTTCCGTTTGTCGACATGTGTCGTTAGGAGCCGCTGAGTGCACACTGCTGTTGGGCCTGCTTTGGCAACCCTTGCCGGGCCCCGGCTGCTGGGACTCTATAGGAAGAGCGAGAGAGGATGAACCAGTGGTTGCGTCCTTGGGTGGTGATGTGTGCGTTTGTGTGTTTTGGGAGGGAAAGGTGTAATGGTGAATAAGGAAAGCGGAAGGTATGGCTGCGCATGCCCGAGTGTTAGCAGTAGGTTGTGTGGGGAAGAAATGGATTGCGCCATCTTGTGTGGTGCTGTTCGTCCTTGAGCTGCCGTTGTGAGAGAGGCCGGAGGAGCGGGCCCGGTGTTAGGTGAACTATACAAGGGAGTTCGAGGTGGTTGGCAAAAGGTGTAAGCGTGCGAAAGGGTTGACGTCCCTGGTATGGGGGAGGGGTGGTGTGATTGGGGCTGTTTCAGACTTGTTTAACTCCGGACCTTGCCGGGGTTTGATAGCGTGTATGACAGTACTTTGTCAATCAGACAGCAGAGTCGGCTGGCCATGGGATATATGCCACAAGCGCGACAGATACGAAGAGATAGCGAGCGACTCAACGGCCGTTCAGGCAACTGTATCTGATGTATTTGCGAGCTGTTAAAACTTTTAGAATTTGACCTTATGAGTACTGTTCAACAGAGAACCTAGCGAAGCAACCATGAAACGCACCATCATTTTTCCTGGAACGTCGTTACACCATCTTACTGCCGAACAGCGCACCTTGTCTTTTACGCCATCCATCTGCCCAACAATCCCGTGTTCACGACGAAAAACACACAGACACGGTGACCCGGCTCCCACACAACCGGGGTTGGCCCTGCGCATGGTGACCACCGCCATGCAGTCCTCCTCTCTCTCCCCCCTGGACCGGTGAAACGAACCCTTTGGCCTGACAGCCCGCACAACAGCCGATCTCCTCAAGGGCAACTCCTGCGCCTAACCCGCTGATGGACCGCGCGGAGACATTCGCTGTGCACCCGAACACGTCGTATACGTCCCCGTAAAGCCTTCCCGCCAACTGGGTATAACCAACTTCCCCCCCTCCGGCCTCCCTCGCAGCTGCCCCTGGCAAGGTTTAAAAACGCCTAGAATCCAGCACACAACGTAAGGAGCGGCACAACAAGCGCACGTGTATACGGGAACATACCGCGCGGAAAGGCCACGTCAACAAAATCCGCACATACATCACTATAATAATTGCCCTGTGAAGTATATTGGGGGATGCATATCACTGCGCAGCTGCTTCTTTTTTTGAGAGGAAGCCATGTCAGATGTGATGACGCGACGCTGCACATACCCGGGAGCAGCAGCATCCTTAATGCACGCACCTCCCCCCCCCCTTCGCTAGGTCGCTACTGACTGAACGCTTTGCCGAAAGGCCCCGAGCTGGCCTTCTCCCCGAACTCGCCCTGAGGGGTTCGTTGGACGACGGTTCGTTGGAGCGGTTCGTTGGACGGCGGTTCGTTGGACGGCGAGCATGTAGGGCAAGGGGAAGGTGTAAGACAAACCACTGGCGAGTGAAGCAAATACCAGAAATAGACGGATAGGGGTCAGGAGAAGACAAGTGCTGCATCAGGAATATTTACTGACCAGCGCCGACTTGAGTTGTGATCTTGGCGGCGACGTGGCCAGGTGGGTTGCGAGACGAATAACTTGCTGGCAAATCCAAAGTCTAAGAAAGACAGAAGGCGAAAAACGCAGCAGAAAAACTACCCAGTCGCCGAGGTGGAAGGAAAGTCTTATGAACGGAAGCCGCAGTGGTGACGTGTAGGACTAACACATCCCTGGCCCGACCCAACCCAACCAACGCAACCTAGCTGGCCAGCTAGCCCCAACGCCGATGTAGCGCAAAACAAACGACACAGCTAGAACCCGCTAGGACTCACAAGCGGCGGGCCAGGCCACATGCAAAACGGAAAGCAAGTAAGTTGGTTGGTCAGCAACGGCAGATGAACAAGGGGGAGGGCGCCCGGGACTTGAAAAGTAAAAAAGTAGTAGTAGCGTGGTGAAAGGAAGAGGTTAAAGGGTGCCCAAGCCCAAGCCCAGCCCAGCCCAGCCCACAAAGCCAGCCCTCCCCAAGCACCCCCACCTGCACCGTGCTACATTTAAATTTCCCCGGCTCCTCGCGCAGACAGGTGTCGATAGCGGAGACCTGGGGAAGGGCGGTCCGGATCCCGGGGGATGAGAGGGTGGGGTGGCAGTGGTGGTGTGTGTGTATGGGGCACGCGGAGGAGGAGGTGCCCCCTGGGGCAGGGGGTGGGCGCCAGGGGGCGCGGGGAGGGAGGGCCACCTAGGTGTGTTTTCCACGACACTAACGCGCGCAGCCGCCCCAGAAGTGGCGGGTGATGTGAGGTGCTTCACCACTACAGAGAACGAGGTCCGAACGGGGGGTGCGAGGGGTGGGCGGGAGGAGCAGGAACCAAGACGCAACGGCCCTTACTGCGAGGGGTTGCTAAGGATTGTGGACAACAACACGACCCCGCACACCCCCCTGGTTAGAGAGACGGCAGCAGTAGCAACCATAAACAGCAACAACAGCAACAACAAGTGGCGCCTCTCGCGCGGCTCTCTCGCTTAGTTCGGTTCGCAGTCTTCTGCGCCGCTGTGCTGCCTAGCCAGGGGCAGGGAGATCGCCCCGGCTGGCGTGACTGAGGTAGTGAGGTGCGTGCGGAGGAACAGACCTGGACAAGGAGCCGCGCGCCCGCCCCTGCGCTGTGTTTCGGCCCCCGGTCAGGGCCCCCGGTGCCCTCAGGCAGGGCGACAGAGCCACCCACAGTGTAGCACCCCCTCAACAATAACACTACACAACAGCAACAGCAACGCCATAACAACGCGCCAAGCCGCCTCACTCACGCACCGCGTTCAGGATTGACGCCGCCTCGCCATTCTCCTGCCAGTAAAACTTGTTGCCGTACTGTACGAATGCCGTACATGCAGTCGGGTTCAGGGCAAATGGCCTAGGAGTAATGAAAGGCAAAAGCACAAGCACAAGCAAAAGCGAGCAAGCACACACAGAGCAATACACCGCCCCTCCAGTATATCAACACATGATATACCTCCACCTCAGCCACCCGCCCACCTTGCCAGCTAAGCGTGTCCAAAAGCTCTGAAGTAGCAGCCGCAGCAGTAGCAGCAGCAGTAGCAGCAATAGTGAAGGCATCAGTAGCAGCAGGGTACCGGCAGTAGCAGCAGAAGCCGTTAGGGAGGCACACACGACGATGACACGCGGTATTAAAGCCAACAGCATTTAAACAAATGTACGACGGGCAACCACAATTACCATCACTCCCCACTTCCCCCAAACCCTGCCACCTCATCCTTCATCTCCTTTAAGCACCCACATCCCCCCCTCACATCGCCCCGCTCCCAAGCTTACATAGTCCCAATGTACAACAAAAACCCTTCCCACAAACCCTACTCGCATCCCTCTTTTTCCTATCTCCCCCCTCCCCCCTCAGCTCACCCTGGGCACCTCCAAGTCCACCCCAGCACCGACATTGAAGTTGAGTATGTCACCGAACGTGGGGTCAGCCACAAACACAACCGTGTTGTCGTCCACCCCCCAGTACTCCCGGATGGCGAGACCTGGAGAGGCGTGTGAACGCGTGCGTGTGTGTATTGGGGTGGTGTGTGTGCGGTGCGGGCGTGTGTGTGTGTGTGTGTTGAGTGGGAAGGGGGAGGGGGTATCGGGCTCCGTTAAGGAAGGGAAACGAAAAGGCCAGAGCCAAGCCCCGGTCATCAACCAGGCCTTGAGATCTGCCCCTCCTTCCCAATTTTGCCTCCCCGCTTCCCGGGGCCCCCCCCCCACACAAACAGAAACAGAAACACAGTTCATCAGGACACACACACACACACGCGCACACAGCTTTATTTTAGGGCCTCGTGCCGCAGTAGGGAGGGGTAGGGTCTGTACAGGGCTGCCGGGTTTCCTCTGTCTTGCGGGTTTCCTCCGTTTAAAACCCTTAGAGAACCCTTTTCACCCCAAGGGCCGGATCAGGCCGGGGAGGGAGAGGGGAGTCTTGTTGTCTGTTTCAAGCTCGGTGCGAGAACTCGCGTGACGGAGCCTTGACTCGTGAGAGCGTGTGCACGCGTGCAACGCCTCTCCCATACCCCACCCGGGGGAGGAGAGCGGAGCTAGCGGACCTGCGGCTCTCCGCGCTGCTTAGGAGGGGGCAGGACAGAGGCCCCTCTAGCGCCCCTCTCCCGTCCGCGGGAGAGAGCTTAAGGAGGCGGTCTTTCCGTTGGGGCTGGGTTCCAGCAGCCCCTGTGGGCAGTGTCAGGCCCGGTCAGATACTTGCGACCTTCACACACACACACACACACATACAAACACACACGCACGCAACCCCTCACCGGGCGTCTCCGGGTAGTTCTGTGCGAGCACCCGCAGCTTAAAACCCGTGTCCTTCTCCAGGGCCGCCACCTCCGCAGCAATACGCCTCTCCTGCGGGGGGGAAGGGGGACGCGGAGCCGGGGGGGACGCATGGGTCGGGTGTGTGTGGGGTGTGTGTGTGGGGGGGGAGGAAGAGTCAAGGAAACACACGCAGGCGCGTCGGACCGTGGTGAGGGGGTTATTTCGGGGGAGAGTGTGTTCGTGGTCTGCCACGTCAACAAGCACTATGGGGCAAACGATTGTAATGGGCAATCAGGCAGAGGTTGCAGTGGCCATGTGTATGTACGTACGTGCAAGTTACAAGTTACAAGCTCCACACGAGTGCGGGGGTTGTCCATAAAAGCCGGGGGGCCCATGGCCGGTAAATCGTTTTTAGTGCGGTTACGTGGTGGACCATCATCGTCCTCCCTCGTCCGCTTGAGCACGAAGCGCCTTAGAGCAGCGTGCCGGGTCTCCCAGACTTCCGAGAGGAGCCTGGCTAGCGCCAGGCGGTCATAATCGTGCGCATGTTGCGCCCTTGAAACGCAGTCGCAAAGCTTGCAGGTGCGCGCTGCGCGCTCACGGCGGTTAGGTCGGTTAATCTCTAACTCCCAACAGCCTAGCCGGAAACGCATAAGCACTTGATGCAAACGTTTGGACAATGCGGTTTCAGCGTGGGCCATCCACTTATGCCGCGTGCTTTAAGCGGGGCCGGCCCCATCCTGTTCAGATAGCGACATGCCTTGACGCCGGTACTTCCAATTGGGAAGGTGCGCGGGTCGCCTAGGGTATCTGGGCGCTCCCACCGGGCGTCGAGCCGCCTAGCGAACTCCTTTAAGTAAGCTCTTTAAGTAAACTCTTTAAGTATGTATGTGTGCCATGTATGTACGTGTGCCATGTATGTATGTATGTATGTATGTATGTATGTATGTATGTATGTATGTATGTATGTATGTATGTATGTATGTATGTATGTATGTATGTATGTATGTATGTATGTATGTATGTATGTATGTATGTATGTACGTGTGCCATGTATGTATGTATGTATGTATACATGCATGTGTTATGTGACAATTGCAGCCCGAAGCATGAGGATGGTAAACGTTGCCCTTCGCGGAGCGCTGTGTTTTCCCTCCCTGCCCCCCTCCCACTCCCCCCCTCTCCCCCCCCTCCGATAATACAATCCGTGAGCCGGTTACGTTAGTGGGTGGATGGGTTGCATCAGCCGTCAAGACTACGGTGCCTTGACATACAAACAGACGCGCGTTCAAATACATACATACCTACAACCAAACATCCCCCTTCACACACATGCACACACGCACACACACATACATACACACACACGTAAACAAACCTCAGAGGGTGTCAGGAAGCCCGCCACGTCGATAACGGCGGTGGGTTCCCCCCGTGGCAGCAGCTCGGGTCGGTTGACCCCCTGAGGCCTGGCGTGTGCGGCTGCAGGGGGAAGGGAGAGGCAAAGGGCGGGAGAGAAAGAAAGCGGGGGGTTGAAAGAAGGGGAAAAAGGGAAAGGGGACGGGGGAAAAAGCTGGATACTGGGGAACTGTATGCAGCCAAGTTAAGGAAACAATTGCGGACGTTCTGAGTTGGCGACTGCTGGAGATGTATGTAGACGCCGGAGGGTGGCGGGAGACAAAGATGTGCGGGAAATGGGGTTCAAGCAAGCGATCAGAAGCCGCGCCGGCGTGCAGGCGGGTGGAGGACCCCACTTACACGTACATGCCCGTATCTCTAAAAAAAACCCACATGCCCCGCACACGTCCCCACGCTCCCACATTGTCTCTCGGCCCCCGGGGAAGTGATGGGTAAGGTGAGGCGTGTGGCGCATAATGTGTGTGTGGTACCGAAGACTGGGACAGGGGGATGGGGCCATTAGCTGGGTATTCGAGGGAATCCTTTCCGCATCAAAAGTGAAGAGATGAACAAGAACGGGACCAGGAGCTAGTAATGGAGCCAGTATGCATGGCCATTAGCTGGCAGCGGAGCGCACCTGAAGTAAGGACAGAAAGGGTGGCCAGTCCGGCGATGGCCGCATGAACCACGTGCCTTGAAACGCACAAAACATCCACCTTGGACTCGGTGGGCCCGTTTTTACAATTAATTGCAGAGCAGCGCACAGTACGCAGCGGTGCTGAGGATGGTAGCTGACAGCCCAAAGGCTTCAGGTGACGATGGCCAGACGCGTAAGGAGGAACCGTGGAATGCAACATGGTTATAAGAGTGATAACAGGCAATCCGCCGCAAATCTGCTTGTGATTTGTAATGCAGACTGTTTTGCTTGAGTCCAACTTTCCTGACGCCACATCATCCTGCCGTACAAAATTGAACAATACTCCGTTAGCCCCAGATCGTATTAAGATGCCGCCCCAGGAAGAAGCTATTGAACTGAATTACGAAGGATATGCCCGACAACTATATCAATCTTCCGCACCAAGCTGCAGAAATCGCTTTCATAAATGCAGCAGTTTGCGGATCCCGAAGGTTGCCGCGCATGGTTTATATCACTCCTATCCTGAAGACACCCTGTATTGTAGCAGATGTTAAACGGTTGGCTACGCCGGCACGGAAGGGCTGTCTTAAAACTGGCATTAGAAGGCGGAGGAAAGGTTCATGTAAAAGCAAGATTTGTGCGCGGGCAGGAATGCATACCGGTGTGGGAATGCGTTCCGGCCTGGACCACATACAGAGCGAAACTCCGATGAGCGGGAGCCGGTGGGGTTGGCTCTGAACAGGGAGGAAGCCGGCCATGTTGGAGGTGTATTCGCGCTGGAGTGGTAGTACCGGCGTCAAGGCATGTCGCTATCTGAACAGGATGGGGCCGGCCCCGCTTAAAGCACGCGGCATAAGTGGCTGGCCCACGCTGAAACCGCCTTGTCCCAACGTTTGCATAAAGTGCTTACGCTTTCCGGCTGGGCTGTTGGGAGTTAGGGATTAACCGACCTAACCGCCGTGAGCGCGCAGCGCGCACCTGCAAGCTTTGCGACTGCGTTTCAAGGGCGCAACATGCGCACGATTATGACCGCCTGGCGCTAGCCAGGCTCCTCTCGGAAGTCTGGGAGACCCGGCACGTTGCTTTAAGGCGCTGCGTGCTCAAGCGGACGAGGGAGGATGATGATGGTCCACCACGTAACCGCACTAAAAACGATTTACCGTCCATGGCCCCCCCGGGTTTTACGGACAACCCCGCACTTGTATGGAACTTGTAACTTGTAGCTGGAGACATTAAGAGCGGGGCATCTATCTCGGCGTGGCAGCCGGTGCGGACACAGACAGCAAAAACAGAATTAATAGCGACAAACGCGATCGATGCCAGCGACCTGGGCTACAGCAAGGGGGATTAGGCGCCAGGGCCGCGGCGCATGGGGCAGCGGCCAGCAGGCAGCTCGGGCGGGCGGGTGCAGGGTGGGCGGGCACAGCAGTATGTAGGACAGGGAGGTGTGGGTGCAGCCGTGCAGCCGTGGGCTGTGCTACAACGCAAAACATCGATTAAGCGAGTGACGGGAACAATCGTTCTGCACCCGATGGCAGCAGCAGTGATGGTACGATGCCACGTGCCTTTATGATGGCGCTTGCAGTTGGCTGAGTGACGTTTGTAAAGCGCCTGTCGCAATCCAGAAGAACAGCCTGCGGTCTTTATGCATGGGGTAATATGGTGAGTTAGGACGTATTTCCCGGTCGTATAATTCGATTCTGGCTCGACTGATGACTTGGAATTTGAAACGGAATCAATTGCACTGACCGTATATCGAATATGATTTGGGACAGGGTGGGGGTTTTACGTATTTATGATTCTATATGATTGCTTGAAACGCTTTATGTAAGGAAGCGTGTAGACAGGATCGCCTTAATCGATACCGACTGAAATAGAAAGGGCTCCGTGTCTAGTTGGGATGCCAAAATCGTTACACCGAGGGTTGAGCGACTTGAGCCTTCTAGCATACCTCAGGATGCAATAAAGATGACATAACAACCTAACAACAATAACGACTTAAATAGTTATCCAGTGCCTAGATGGCGTCTAAATGTCGTAAAACATCCCTGATCAAGACGCGCGTTCGTGAATCGAACTAACTACTCAACGACTAACAAGAAAACCTAACAAGTTGAGAATCCATTTTCATTTACGTTTTTGTGTGGGGGATATAGTATCGACTGTTAGTACCGTACAACAGTCAGTACTAGTACTGCACATAATCGGCACAACCAGATATCGGCAAACGGTGAACTGATGATTTGAAATATAAGCTATCAGCGTTGGTTAACTAAAATCCGACTTACTTCGTTTGTTGGCAACTATTTTGCCTGCAGCCTAGTAAATACGAGGCCGATCACGAATTTACACGAAAAAGTGGCTTAGTTAAGTAATGCTGGCAAATCAGCCAGCTGGATGCCCTGTATTCAAGTAACCCGTTTCGCACCGGCGTATTCAATCGCTCGATTGCAAGTTTGTGAATAAATATCTTATCGCAGGCCGACTTGGGGCTTGCAGTAGTCATAAGTATTAATATGCAGCAGTCATACTCAGAGTTACGCTACATGTGACTGCACCTCACGGGGCTTATTAAAAAGCAAATATTGTTTGGTGCATATTAGTTAATTTTGCGTGGTTACGTTTCCCACAACTTACGTAACCCCAGCTGCGCGGGCCTCTGCAATGGCAGTGATACCCTCCTGTCGTCCTCCATCACCGATTGATTTGTAGCCAGTCATAAAGATGTTCCGTTCCTTATTATTTATTGTTTGATGTTTTAGCTTCCCTTGTTGTTGATTGTTGATGTTTTAGCTTCCCCGGCTTTCCCGCCTCGGCCGAGGCTACATCTTATGCTACGGCTCGAATTGCTCCGAGATTGTTCCCTAGGCCACCAGTATCACCGCTTGCACCGCGTTGCTATCGTGTTTGGGGCCATTTTCAAGTAGTGAGCCGTTAAAAGTCCACAGAATGTTGAATTACTTACAAGGGACCAGCCGCGGCCCAGGCCGCGGCCGCGGCTTAGACGGCCGTCTAAGCAAGCTTTCACCAACTTTGACTCTCACGTACAGCAACGCGTTCTCGAGCCGGAATCAGTAAACCATCAAAGTTTTCATCCAAGCTTTAAATCATTTTCAGCGGCGATTCTAACTCCCGGGGTCCGCGGCCCGATTTCCTTTCGACCGCAGGGTTGCGCCTCCTTTCGAAGGTTCGGGGCTTTCCGCCAATTGGGGAGCCTAATGGCAAATACCCCCGTGGTCACGAGTTTTCTGAGCCTTCACCCTGGGCTTACCCTGGGCTCGCTTTATCCCACCGAGGTGACTTACACTGTCCAGCCTGGGCGTGCGCGTCTTGGCTGCGCGTGTCGCCTCAGGTGCGCTGCACGGCCAGCTGGCGGGTTGGCTCTACTTTTCACGAGTTAGGAGCCGCCAATTTAAAAAGCGTACAGTTGGTATTTAGATGCATAGTGCAAAATACTTGGCGGGCGGTCACGTACGAAAGTTGTTTCATTAGCAGGCGGCAAAATGAGTGAAGCAACGTGAAGTAATCAATGGAAAAATATGGCACCAATTGGAATAAGGAATAAGCAATGCATACATGTGGTGCCCAAGAGTAACTGCTCGTCAAAAGGTTGGAGTTATCAGTCGTCTCATCTTGCTCCTTTAGCATCTGAATCGCTTCTGAAATTTTTTGGATGGTAAAGGAGATGCACATCTTCTTGTTTGAGCCTCAATCATGAACACAACGCTCCGCAATAGTTGTCAACTAAAACTACAGTCGTGTTGATGTTAATGGTCGATAATTATGTTCATGATCCTACTTGTTTTCGATGCCATGCAATGCGCCTTGTTCCGTTGAGCAAGAGCCATACCTGGCCGACGCAGGCCTGACGGCACGCATCGATGCTGACCTTGGGTGCAAAACAGTTTGATTATAGAAATGATCAATATAATCGTGGAAATAATTCCAGTTATGAACTGGAAAGCACGAAGAAGGGACGAAACCGCAACAATTCGATTCATCGTACTGTCGCTATGATGCACAGCAGGAAAGTGAACTGCCGATGATGATGATGATGACGATGACAAAATAGCTGTGGCTCCCTACGAGTAATTGTAAATGTAAATACAAATTTAACTTTATCTGGAAAGCTTCTTAGGCAGCAGAACCTAAGCAACACTTCATTACGAAGGTCGGAAGTACACGGCACAGCACTTTGATTCGCTGGTCTGAATTGGACGAATCAAATAACGCGCGCTAAGAAACAAGAAAACTCCTATTTCAATCGAAAGCCCTAACTAACTGTACCGTGGGGCACAGTTCACGATGTTGACTGTGTAACCTGGTGCGACTCGAAGTCCTTACGTAACGGTCGTCTGACTGGGTCATGAAACGCAGTGGGAGCCACATTTCTGCGTAAGTCACGTTTAAATCAACGTTCCATCTGCTGCCGCCGAAAGTCCTCTTGTGATGTGTGTATGTTTGTGTGTGTACAAAACCTTCGCTAAAATCACCTCCTGTCGCAAATCATGCGCGATCATTAAGAACGCCCATACACTTGGTCCAATGTCGAACTAGATAATGCCTTCAATTAAAAATTTCAACCTTTATTCGCGCATCGATGCTGTAGGCCCGCTATGTAGGTACCATCAGGGGCAGTTGGGTGACAGAACTTCGGAACGAAGTTTCGGAATGTACTTCAAGCAGAAGGCCCGCCCCGGAGCTTGACGTACCAGTTTGGGCCTTGTGCCGGATTGCGTTTTAAGAGAATGCGGGGTTGATAGTGGATTGAACCCGCCCATCTTTCTGAAGGGGCAAATTCCTTCCAGAACTGCCTAATCCAATACCGCTTTGGCCTAACAAGGACACGTGCGGAGCCTGGGCCTGAACGTCTATTGCCAAGGTTGGTTTCTGCACAAGGGCTCAATTGGGACTACCTCCTAAGGAACTGGCGGGATTGTGCTTCAGCAGCATAGACGACTCGCATTGACGATTCGGAACATTTCGCATCCAAAGGTCGATGAAGCGTCGGTACCCTGTAATATCCCAGCGCGTTTATTAATGTATGGTATTGCCTGCTTACTGCGCAATTTGGAACCGCCCCCACGAAATCAGGTTGGCATTGTTGGTGATCCGCTGAAGCGAGGAGTTGGACACGCGCCATCATCTCACGTCCCCCGCCGGTGCGTTATTGACCCAGGCAGCAGGTTAGTGCTTGGGAGGAGACGTAGTCATTTATATGTGTGCATCTAGAGTAATATTCTCAGAACGTTTTGGGACGTCACACGGGCGCGTTCGGCCAAAACGCAGCGTGTAGAGTTCCAGGACCCTGGCGGGCGGACCATGAAAGATTTACATCACTTCAAATAGACAGCGTATAAGCTTATGAAGCTTAAATTCTACCCCGCAATTGCGGCAGTTTGCCATTGGGCGCATTGCATTCCTGTGCGCGGACCGGCACGTAACATGAAATTGTCCCGCGCGGTCAAGCTACTACGGCAAAGCAGTAAGCTAAACAGATAAAATAAAATTCCTTGTTTTAAATTATGCGATCACGTGATATAAATAACCCAGCAAAGTCGTCCCTGCTTTCGTAGAGCCCTCGTAAACGAAATGCCTCCAAATCGTAAGTCCCCAACCTAGCCCTCAGGAGCTGTAATCTAATGTTTTCTAAATGTAACCTAATGTTATATATAAAAGTAATATTCCGTCCGCTTGCAGCAGCTGGAAACCTCGATCACACTACTGGCCGACATCTCCACACTATTGGTCGACATTAGAACCTGGACAGGGTAGTTGAGTAATCAAAGTCATGTTGGGACAACGCAGTTTTCAGCTTTAAAAACTTGACGCATAAAACCGCCCGGGTGTGCGTCCTACCGCAAATGGATGTGACATGAACCGACGTATAGCCTTAGATAAAAAAGAGATTCACGACTGCTGTCCAGCATCAGGTCTCCGGCTGCCACGACCAGCAGCGCATTTCTACTTGGGGTTATAATGGACGGAATGAATGATTTCTCAAATCTTGATGGTCATAAGGTGGGACTCGGAAGCTGGTTACAGCTCCACGCAGCAGGTAGAGTGCGGCGGGGTGCGTGACTGGCGGAAAGATAAAAATGAGGAGGGCAACAAGAAAGGAGCAAACAAGGAGGCGCAAAAGGGGGAGCCCTCAAGACGGGGGGCGCCCTGCACGGCCCCAGGCGGGCCCCCTGTAGAAGACCTCCAGGCGGCGGCGGATGTACGGCGTCCAGGGAATCAGGCGAAACTAGGCAATCAGAAAGCTGCAACAGATTCACAAGAAGCGGATTTTTTTACGTGAATCCTGATCGCATGTGTGGCACTTAACGGATATATCCGTTGTGGAGGAACACATGTCACCGCTGGCCAGTGCAGGTGGTACAACATCTTGTCTATCTTGCCTTCCCTTGAGCCAGGGAATCAGGCGAAACTAGGCAATCAGAAAGCTGCAACAGATTCACAAGAAGCGGATTTTTTTACGTGAATCCTGATCGCATGTGTGGCACTTAACGGATGTATCCGTTGTGGAGGAACACATGTCACCGCTGGCCAGTGCAGGTGGTACAACATCTTGTCTATCTTGCCTTATAAAAAGACTTCAGTAGGTCCCTGACCCGTATTTTTGTTATGTAATGTCTTTGGGTTGCGTCATGAACCCAAAGCCCAGACGAGCATCTAGGAACACGTGAAAGCGAGAGTTGAGGATGGGGGTGGGGGTGGGGGTGGGGGTTAAGTGAACTCTCGTAGCCATAACCATTGTGCAGGCCCCTGAATATGCTGACATTGCGTTTAGCATGTAGTTGTTGTGTGGCTTACTGTTTTGCGACTGCTGTAGTTTGCCTCAGGCGGGTGAAGATAAGTTTGTTTAGGAAGGCAGCAGCAGCCCCGCCCCTATTCGGAAAGCAGCTTGGCTTGGGTCACAAATCGAGTTGAATGAGCTAAAACAACGCTGAACAATAATAATAATAATAATAACCCTGTGCTTATATGCGGAGTTGCTGTTGTTGCTCCACAAATCCGACGTCGTGTTGATGGGGGATTGTTACACTGTGTGCGGCTCGACGAGCACCGGGGGCCCTGACCGGGTTGTGTTGTTTGCTTCAATGTAATGATAGCACAAACATCCCGCGGGTGCAGTTAAGAAGGGCCTATCACAGAGCCTACTCTTTATGCTTAGTGGACTATCATATAGCACTTGCCGAAGCTAAGAAAAAGGATAATGTCTGAGGAAAGAGCGACTCAGCCGGCCCTGACCTGGAAGCCCTGGGCATTTACCACACCTTGCTGCAGTGGCTGGCCTGCCACCGATGGTGACTAGGCGAGGCTACATTACTACATTACTACATTTCTAATGACCTGCTGTCCGCATGGTGGCCTTGCACGTCAACATATGTGCTCAGCAGTAAACCTACGCGCTCCTGACAATCCCCATGACGATTCCTTTTGCAACGGTTGCCAAACCGTTGTTTAGGGCTGTCAGGGTCCTGTGTACGCGGCATGGGGTTGTTCTCAAGCACCTTGCAGTCGTCCATCCCTCCCGCACACTAGCTAGGTGTGGCACCCAGCCAGCCCTCACATGCCCCTCCACCTCCACCCCACCACGTCATTCGCAGGCTGCCCTGTCGTCCTGATCTCGGCCAGCTCGCCCGGCTCCCGTGCGGCGGCCTCAACGGCAGGTAGCTTGGGACTTGCCAGATCAGCAGGAGGAGCCAACAGAGTCATGTGTAGGAGGCAGCCGCTGCAGGCGGCCAAGAGGATGGCTGTGGTCCCGGGCATGAGCCGCCGTCGCCAGCCAGCCATCGCATTGCCCAGCGCCGCGGGTGCACTGATGTCCGTGGCGCTGCTGATACCGCTGCTGGTGCTCCTGAACACACAAATGGCAGTGGCACAAGATCCGCCGTCACCAGAGCCGCCATCGCCAGCGCCACCATCACCGGCGCCGCCATCACCAGCGCCGCCATCACCAGCGCCGCCATCACCAGCGCC
>NW_003307578.1:798762-799145 GCF_000143455.1 Volvox carteri f. nagariensis
CCGTCGCCGCCGTCGCCGTCGCCGCCGTCGCCGTCGCCACCGTCGCCGTCGCCGCCATCACCGTCCCCGCCGTCACCGTCGCCGCCGTCACCGTCGCCGCCGTCACCGTCGCCGCCAGAGCCCTCGCCGTCACCACCGTCGCCACCAGCGCCGTCGCCGTCACCACCGTCACCACCGTCGCCGCCGGCGCCGGGGCCATCACCACCGTCACCACCGTCGCCGCCGTCGCCGGCGCCACCACCACCGTCACCACCGTCACCACCGTCGCCGCCGGCGCCGCCGCCATCAACACCGTCGCCACCGTCACCACCGTCACCACCATCACCGCCGTCACCGCCGTCACCACTGCCGCCGTCGCCTAAACCTCCTAGCCCGCCCCCATC
>NW_003307578.1:799195-803282 GCF_000143455.1 Volvox carteri f. nagariensis
CCACGGGTGAGGAGCCCACCGCCATCGTCGCCACCGACCCTTCCCTCACCGCGTCCGCCTCTCCCGTCTCCTCCACCAGCTCTACCTCCACCCACCCCGCCGCCACCATCACCCACCCCGCCGCCACCATCACCCACCCCGCCGCCACCATCTCCCACCCCACCTCCACCATCTTCCACCCCACCTCCACCTTCGTCAACATCACCACCACCTTCCACAACCTCCCCACCTCCGCCTACATCCTCCCCATCTCCCACTTCCTCCCCCTCCCCGGTACCCTCCCCGTCCAAATCGTCCCCACCGCCGCCATCTGCACGCCCAGGCAAGCGCCCAAGTGCGCCCCCGCCCAAGGCCGCCAAGGCGCCCAAGCCCCCGCCACCAGCCAAGGCGCCCAAAGCTCCCAAGACGTCCAAGGCGCCTTTCGTGCCTAAGTCACCTTTCGTGCCCAAGTCACCTTTCGTGCCCAAGTCACCTTTCGCGCCCAAGACCCCCAAGGAACCCACACCAGGCAAGGCCCCTAAGGCCTATCGAAGCCCCAAGCCGCCCAAGTAGAGGCGGTCTTGCTTGGCGAGCACCCGCTGACGGAACCAGCCAGTTGCGTCAGTCAACAGCAGCACCTGTCCTAGCCGGGGGTATGCATGCTGTACCCGGACAGGGCAGTGATGTGCGGAGTGCAGTGTGCGTGCTGGTGGGGGAGTGTCGGACCGCCATGCCCGCATTTATAGGCATCAGCGTAACCACTTCAACTCGCAGGACCGCCATGCGGCGAGCTGTAGCGGCACTGCGTTAGGCAGGGCCTTCTTGCCATGGGCAGGAGCTTTACTTAGGCATGGCAGTGACGTCGGTCCACTGCTGCTCAGTGTGCGCGGACGGGAAAGCGAAAACGCAGCGGGGACGTGGCGGCTGGACAGCGGCTGTGGACGTCAAGTCCTTGAAGCCGTGCATGCGTCCTTCACGAACCGCGTTCTCAACATATCAAAACTGCATGGCGACCGACCTATCTACCTCTACTCGCAGAGCTTGGTGGCTTTGGTGCACACACATGCCACGTTAATTACTCGAGGGGTGAATGGTTGTCGCCACCAGCACTGAAACTGTCGCATTTTTTTGCTTTCATCCATTGATATTACGCATGGAAAGCTGTGGAAAGTCGTAGAGACTTTTATTTGAGTTTCGGCAAAGGTACATAATGATTTTACATATTATGAAGCCCCCAGATTGTGGGGTTATGACAGATATTCCCATGTGGTCGCTCCGGAAGGGATCACCGAAAATCTCATAGAAAAAACCCCGGTATGTTATTCGCTGAGTGGAGCGCTCACATGCGCTTCGTTCCAAATTGTGGCTGACTGCGTGGTGATGGTGGTGTACATGTGCAGGTTGGCTATCGCCGTGTTAGTGATTGATGAGTAATTCAGAGACTTAAGCTGTTGTATGCGAAGATTGTACCGATAAGTGGATAGTAGATATGTTGTGTATTAAACCAGTTGTTACAACACGTTTTAAAAAATGTACCAATCGGCGGATTCAGATCCCGTGATATTCCCAGGATACTAAACCAGGCAGCGGATACAGAGCAATTTCCACGATGCACGTTACTTAGATTAAGAGGTAGAGCAAGGGAAAAAGGCAAGTCCCTGCCATAAATACAAGCGATGTCCTGTCCATGATAGTTCGCTCCAGAACCAGTACCGTGATTTCTCCACGCTACGATACGCCCAAGTCCTGCGCGAGCTATCAATACTTTCCACAAGCAGAATTTTGGTGCGCTCATAACAAAAACTCAGCTGACTCCCATGCCCCTCGCCGGAACATCACACCACACAGCTACCACCAACCCGCAATGGGCATGGCGCGGTAGTAGTGCTTATGGACCGCCTGAGCAAAATGACGCACTTTGCGTCCCACAAATACATCCATCGATCTGGGTGTGGGTGTGTGTTACACGGTCGTGGGGTGCGCTCCCCGTACACACCTGCAAACCGCCCAATACGAGCCGAGGGCTGAAGGGCTGCCAGATCGCCTAGAAGCACCATCCTACCTCGCACTTTAGACAAAGCAAGTGGTAAAGCACACTAACGACCAAAGGGGACGATAGAGTTGCGGTGGGAACATATACGTTACAGCATCCTTGCCAGACGTTCAGGTTCCCACTTCATAGTGTCCTTCATGTGCTCGAAACGTGGGGGAAATCCAACCCAGATCTGATTTCTGATTCGTACACCGGCCAGTCCAGCAAAATGTGCTTCTGATCTTCAATATGGCTATCAGTGCCGCAGCAGGGCCTACTCGCTCCTCCTAGTTATATAACGCCGTCCCTTGCGCACTCTGTTAGCCGCCAATGCCCAACAGCAAAGCCTAAACCGCGTAAGCATGCGATTCGCTGAACGCGGGATGAATGTTGTGATATGCGGGAGTACCTCCTTCCTGCCCGCTTGCTCAGCCGCTAGACTCATCCAATGCCTATACTTCGCCACCTGGATTCCTGGTTGCTTGCCGTCTGATGGGTACAGGTCTGGCTGGGCATCTAGACGCGTGTGCATCCAACCGCTCATCAACCGATCCTTGAACTCCGATACCAAACCTCCTCTGTGCACCCCCGAGGTCGGGCTACTGCCGGCTGTTGGAGAACTTGGCGGTGGAGGACCCGCGCGCCTTCCTGTTCCACTACTACAACTTCTACTTTGCACATATGGCGGGTGGCAGAGTGATCAGGGCTAAGGTGCGTGCTGGTGTTGCGCCGGGTTGTGTGTGGGGGAGGTGTGGGGGGTGTATGTGGGGGGTGGGGAAATGGGTGGGGACAGGGAGGTTGAGGAGGGGGCGGGTGGTGGCCGGCGGTCAAGGGTGAGTCTTCCGAGTGAGTGCTGTGCGGGCATGCACGGATTGCTGATGTGGCGGGGCTCGAATCGTACATATGATGTTCACTTTATTCGACCTCCACCGCGTGCTTTTATTTGCGTATTTCATCCGTAAGGATATCCCCAAGGATACGAACAAACGCATAGACATGCGGCCATTCTTCTCCCATATTGCACCCGTATTTACCGGCTCTCCCTCCGCTGATTTGGTTGCTCCTTGCACCCAATGATTCTCCCCTCCTGCGCCAATTGGGACGTCTGGCTTCAAGTGACAGCCATGTTGCTGGACAGCCATAATCTGGAGTTTTACCGTTGGCCAGCTGGCGATGTGAGCGAGCTGTGAATGGAGCGAGTCTGCAAGTCGCCACCGGGTGAACGGAGGGAATGGGAGGGAGGGAGAGGGGGAAGGGGGGTAAATGCTTCATGAGGATTGGGGGAGTTTGGTGAGAGCTCGAGGGTGCTGTGCGCGGTGTGTGACGCTGCATTCTGGGGGCGAGGTGAGAGGGGAATTCATCAGTACGGAACCGGAGGCCTTCGCAAAATGTCGGAATACTTCAAAAGCATTACGACGCATTTTATACGTATCATTTGTAAAAGATGGGGGCCCTTGTGAAGCAGCTGCCCGCGTTTCTAAAGCACGTATGGTGTTGGATTGTATGGTGCCCAAGTACGTTTGCGAGGAAGATAATGTGGCCAGGCTGGAGAGGAAAGTGCAGTGGCATATTGGAATGTGAGATTAGCGTAAGCGAGTTACAGGGCGTTTTATTGCACGGGCGAATTTACGTGCAAATCTTTCACCGTAGCATCAGTCCTCAGTTCATTTCTTGGAACGAACATCAGCATAGGTGCAAGCCCTCTCGCTTGGGGGGATATGCAAACAAACATCCTGATAGGGGTAAACTCGCATGCTACCGAGCATTCAACCGAGCACATGCATGCTTAGTTGAATGGTGAGATGCGACCCCCCCTTCATTTCGTGCTCGGCAAGCCTGCCACCGCGTACCGGATATGTTGGCGATGTTACAGAACGCTGCACCTTGGTTTCTGTGCGCAATGCATACGTTGCTCGACCCCGCCGACCAAAACTACACGTGCCCAACTGAAGACACACCGGTGGTTGTGCAGCAGCTCTTGAGGCTTTGTTGGCTGAAATCCATCCTGAGACGCTGCACCTCGGTACCTGTGCGCAATGCGTACGCTGCTCGCCCGCGCCGACCAAAACTACGTGT
>NW_003307578.1:803332-811180 GCF_000143455.1 Volvox carteri f. nagariensis
CCTCAGCGGCATCCATTTTACTTGCAAGGTTCTGAACGACTTTCGCGATTCTTCTCTTTACCTAATTCTGCGTTGTTGATATTTATTTCGTAAGAGTGTAACTTGAGTTTAGTGGGAACAATGTGCATTATGCGCTGCGCTACCGAAAGCAGGCGCCTTATGGCTGATTCTTCGCCGACCGCTTCATCTTCCGCGGCAGTTTCACGAGCCCAGAGTTGCAAGCTACGACCGTGCTTTTAGTTACTGCAAAGCATCCACGCAATAGTCCAGCCTGCATGCCGCGTGCGGCTGTGGCCAACATGCCCACCTGCGCAACGCGCTGGCGCACCTCGGCCTTTTCGCCAAAAAAATATATACACTTGTACACGCACAATTTGTGAATCGCACGCGCGCACCCGCGCGGTGAAATTCGCTCCTGGCTTTTGGGGCGTGATGTACGGACCTTTTATTCGCGAAGTACGACCGGACACATTTCTGCGAGGGGCTGCTTAAATATTTTGTCTCTGCTACGATTAGCTACATAACTGGCCCGTTTGCTGCGCGCACGATGGATGGAGAAGGGCGACGGCCGAGGGTGCTGCTGGGAAGCACAGGTGTATACTTAATAACCATCGAAATGAACATATCGCTAACCAAAGCGCTTCGGCTAGCAAGTCAACATTAAAATTCCTTCGGTTCTGGTTCCTATCGGAAATACGCCTTGCAGGCAGTGTAGCCAGTATCAAGGTCGCTGCTCTATGCCGTTTGCTACTCGATTTCGCTGATGTTAAGCTTATTGTAACAACCTCGGCAAGACATTTTATCAACGAGGCCGACCTGCCTCCGGAAGTCAAGCCAGTTTTCGGGGTGCGTTGGACAAAAAATATAGGACAATTGAGTGGCCCAAGACTTACGTGGGCAATAAAGGCGCAGACTTAACATACAGCGTTCTTCAAGGAAAAATCCAAACGTCCAATTTCATGTCCGCTTTGTCGTGCACGACCTTACCAGGGCGGCGTCCACAAGGTACGCCCATGCTTTCCTACCAATGCCCGCCCACCCACCAACCAGGCAACCAGTTCCCTTCGGGCCAACTAGTACGTCTGACCCTGTCGTCCCCCGGCTCCCTTCAAATCCCCATCGCCGTCCCCACCCCTCCCAATCTCAACCCCACCCCGCTGCCTCCTCATGTAACCAAATCCGCCCATACCTAACCCCCACTCTCTTCTCAACACACGTACAAACGCGGCTCAGTCCTTAGAAACACCCACATGAGTCCGAAGTTCCTCCCGTGTGCAAAGAATTCCACTTGGGTCGCTCTGAAACGTATCACGTGCAGGACGAGGCAGAGTGGCGGCAATGGCGCGCTGTGGGCGACCCCGTCCTTCACATTGAGCTGCGTCGGTGGGCAGATATTCTGTTGGTAGCACCGCTGTCAGCTAACACTCTGGCCAAGATGGCCAACGGGATGGCAGACAACCTGCTCACATGCGTCGTACGAGCCTGGGATTTCACCAAGCCGCTCATGGTAAGGTGGCTAGGAGAAGGCGCAGGAGGGGGGGAGGTGGTGAGGGGGGTTCCGCCTAAGCGCGATGACACTTAAGGAGTGGGAAAACGCGGGGCCAGAAGGAGGACGACGGGCTTTGTGCCAGGGGCATATGTTTGCGGGAAGACGCAAGCCCTTCAGCTCTCCACACCGGCATGCCAAGTCGATGATGGCAGTGCGTGCAGGGCATTGAGATGCCTGGGATGTATGGGCACGTGGGAAGAGAGATGTGGGGTAAGGCAGCAGCGTGAGGATCTAGCTGGGAAGAGGTCGGTCATGTTAAGAGGCGAAAGAGAGGTATCGTAGTGATTGTTTATGGTAATCACCGCCCGCGGACCACCTCCTCAGCGACCCCAGCCCCGATTCGTAGTTACACGGGTGGAAATCTCGGTGCATGTCAGTCCCATAAGCCCTAATCCCGTCTCACAGGTTCCGGTCTCCTCTCGCCACTATACCACTGGAACACCAAAGCCCTCAAGACGATCCAAACAACCAAAACGCTCCAACGGCCAACAACCAACTCCAAACCTCCACAGGTGGCTCCCGCCATGAACACGGCCATGTGGGTCTCGCCCTTCACCTCCCGCCACTTGGACACGTTGACCCAACTTGGCAGTTGCAATTGCGGCAATAGCAACAGCAGCAGTAGCAGCTTTGTCATCGTTGCGCCGGTCAGTAAGCGACTTGCATGCGGCGATGAGGGCACAGGCGCTATGGCGGCGCCAGAGGATATCGCGGCGAGGTGCCGTCAAGTGCTGCTTGGAGCTGACGGGGGAGCTGGCTGAGGAAGAGTCACATCCCTGGGGCTGCAGCTCCAGGGATTGCCTCAGCTGCCACCGTCGGGGCTGGTGCCAGTGCTATAATGAGCAGTAACAGCATGAATGGCATCATCATCACATCAAGATTAGCAAGAACATCAATGGGCAGGCAGAGTAGTGGCAGTTGTATAGTTTCTTGGCGGTGGAGGGTGGACCGACGGCTATAGCAACACAAATAGCAATAGCAGCAGCAGGGGTATGGGTGGATGCGTGAGGGGCAACCGCAATAGTGTTTATGTGTGATAGGAAGGCTCCAACGGGAAAAGCGCAGGAATTGTTTTTGGCAGTGACAGTGACGGCGGCGGGGACGGCAAAACGCTGATGGAGCAGATTACGGAGGCTTGCAGACTTCAATGAACTATTTTAGCGTCTTTGGTTTGTGCGTCGTATGTGTGCTCTTAGCTATGTTGCTTCCCGTTGAGACATTTGCAGTTGGCCTCGACCCTTTGTGCACGTGCTGGGCACAACCGGCGATCAAGGGCCACACGTGCTACGTGAGTAGTCGGTTTAATTACAGCCATGGCGGAGAGTAATACGCGTGCGGCAACTTGACCAACCAGATTGACACCGTATATCCAATCATTCTTCCTTGTTGAAGGTCTCCAACAGCAACAATGGCCCTTGCATGCTCGGATAGTCCTACAAGTAAGCAAACCAACGGTACAACTCCCGTCCCCTGCTGAACAGCGGCAGATTACCAAGTATTCAACCCCCGGGTTACTTTGCTCTCGTCTTTCCCCCACGCAACTTACAGCCATGGCATCCCGCTCCAAACGCAACCAGCCGACCTCCCAACCACCTTTCTTAATCCCGCCCTTCCAGCGAAACTCCAACTCATGAGATTCTTCCCATCCCTCCCCGCTTTCCTGGCCCTCCTCTCTCCACCCTCGCCACTAGGCCAACTCATCCCCGCTGCTCAGTGCTTCCCAATCCTCCACCGCGACTGGGATCCCCCGCTTCCCGCCCGCCGGCCCGAACCTCTTCCTCCCACCCAGCGCAACGTTCCGCCCCGATACGCTCCAGCGCCGCCACTGCATCCGCGTCCGAAGCCGCGTCCCACAACGCATCTGCCATGGCGCCGTGTGCATCGGGGTGTTCACACCGCAAGAGACGTTCTGCCCAAGACAGCCCCTCAGGTCCACCTGTCTCACCGATCCGGGGGTCAGTAAGGTCCTGGCGAGTGAGGATGAGCGGGTGCTCGCGGCTCTGAGCGCCATACACGGCCTCCGGCAACGGGCGATAGCTGCAAACGGGAGCGGGACGGGGACCGAACAATGGAAGCACGCGAGGACGACCCTTACGAATACTGCATGACATGTTAGCTGCATCTCGCTGCGAACAGCACGCGGAAAGCAAAAGACGATGGTAGCGATGATGGTAGCGATGATAACGGATAACGAATCTCAAGGGACGTTTTACAGAGACCCGCGAGACTGCAGAATGAGCACAACGCCCCAAAAGCACATCGAGTACATAAACCTTCGAAGTCACCCCTACTACCCCACCCTTCGAAACAGGGCCTGAAGACAAAACCAACGTACCGGGTTAGGAAATCGAAGTGCCAGGGGAAGAAGTACCAAGCCTTGCGACGACCGCGCTCATCGTCACCAAAATGCTCCTTCATGTAGGACACCAGAAGCCGATACACACCCACGCGCTCCGAAGTCGTCAATAGCAGTTCACGGCCCTAAGATAACACAGCACCAACACAAAACACGGCATTACGGTTAACAGAGAGTCAGCAAAGGAATATGGACATTGATTATCTAAGGACATAGCACAGCTCCTAGCCTCGCTCCGCACCTCTTTGAATTCCAGGAACAGCCAAGGCTTAATGAGCGCTCCCCGCCCCGCCATGACCGCCGCACATCCCGACTCCTCAAGACGTGCGCGAGCCTCGTAGTGGGTCAGAATGTCGCCATTCCCGATGATGGGCACCGAAGAAGATCGAGCCAGCTCTCCTACACGGCCCCAGTCTGCGGCCTTCTTGTACCTTCGGCATGTACACGGAGGAGATCGCAATTGCAAAGCCGGCAGCATATATCAGGATAATGACAAATTGACAACTAGAGAGATGACAGTTGAGATGGTGTACGGTTACGGGCAAAATGTACGCAGTCTTCAGGAAAAGTCGATGTGCTGAAGAAAAGGGGCGATAAATAAAAAGGACAAGCGGACTGTATGTGATGTGTGTGTATATGTCTCTTAAGGAATGATGGTGAGCGGAAACTATAAGTCATTTGTACGACCGTCCATAACAGGCTAAAACAGCAAAAGGGAACAAAGGCTACACATCAGGCCTAACGAGAACCCTCAGCGCAATATCTTCTCGATGTACACCCCCTAGAAGGAAGACTCGGTTATGGACATCAGCTTTGGAATTGTCGGCTAAAGATGTGTAGCCGAAGGGGAATCCAAAAAGCATCATCAGCTGTCCTCGTTCGAGTATCAGCGAGACTAACCCACAAACAAGAACACATAAATCACGGAGAAAGTCTTCGTACACGCCTGACTCCTTTCCAAATACGCACACGCCTCGCCGTCACGTGGCCACGACAATTCATTTGAAAAGACACACACACGCATGTACATATATACCCCCCCGCATGCGCCACTGCAGCCGTCAGAAGGTGGAAGTGTCGGTCACCGTCCCCCACAGCGGTTCGAAACAGCCGCAGGGACTGCCGAAGGGGAATCCCAACGGTTTCATCATCCGGCCGAAATGGGCTGTGACAAACGGAACCTAAAAGGCCCTCGGGCCCCAAATCGGACAAAGAGCTGCGTGTCACTCTTGCCGTCTTGTCCTCAGGACACGTCGGCCATTGCCACAGGGCACGACACAGCACATCAACAAACCTACACATTCGCCAATCAAAATGTGCAACAAGCCATGAGTTGACGTTGCTTTCTTCTACCTGGCACCACAGTCTTTACATACAGACTTGAATCCAAAGAGAATGATGTTTTCCGTCATTACCGCCACCCACAACCACACGCACCTCTGTTCCGCTGTCCGGCCGTGCACTGTCACCGCCGCAGCCCCAGCTCGTTCCAGGAAACGCACCACCGAGTCCACGTTGATCTTCTTGTCGTTCTCTCCCAGGCGAACCTGCGTCGCCAGCAAATTGCGGGAAGGCATGCCCACCTTAACAAACTATCGACGGAGGATAGGCGGAGTGAATGAAGACGGGAAAAAAGAGCAAAACAAGGCAACGATGCAGAGGTCAACGATCCTGGGCGTTGGGGCAATGATAAGAACCAAGAACCCAGCAGCAACTTCTCCATTACGACATTCCTCAAGCTATACCACCTTCCATATCTCCCTCCCTACACATAATTGCCCGCGCCACGCACGGAGCTGTGCTTGATCGTGGTGTTGTGGCGGACAGGGGCATGCGCTAACATAGCTACATACAAGGACCGAGGACTAGGACAGCAGGGGAGGTTGTATGAGCATAATTCCAGTAGGATTGCCCAGTCAGCACACAGGGGAGCCAGGGGACCACAAATCATCGCAAATGTGCCAATAAGGACATCTAGCAAGCACAAGGTTTCTCCCAAAAACTTCCTCCTCTACACGTTGCCCCGGTAGTAAATGCGCTCTCACCTTGACAGTCACAGGCAGCTCCGACTCCGCGGCGATGCCGGCCACCATCTTGGCGAGTGCACGCGGCTTTCGGAGCATGGCGGAGCCCATCCCACGGCGCGTCGCCTCTGATGCCGGGAGTAGCGTACAGGGGGAATTATGGCACAACGAACCTTAGTACCGGGACATTCAGCTGTTCAACGTCGCAGATCGGGCTATCTAGTTTCCCCCGCGGCGCCTCTTCATCGCTACAAGAAATCCCAATTCCCAATTCCTTGCACATTTGGCAACCGCATTTGAGCCGATGACGAGGAGTGATGTGGAGCACGGAGCCATTCTACCTAACCTGATCTGGGTGCCACACATTCCAACCCAACCAAAAGCAGACACCAGCTCAGCCGCCCATGTTCTCACCCAAACAGACAACCCCAGCACCCACCCACACAGCCAACATCCATGAAATAGCCAAATTCCACACTTGTTACCCCGCTCAGCTATCCTCAGCGAATCACCGTCGCTCACAAACACAAACAAGCAACTCACCGTGGATCGGGCAGCCGCAATTGATGTCCAGGAACTGCGCCCCTGCCTGAGGGCCGCCGAATGAAACATGAACGCGTCGCGAGAAAGAAGGAAACAGGCAAAGTCATAAGAAGGCTTACTTGGTCACAAGCACAGGGGAACCCCAGATAAGATGCGTGCGGAAGCTGAACCAGGAGAAAGTAATGCGGGTGAAGAGGGTGGCCAAGGATTGCGTTGATTTGGAGGTTTGCTGATGAGGGGGGTTAGTGAACCGCAGTGTAGTCCGCCGTTACCATCCAGACCATGCCGCCGTTGCTCACCTCCTTGGCGAGCTTTGAGGCAGCGATGCCATCCGCGATCGTCTTGCACGCGACTTGGAAGCCGAACATAGACTCTCCAGGCGCCTTATAAAGGCGAGCGCGCTCGACTCTGTCGCCTCAACCCATGCGAGGAAGCTACAGGGCCAGGGTTAGCAAAAAGACGATTATGTTGCGTCGATGTAAGACTATGCAAGGTAGCATACCTTTCAGTAAAGGTTTGCTGAAAGACATCTCCGACATCGTCACCTCACACCCAAAGTGTAAGCAAAGCCGCCGAAATGGTACATTCCCGCCCTATGTAAACGCGTCGGCGCCGTCAGAAGCGAATTGACCGCGAATAAATGCTCTGCTCGGTATACCTTTGTAAGAGGAGCCAGCAGGAGCTTTCCACGAAGCTGTTGCGCAAAAGCCGCATTTCGTGCCTTGACCCACTCAGGGGCCTCATAGTCGAAATCCGCTTGGCCGGAAGGCGATGGCTCTGTAACATTCACATCCACTAAGGCAGTCTGGGAACCTTCACTACCTGCTTGTCGGCAGAAGCTCCTGCAACGCCGCACAGCTGCCCTTGTACATGGCGGCTGCGGACATAAGACAGACCCTGCCGTGCACCGATATGTAGCCAACATTATATCATAAATGTCGACCTGCATAAAGTACTCGCCAAGTACTGTGCATCCCCAATCGGGGCCTTTGGATTTGGTCGTTTGTACGGTGATCCAAACTTCTTTCCGACAGAACAAAGATTCGGCTCCAGATACACAGAGCAGCAAAAACCAAAATATATATATTGTACTGAAACTACTTATAGGCACATACAGGTACATATGTCCATCCCTTTCCGTTGTTCGAATACGGCACATCAGAGTGCCGTATTCGTTTGGTATGAACCATGGTTCAAAAGATGGGGGCCCTTGTGAAGCAGCTGCCCGCGTTTCCAAAGCACGTATGGTGATGTGGAAGGTGCGGAAGTACGTCGGTGAAATATAATGTGGTAGGACTGGAGAGAATAGTGTAGCAGTATAATGTATTGTGAGTGTAGCTGAAGCTTTCATCGTGGGCGCGTCTCGTTGCAAGCTA
>NW_003307578.1:811350-829348 GCF_000143455.1 Volvox carteri f. nagariensis
GTTCTTAAACAGAATTTGAGCTTGCTGCTGGCTCAAGTCCTTCCGTAGTTGCTGCAACACGGCTAACGCAGGCACGGCCGAATGCGCTGCGAAAAGCTGTTCCAAGCCCTCAGCGGCATCCATTTTACTTGCAAGGTTCTGAACGACTTTCGCGATTCTTCTCTTTACCTAATTCTGCGTTGTTATTATTTATTTCGTAAGAGTGTAACTTGAGTTTAGTGGGAACAATGTGCATTATGCGCTGCGCTACCGAAAGCAGGCGCCTTATGGCTGATTCTTCGCCGACCGCTTCATCTTCCGCGGCAGTTTCACGAGCCCAGTGTTGCAAGCTACGACGTAGGCTTTCGGTGCTTTCAGATACTGCAAAGCAGCCACGCAATAGTCCAGCCTGCATGCCGGGTGCGACTATGGCCAACAAGACCACCTGCGCAATGCGCTGGCGCACCTTCAAGAAATTTATATACACTTGTACAGGCGCATTTTGTGAATCGCACGCGCGCATCTGCGCGGCAAAATTCGCTCCTGGCTTTTTTGGGACGATGTACGAACACTTTATTGGCGAAGTACGACCGGACACATTTGTGCGAGGGGCTGCTTAACCAGAGGTCGGCAAACCCTGAATAACTGTCACGGGTACTGGTGCCAGGGTCGAATAACTGTATGGAAATTTTTTTTGGTAAAAGCCGAGGAAAGAGTGTCTGCGGGCCGATGTACCAAACTTACTACGTTACACCATCGCTGTTAAAGCCACAGTTGTCTTGTTGCGCCCAATTACTGCGCAAACCTGCCTTTGGGGGGGGGATTCCTGCACCCTGCCGTACGGCTGCCGTACCAGCGATGATGATTTTCTGCAACGGGTACAACGGAAGGACCCGCTGTACCAGCGGCGTTTGCCGACCCCTGGTTCAAACCTGCGACCCAAAAGGATTTTCCCGTCGAGCCGTACAAAACTAACGCGCTCCATCCCTTCCAGCTGGCTATCGCCCTCGTGCGTTTGGATCCTAACCACTTCTCACGGGCCGGACCTATCTAGGCAGGGTCTCCCGGTCGGAACTACAGGTGCAGGGCAAGGAGCAACTCTGGTTGCCTGCTTCCGTCCGGGACGCGGTACGGCGCGCGTCTTGGTGCGTCTTGGGCTTTACCTGGACTGTAGATAAGAGAAACGGTCCGTAGGACGGTCAAAGGTAATGAGTGCAAGGCTATTAGCTTATGTCTGGTGGAACATAACCTTCTGTTGTGGAAAAGTGTCAGTTCCAGTTACGTCAAGTCAGCCATCTTACGAACTGGTTTTGAAAGAAGTCGTACGATCTGAACTGATCTGAACGACTTGTCCGTTAATGTCTCCCTAAAGCTCCTGCTCAGAGCTGTGTTGGTTATCCACCTACTTAAGTGTAAGAAATCGTGCTCAGGTTGCTTTCTCTGAACGTGTATTACGCAACGGCACCGGGATTCATACAAAACGTTCCAGCTTCCACGGTAAACCTTTCAGACCATAAGAATCTTCACGGGTTCCACCTCCCTCACTCGCGCTCTCGTCACACCGACCGAACGATTTATTTCGCAATAAATGAGACATGGACTATCCGGTGTTTTGCCTACTACAACAAACACCATCCCAGGTTACGAGTTCCGCACCTTTGTGCGGGGGTGTCCATAAAAGCCGTTGTTGTTACATTCGGTTCAAAGCCCCAGAGCCATATAGTTGTGCCCGGCCGCAGCCGCAGCCGCATCTAGCCCGGCCCTTACGATACGCACACAGAGCCTACACGTACAATCGCACGCTCATCTCTTCATACCTTTTCGGCATTGGTACACTTTACTAATACCTTTCTCGGCCTCGGCGTACACTTTGCACCACAAACCGTGTGCATGCAGTGGTATAGCTTGCAAATATACAAACATATCCTACCAGGCAGTACTGTTAGCAAACAAAGTCTTGCGATACATCAGTTCCCATATCTTGTACAGCTAAATGCCCTTGTATTAGCACAATGCCTCCCCCTTCCGTCCATCCGGCCCAGAACACGTTTTGGGACATTTTCTTGTCGCACGTGACATCGCCACACAACACCATGACAAAAAGTTGCCGCGCACCGCTTTTGCCGCTGTAATCTTTACAGCAACTGCCTAACCATTACATGTTCACAAGTTATTAAAAAAGGTTTTAGTAACCACTACCCAGCCAACCAGCAGGGCTTCCCAGCATCACTTCTGGCTGACAGCATAACAGCATACCTAGTCCGCCCTACTCTCCCTACATATCCTCCCATCCCACAGACACAGCACCAGCAGCAAATCAGCAACAATAGCAGTAACAGCAGGCTGCAGTAGCGGTAGTAGCAGCGGCGGCTCACCTCTCGGAACACCTCACGAAGTGATCTGGAATGGCGGGATCGGGGAGCTTACCCTAAAACCCGACAAAGCCCTCACGGCTTGATCAGCGAGCGGTGCATGTGTACATGCACCCAGCGCCCATCCCCCTTCTTCTCCCACACACGGGTCTCCTCCGCCTGCACCGTCACGGGCGCGCCGCCCACCAGCTTCTGGGTCAGACGGATGTACGACACCACCGCGCACGTGTCGCCGATAACGCGTACCTGCGGGAAGGGTGATGTTCAATGTGCGGTGTTTCAAAAGGTCTTGGACAGCTGTGACTGTGATAGGGTTAGTTCGTCGAAGGGCAGTAAGGTCAAACTGATTGCGGGTATGCTACACCAAGTAGACGGACAGGAAGGCAAAATGCTAGATAGCGATTAAGCCGGAATAAGGAGATCACAAGGCGATTTGCGGCGGCGGTGCTGATGATCCTTTGATGTCAAACTGATCTGCCAGAGTTCCATAAATTACTGTATGTATGTATGTATGCCGCGGCCTCATGGCATCCATGTGCACGACATGATTGGTGGAAAACCGTTGCAGGGCGACCTATGTTACAAACCGATGCCACATATCGTGCGTGCATATATGTATGTAACATCTCATAACGAAACGGGCATGCAGGCATGCAGGGCGCGAAGGTCGCACTTACGTGTGGGGAGGCCATGGTGTTGAGCACGTGGGGCTTGGGCACGTCTGTGGCGGGCGCGGCGGCGGGACTTGGCATTGTGAAGTAATACTTGTGGAAGTCCAGACCCTCCACCAGGTGCCCCACAGCCTCGGGCTCGAAGCAGGTGAGGCTGGGGTCGCAGAGGGCCTGTGTGCGGGTGGCGTAGTAACAAGCGGCGATGAAGCGGCGATGAGGGGGAGGCGGAGGGTGGAAACACAAATACGGGTGCTTCCATGCAAGGAACGGATCCTCGCGGAGATGAGCAGTAACGATTGGAGGACGGGTGGAAGGAAGGAATAACTCTAGGGATGGCGGATGGCTGTTAATAAATGATTTGGGAGGCGGAGGGAGGTCGAGCGACGGGGGAGAAAGGACATAAGAATGTACCAAGGGCATTCATGGTTAGTTATGTTGTGTCTGGAGACACGTAACCATGGCATAGGAGGAGGAGCGGTTTAGACGAGAGTGCGGGTGGAACAGTATGAAAGAGTGAGGATTACGGCAATAAGCGACGATGTGTAATGTTTTGAAGGGAGGCACGGCTGTCAGGCAGGCAGGCAGGAAGCACGGTGCTGGTGTTCCTGCCAAGGGACTTAGGATGGCGGGCCACGCAGGCAAAGGGCTCTGGGCCGGTGGAACAGTCGGCTCGGAAATGCGCAGGACGTTGGGGACTCGCGGCCTTGGGGGTTAGCAGGCGGGGACGCTCTTTACCCCAAGAAGGATTCATGGGAGGCACGAACCAGCTTTGGTAAGCGTACAAGCCATCTCTTTGAGAGCTATTTCGAAGTAGAAAAATTCCCACCCATTCTCCTTTTAGCAGCTCATATAGCCTAGATCCGCAGGTTTTTAAGCTGCCAGGCCAGGCCAGGGCTTGCAAACCCAAAGCACAACGGCCGATCATCCCGTCCGCACCTCATATGTCGCATAGTCCCCAGCACCAATTGCTGAGAGTAATTTCTGGTTCAACTCCAGGACCTCTTGTGCGGCCATCCTATCAGTGCTGCGTTGTGCCCACCTTGAAGGTAAAGATGCAGTTCGAACCCGGACCGGGTTGCGTGAAAGGGTGATTGACTTTGAATTAACTACGATTCTGTTAATCTGCATTATACGCAATAGAGTAACTGATTCCCCAATACGTTGGCCGGAAGGTTGTGAATGCACGACATTAGGTGTATGGAGCACGGTGCACGACGTAAGTTCAATTTAGTTAAGCGATCCTTCAAACGGATACAGCAGCTGCTAATTATTTGTTACAGGGTTACGGAACAGCGTTAGGGCGTCGTCCCCTTAGTTGAGGTCTTCTATGAAGAGCACACAATCCCTGCTTTCCAAGCTGCAGGCGCCCGTGAAGGGCTGCCTGCAGCAGGGATTAATGGAAGGTTTGCGTTCCTTTTCTGCTCGCGCTCTGGGCTCACAGACTGAAGTAGGCTTAAGCATCCTTGCAGAGGCTGCGAACTTGCCGAGCACGAGCAACACAGCTGGTGTTCAACTGCAGCAAACCCGTGGAATGGGCTACGCTTACGCGCGAAAGACCGCGGACAAGGACTATGTACACACGGCGCACACGCTGGCTTTCGGACAAACGCAGCTTACAGACTACATCATTAAGACTGTGCCAAAGTTTGTAAAAATGGCTGTCGTTGGCCCAGGACAGAGCACCTTGCTGTACCAAGAGCCAACCATATACACGACGCCCGACAGCCTGCTGCCTCTCATGACTTTTCTCCGCGACCATGTCCAAACCCAGTTTAAGTGTCTAATCGACATTACCGCTGTCGACTTTCCGGAGCGCGCTGCGCGCTTTGAGGTCGTGTACCACCTACTCAGCCCACGGTGGAACAATCGCATCCGCGTCAAGGTGTGCGTGGACGAAGTCACACCGGTACCATCCATCTGGAAGATCTTCAATACGGCAAACTGGTTTGAGCGGGAGACTTGGGACATGTTTGGCGTTTTCTTCTCGGGCCATCCCGACCTCCGCCGTATCCTGTCTGACTACGGCTTCACCGGCCACCCGCTGCGCAAGGACTTCCCCCTCAGTGGCTACACTGAGGTGCGGTACGACTACGGGAAGAAGCGCGTAGTTTCGGAGCCGCTGGAGCTGACACAGGAGTTCAGGTTGGTCCTGGGATTTCGGAAGCCGCTGTGACACCCTGTGACTAGGGTAACTGAAAAAAGGAAGATTGATTGGCGCTTCAAGCTGCCCGGTGGCCTAGTAGACCGTATCGAAGAGTTCCGCGGGCTGGCTCGCATTGTGTGCGTCCTTGTGCTGTTGCCCTTGTGCACGAGCCTCCGGGGTGATCCACAACATGTAAGTGAAGCTGGATCCTAACCCAGATCAGGCCATCAGAGGATTAGCTGCATTCGATGGCGATAGCACTCTTCGCATGCCATGCCCATTTCCCACCCGTCTTCTTCTCTCCCACTCCTTCGCTCTCTCGCAGGTATTTTGACTTCAACAGCCCGTGGGAAACTCTGAACCGTTGAGGTTGTATCATGCATTCCCTGAACAACCCGCGCCTGTCTGTTCAGAGCCGCGTGGGTGGCCTGCCCCTTCCGTCCCTGGGAGGCTCACCAGCAACAGTAACAGTAACAGCAGCTGCAGCTCCTGCTCATTCAGCCCTAATGGTTCTAATGCTGCATCAAGGATGTGTGGAAGGGTTAAGCTGGAAAGTGATGTGGGCTTTGGCACGTGCTAGCAGCAGCAGCAGCGGCGGCGGGGCTGCGCCCTGTGTTTCTGAGGGTAGCGTGTCGGTACAGAGGGAAGCCCCCGACAAGTGCATGGGGGGACGCTTCCCTGCATTCTTATCATGCCAGAAAGGTGTACGGTGGGAAGAAAAATACGTGAGGGCAGAAATTCCATTCAGATCAGGACGCGGTCCGGAATGCTGTCCTTTACTTTGTGTACGGATACTTGCGTGGTTAGGACACTCCCCAGCTGGCAACGATGGAGGCTGTACCACCGAGGGAGTTGACCAGGGGACACAGGTCGTGCGGCGGTATTCCGCGGGCACTAATGGATTATCTCTGGTGATGAAGTAGGCGGCCGTGGCGGCAGCGGCAACAGTCCTGCAGCAGCAGCGACGTCAGTTTCTCGAGGCGACCGCTGCAGCGGGAGGTCCAGGTCATCACTACCGTTTGTGCGAACGGGATTGCTTGCTTGTTGGCGACGTCGTGGCACCTGTTGATGCTGCCTCGTCCGGAGGGTACGGTGGCCCGGCCTGGGACCCTATAGCTGTTGCTGCAGGGTAACTGCCTGAATGACGATATTGACTGTGTATGTGGACGAGGGTTTCCATGTCCAGTCTCCGAGTAGTTGTTGCGGGCGCTGCTGAACCGCAGGCGTGTCCTTGCGTTTGTATGAAAATAAGCACATATTGTATGTGTGTGGATCAAAGGATAACGGTCTCAGCTTAACAATCTAGGCCAGTCGGTGTGTGTAAGTCTTGGAGTGCTTTAAATATTTGAGCTGGTGTGTGTGCATCTGTCGGCCCTATGTCGCTGCGCAGCGGCTCGTTTTCGGGCCGCAAAGCTTGGCGGTTGCGTTTATGGCTAGCAAGTGGAAAATCCGAGTGCTTCGGCCGCCTGAAATTCTCTTCCGTCTTGCCGTTGCTTCGGGGTGGGCTTGGCGGCTTTATTTTTGTGGAGGGTTAGATAGCTCGTCTCGCCAACACGACCGCCGTCATAGTTTCCCTCGCGAACCTCTTTGTGTGAACATTGGTTGTTTGTGTAAAGAGCTGAGCAAAGCAAGTTTCCGGGCAATAATGTTTCTCGCCTTACAACCTAAATCCATATGATGATACCAAAGGGCGGTAACTACGTTGTGCGGTTGAGATGTGAAGAGGTTTGTGGCCGAGGGACCCGGACATTTGCTTCATATACTACGTATGGCATGCTACAGAGTATTCATTAGCGGTAGTATTACTGGTTGGGGCATGACCTATACAAACAGAGATTGTGCTGACATAATTTGGTTTCGGCGCGCACTGCAAGGCGCACTAACGAACCCCCAGAAATCTACATCGAGAACAAGTTGACATCTTGAGGGACACAATATGCAGATCAGGGTTCTTTTGCCGTTCAGTATGAAAGGAAATGTTACCAAGTGATCGATAGCACTTTAACGCTCACGTAGCGGCGACCGCCGATTCGCATCTGTCACATATCATCACAAGATGAAGGAGATTGAAGTGGAAAAGATTGTGCTTGACTGCACAGCGCAGGTGCGAGCTCTTGGATGGACGACAAAAGACATTTTCGCATATTATATATTTCTGAGCGGAATTCTGCATGGGCACACCTATGCTTCGCGGGTTGTAAACTCATTTTTTTCCAGCATGAACTCTTAGCTCGCTCGTCAACAACTACACCCGCGGGCCCCAGCGCCCACCGGCACTCGTTCTCCCTCGCGCGCCCCAGAGAGCTTTGGCCGTTTCCGAAGTCCCTCACCGCATACGTGCACACACTTCACAACCTTTCCTCCCTTCGCCTTGGACTCGGAGTCGGCCCCGAAATACCGCTCCAGTACTCCTCTACATCGCGCCCAACCCTTCACCCGCGGCAGCCCCCTCAACCGTTCCTTACCAACACCAACACCAACACCAGCACCAACCTCCTACCCCAAATGGGCCCCCTTAGCCAATGCCGACCGACTATGGGTTGTCCCTCACCCGCAGAGAACTGCTGCAAAGAACTGCCGCCACCTTGTTATGTGAACCCCCCCACTGGGCTTGCAGTTGCGTACCTTTCTATTGACATCGCCGGCACCACAAAACCCACATCCCGCCGACTCCCGCCCCCTGGGGGGACTTTTCACCCCCACAGCCTACAGCGGCACACTCTTGCCTGGCACGACCCCCGCGTGTACCGATGTCCACTCCCAAACCCTCCCTGTACCCACCCCCGCATCCAGCATCCAATGTGTAATGAACCGCACATACATACGTACACACATCCCTTGTTCACTCAACCTACAGCACCCTTCAGACCGCACTCCGTACTCTCGACCCCCATCCTCGACCCCATCCTCAACCCCGTCCACACCCCCAGCCCTCAACCTCAACCTTCAACCTCAACCCTCAACCCTCAACCCACCGGCCCCACCTACCGCCCCCTCCCGCAGCTCTACTTCGACGCCCTCTACGCCGGCGATGCGGCCATACGGACCTTCCATGCGGAGGTCAACGGGGACCCCGCCGCGCTGGTGGGCCGCTGGAGCGAGGCGGGCGTGCGGACGGTGCAGTTCGTGATGCCCATGAACGTGCCCGCCATGCTGAAGAAGTTCATTGGTAAGGGAGATTACGGATGGGTCGTGGTGAGCGAAATGGTGAAGGTGGTGGTGGCGATGCTGTGAGGTGGTGTTTGTGGGTGCTGGAGCGGGCAGTAGGATGAAGGGGTGCGGATGTGTGACAAAATAGTGACGGAGTGATATGCAGGGCATATATATGTGTATGTTTGTATGTGTGTCTATTGGACCCCGTACACTACTTCATATCTCCTCATCCAGTAGGGCGAGTCCGTTTAGATTGTTCTTACCCTTCCCCCTTGAACTTCCCGATCAACCCCCGAACCCCTCCGACACGCATACATACATACACACATACGACATACCCGCGTGCGCACGCAGGCAAGGACAGCGTGCCGGTGGTTGAGACTCAGCAGTTGGAGTGGTTGACTCCGGGAAAGGCCTTCAAGGTGGTTTCGGAACCGCAACTGAATGTGAGAGGAAGACAGAGATAAGGGGAGGTAACATGCAGTGGGGCGAGGGGAAGCTGTCGGGGGGTCGGAGGGGGAATCAGGGATGTACGTCTGCATGTGCCTCTGTACGTACGTACGTGCAAGTTACACGTTACAAGCTCCGCACAAGTGCGGGGTTGTCCGTAAAAGCCAGGGGGCCCATGGCCGGTAAATCGTTTTTAGTGCGGTTACGTGGTGGACCATCATCGTCCTCCCTCGTCCGCTTGAGCGCGAAGCGCCTTAGAGCAGCGTGCCGGGTCTCACAGACTTCCTAAAGGAACCTGGCTAGTGCCAGGGGCAAGTGTGTGTTTTTTTCGCACACAGCATGGCATCATCGCATTGGCAAGGACGGCCTCTACCTCGGCCTGCATCCTGCTGGGCGGTAACTTCCTAACCCTGGGTAGGGGGAGATCACGGAGATTACCCGGCCGGGGGGGAACCCCCGGGGGCGGGAGGGTTGACCCGACAGTGGTGGCAGCGGGGGTTACGGGCGGGCTGGGGACAGGGAGGGAAGGTGGGAGCGGAGACCAAGGTGGGGCGAGAGGGAGAGGGAAGAAAATTGAGCCCCAAATGGAGTGGAGGGTGTAAACTGTCCTCAATGCAGTGCTTATCAGCCGCTAGCTGATCGCCCACCGCACAATGGCCATAATGCAGCTCTCGACACGACATGTAGGGTGCGCAGGTTGCGTGCGGAGAACCCCGTATACATACACAGATTAGTTGCTGGGGCAGTTTCCCGCTCAAGCCTCCCGGCCTGGGGTTAGGAGGGGGGTTATGAGGGCGGGCGGTAGGTAGGAGGTAAGGAGCTTAGGGCTTATAGCCCCTCAGGATTCTGGTCGGATTCCTTTTCCCTCGGTAAGGAAAGGCCCGTTTGCGCTCGACTTGAGTTCTTCCCATTTCCGTCCCTCTCCCCGTCCCCCCCCCCCCTCCCCGTGAATCTTCCTCGCCCCCGCACAACCCCCTTCGCACCGTTCTGCACCGTTCAGTTCCCCGGCGCCAACTCGTTCACCACCTCGGGCTTCCTGGAGGTTCGGAGCTTGCCGAATGGAACATGCCAGGTATGCAGAGGGGAAAGTGGGAAGGAAGGGAAGAGAGAGAGGGGGAGGGGGAGGGGGAGAGGGAGAGGGAGGAGGAGAAGGAGGGGGAGGGGGAGGAGGAGAAGGAGGGGAAGCGTGAGAGGGCGGACAGAGGGGGGGGGAGGGAGGAGGAGAGGGTCTCTCCTCACCTCAGAGACTCATCGTCGTCTTTTCCTTCACCGTCCCCCCGCCCTCCCACAACAACTCCTCGACACAACAACCCCCCAAACCTCCTCCAATATAACAACACCTGGATCGCACTCAGTACGAAGTCCTCCGCATTCGTACATCCGTACATCCTGGTGCCATTCCGTCTCCGCAGGTGAAGGCGCTGGTACGGTGTTCCGCAGCCCTGCCCTGGCCCGTACAGGCTACGGTGGAGGGCCTTATGGCCGCTGAGGCCGCACAATCCATTGGAACCTTCCTCGCTTTCTGTCAGCAGTTCTACGACAACTGGCGAGCAGAGCAGCTGCTACAGCCCGAGCGCCCAGCTGCTGCCGCCAGCGGTACCACCGCGGCAGCAGGCATTGGTGGCGCCGGCAGTGGCGGCGATGTGTTTTTCGATGCAATTGAAGACGAATCGGATTTGCGGAGCGTCGCCGGCGGCGAGGGGGAGAAGGGGGAGACGTCAGTTGTGCCGTACCAACCGCCACGGTTGGAGGACATTATCGTGGACTGTCTACGGCAGATCCAGTCGTCCAGTGCGGAGACTGCTCGTTCACTCCGAAACCTGGAGGAGCTGCTCCGAAACATGGACGAGAACATGCAGGTGATGAGAACCAGAGTGTTTGCGTTGCGATTGGTGAATTGGTTGCGTGGTTGGGTTGAGGGTTTGGGGCATAATAGAGTGTGTATGGTGATAGTGGCTTGCGTTTTTTTGAATGGGGAGGTGCGTGTCGTATGGAATAGGAGTACGTCGGCATGGTTGGTTGTTGGTTATGGGTTGTTGGTTGTCTTCCAATCACTATTTTACTGTCGTCGTCACCGTCAGCTGAAGCCCATCCTGGTCATGATATCGCCATCATCGCCATCATTTCACTCCCACTCGCCTCTTTTGCGGTGACCCCGTAGAGATGTTTTGAAATCCCTCCTCTGTCCGTTTGGTTCCCTCTCCTCAGCCACCTACATGTTACATACTCCTTGCGAAACACGATCATGTACAGACAGAGACAGACAGAGACAGACAGAGACAGACAGACAGACAGACGCACCTCTTTCCTCAACACGCAGGTGGTCCGGGACAAACTGGCGGGAAGGGGACCACACAACCGTGGAGCAGGGCCAGGGGGAGGGGGAGGGGGAGGGGGCCGCACTGCCACCAACACAGCACGACCGGCCGCGGGTAGTGGCAGTGCCGCCTTGCCGTCGTCGTACATTGGGTTTCTCGCCACCGCGTCGCTGTTATGCGGCGCAGGCGCGTTTGTGTATGTACGATATCGGTTCGGGACGGGCGGAGGAGGAGGAGGCGGGGGAAAGTAAGTTTGGAGGGGCCTCATTCAGTGGAAGGGGGGGGCACACATCGTTGCGGAAGACGGAGGGCTGGTGCCGTATCTGGACGTCAGGGGTATTGCTACCGTGTGATGCAAGTTGGGGTTGCGGGGGGCCGTGTTGGGGGTGATGTATTCCTGGGGCCATCATGCAGAAAACTTCTTTGGCCTCCTCTGTCTTTTCGTTTGAGAGCTCCATTTCTTTTCCCAAGAGGTTTTGGAGGTGCCATCTTCCACATAACTTGCGTGGTGTCTCTTCCTTGAGGCGGCGTTCTCGGATTCGAGGCGTGTGAGAGTGTGAGAGAGCAGTGCGACTGCGCGCGCGTGCATTGTAGGATTGGGGTTCTTAGGGTTTTACATCGTGCTGTGCTGGGGGGATGGTGCCGTACCTCCATTCTCGATATATCTGGAGTAGTACGCGATTGGTCTTTAAGTTTAATTTGTGTTTGAATTTACGAGAGGGTATTATATTTAGATCCTCTGCATATCATATTCATGTGCATTGCGGCGGCCGCATCATTTGCTGTGTGCCCTGGGGGCGGTCACGGTGGCGGTGTCAGACACCATTTCGCGTTGACGCGGTATTGAGAAAAGCGATTCTTGCCGCGGAGAGGTCGCGTGAATGAATTAGGTGTTTGTGTAAAACGTGGTGAAGGGAAAGAGGACAGAGGCGCCCCAGGAGGCGGGGGTGACTGAGGGCCTCGCTACGAAGGGGCGGCTAACGTAGACAACAAAACCCCTGTGTTTTTTGCCGTATGGTGGCGCACGTATACGCGCTGTCACTTTGATGCTTTTATGAGTGCCTGCGTGCATCCTGAATTTCTATTATGCTTTTTGTTGACCGAACCAGCTTGGAAAATGTTTGCAGATGTATACATGACGGTGGTGATGGTGATGATGGTGGTGGTGGTGATGGTGGTTGTTGTTTGGGTATATAAATGGGCTAGATAGATAGAGAGGAGTTGCAGCCGAATTTTAAGTTGTGGTCCGCTGTGAGGTCGTTAGGTTGGTCGTTAGGACGTCCATCGGGGTTTGCAAAACGTTCCTCTCGATGTATATGGGAGATGCGTGTCTGCCATCCCGCCGAGCCAGGAGGGGGCTGACCTAGCGGCTGCATGGTGGCTTAACAGGCAGCGTGAGTGCATATGACTGTCCATGACTTTCTCTCCGTGTGCTGCGAGGTTGTGGGCTGTTCTGCTAATTATAGGGTTCACGTCCTTTCGCAGCCGGAAGAACATGACAGGGCGTGGCGGGGGGTAAGGATTGGCCGCTGCCATCCCTCCTTCGGGGTGGCGGCCGCTTCAGGACGTGTGGAGGTGAAGATAGATGTCTTTCCTCCGGCCGTAGGGGGCCCGTAGGGGGCCCCCTTGCGGATCTGGAAAGTCAGTTCACTGCAGGTCAGCTGGCTGACATTCTCTTGGCAAAGTTGTCCGAAATGGGAATGGGAGTGAGAATGGGGCTCCATACCGCCATCACGGGAGGCAGCCAGACTGCATGTGGCGTCGTATTATGCCTTGTGCGAAGCCTGGTTCGGCCAAAAGAAAGGTCCTCTAACCACCCTTGTCAACTTCATGGCCCGCGAACCTGATGCGAACTTGATCCCCTTGTGTCCGCATGTCTAAGTCTACACCTCGAAAGAGCCTGGGAGCCAAGGGGCCGTTTCCGGACACCTATAGGGATGCTGCTCACAAGGGGGGGGGGGCTCGTGGGCGACAGCTTGGAAGGGAGGGTTCACGCCACGCGCACACACGGCCCCATAAGCGGGTGCCTTGCATGCACAGACCAAAAACCGTTGTACCCGTGTTTGTTGTCGTCGGCAGCATCATTCACACACACGTGCACGTGCGGTTGTTTCATGGCCTCTGGATTCGTTCCCCAGCCTGGCCAGGGCAGTAGGTCCCGTCTGGAGTGGTTTCGTCGAAACTCAGATCCTGGGGTGGCCCTAGCCACCCACAACAGCGTCCGCCACTTCATTGTGCTCTGCCGGCGTCAAGCTCTTCCCTGTCACCATGATCAACTTCCGCAGTTTCAATCCCTTGCCACCACTTCATCGCGGATTGCTTCTTTCGGTTATATTGCTCGCATGCCATCCTCGCCATCTCACGTCTCAATTAATCAAAAGACATATACATACGTGCATGGCGCTACGTCTACACCACACACTAGTTTTACTTTCACCCGTTCCGGCGTCACAGCAAAACTGCAAAACCGTCAAAACGAAACCAGGAATACGCGGACGTGTGTCAATCACAGCTAGCCTGCAGTCGGTGGCCAGGCCGCCGTGTCCAGGAGTGTCTTCAAGAGGAGTCAAGTCAAACCTTGCCGCGGGTAAATGTTTATGCATCTCCTCATGGCTGTATTACCAAGCAATGCGTGATCTGTCCCGCAACTTCTCAATCCTACACTAGGTGTCACACGTTTCTGTCCTACTAGCTACTGGAGTGCGCCTAAGTCATAGTCCTATGTCTCCCTAGCACACCTCTTGCATCCGTCGGAACACCTTACACACGTCTGCGGTTCGTTGTCCATCACTGCACTGCGATAAGGAGTTGTTTCGACCGTTGGCTGCATCTTCGAGCCGAATAAACACGTGGCAACATCAGTGACAGCATTGACAGCAGTAGTGGCGTTCTCGCGTTACATAGGCACGCTGCCTCAAGGTAGGAAGGATCACCCGCCAGCCAGCTTTTGAGGTGTTCGGAGCGAGAGCACAAAGACCCACATTCATCCTACTACACAAACAAGGATAACCATGTGTCCGAGCGAGAGTAATAAGTTCCAATTGTTTATGTATCCTCGACCCCTCCTTGTTTTCGTCATTATTTGCACCAGAGGACGGTACACAACCATAGCCTTGTCAGAATCCACGAATACTCCTCTTCCCCCACCACCTCCCCTTCATAGATATGACGTGTCTATCTCTTCATTCCCTGCTTGCCACACCGAACAAGTGCGCCCACATGGTTCATCCTTCCACCGCCTCAACCCCCAAACACCTGCGCAGCAATCCATCAAACGACTAACTGCTGCCCCCTGCAGGAGCCCCAAGCCATACATGACTCCGGACGGGCCACGCACTTGTGCACTTGTGCTGAGTGAGTCAGTGCGTGAGTCAGTGCTAACAATCCCGAATCCTGATCGGATAATGAATGAATGTTTATGCCATTGATGTGGACAATGCGGTGCGGCCAACTTGCGCGTAAAAGTGGGATGTTGCGGTGCGTGTTGAGGTGCGGAACACAAGCAACAACTAGCTCTCATCTATGCAAAAATACATGTTAGCGTTGGCAGTAAGTAATTGTATGCCGTCCATCAATTGGTTTTCGAGGTGTGACCTGCCTAGCCCCCACATCACATCACATCCACTATGGGCAAGGGGGCGCATATTCGCTGTGATGCCACCGCTCGCTCGACCTCTCACAGCAGCAGACTTTAAATTTGGAGGGGGGGTTGGCGCCCTGCCTTCATTGGTGATGCGGACACCACAACACCGCAACTACTCCACCATCCAATCACGTCTACCTAATCAACCTGTCATTCAACCCACGAGAGCAGTGTTGCATCATTATTATTTTTTAGGTCCTGCACCTAGCTAGTCACCTAATGTGATATCCGCATGGTTCCCCGGGAGCCTCCTGCTCAGTAGCCCTGCACTTGGGTGTATGTGTTGTGCACGACGCAATTGGCGCTCGCTGCACTTCTTCGTCTAGCGTCCTCCGTCTACCTTCCACGAAATCAGGACCTTGCATAGGAAGTAAGCTAAAAACAGGAAAGCTCCACCGCGTTCCCCGCACGCTCTGCTCCAGCTGTATCCGGCCCGGTGCAGACTGTCTTTAGCCTCGCACCTGAGGCCGAGTAGCCAATGCGCTGCAGCATGTTTAACTAACCAAGCAAGCAAACCACCACTCCCAACAGGTGGTTGAGCGCAGTCGGCGTGTGCTCTACGCCCATAGTACGCCGATATGCAATGCTCTGCGCCTTCCGAACGCAGTGTGCGGTCGCTGTGGGGTGCGGCCGCCACCGCCGCCGCCACCGCCGAACGCCAACACACCGATTAAGGTGAAGCTCGGGACCGCCGCCACCGCGGCCACCGCCGCTTCCTAGATAGAGACCCCCCCTCTCCCCAATCTCCCTCCACACATGCTCACCCCTACCCAAAGGTCACTGCTTCTTCAGATCCACCTTCTACTCACTACCCCCCACCTCCTCCTCCTCCTCCTCCGCGTCCACGTCGTCGTCAGTAACGAGGTCCAGGACCTCCCTGTCACCAACCCCCGTGGGTTCATACCCACCCTGCTCCCCCGCGACCAGCGTGACCTCCACCACCGCCACCTCCTCCTCCATGACATCTACCTCGTCGTCGTCACCCCATTCCTCCTCCTCCTGCTCCTCCTCCTCCTGCTCCTCTCCCTCCTCCTCCTCCTCCACCGCCACCTCCTCCTCGTCCACCTCCTCGGGGCCCGCCAGCCACAGCCCCTCACGGCTCTGCAGCGCCGCCTGTGCACACCGCACCACCACCCCTTGCTGCTCACCCTGCGGCTGGTCCGCGCCCGCGCCCGCACCTGCACCCCCCGCAGTACCGTTGGCCCACTTCCACGCCGCTTCCCAAGCGGGGTCGGGCACTCGAGCCACCCCGCCAGGCGGCACCAACCCACACAGCGCCAGCGCCATGCAGCGCCCCATCGCCTGAGCCACAGGCGGCGGCCAGCTGTTGCCGATCTGCGGCGGCGACGGCGGGGGTGGAAGAGGGGGGTGTGTGGAGAGGGGAGGGAAGGGAACGCACGAAGGGACAGATGTTATTCAACATCTGGACCATTTGTTTAGAATACATATATGTGGGGGTTCCGGGTGCCCTGCCCTGCCCTGCCCTGCCCTGCCCTGCCCTGCCCTGCCCTGCCCTGCCCTGCCCTGCCCTGCCCTGCCCTGCCCTGCCCTGCCCTGCCCTGCCCTGCCCTGCCCTGCCCTGCCCTGCCCTGCCCTGCCCTGCCCTGCCCTGCCCTGCCCTGCCCTGCCCTGCCCTACCTGGGTATACGCATCCGCCGCCACCCGGCGCAGCATGTACCAGGCCGTCTTGAGTCTAGCCGGCCAGTGCAGCCCGCCCAGATCGCCAGCTTCACCACCACGCACACCGGCGGCCACCGCTGCGGAGGCAGCTGCTGATCCTCCCGCCGCCGCCGCCGCCGCCATCGCCGGCGCTCCTGCTGCCCCCCTTTCCGCTGCTGCAGGTGGCGCGACTGCAGGCGCCTGGTTCCCGTCCTTGCCCTGCAGTGCGGCCGGCCCTACGTGAAGCAGCCACTCCAGTCCCCGAATGGCGGGCTTGACGAGGGCTTCGGAGCGGGAAACGAGGCCGCTGTGGTTTCGGAGGTGCCCCAGAAAGGGGGACTCGGTGGACAGGAACACCATGTGGAGGCTGTAGCCCTGTATGTATGTACGTACATAACCATTGGTACCGCACGATCACATGGGGTGAGACGGGGTAAGATACCCCACGTAGGGCGAAGGGAGCGCAGTAAGTACGACATTACTCACCACGACGTGCAAAGCACCTAAGAGGTACTAAGAGGGTGCGACAAGGGAGGGGGTTCCACAGGACATACATACGGGCGACATATGGGATACAGGACATGGAAACGGCGGGACAGGGGTGGGTGCTCTTCATGTGTGAATAACAAAAAGCGTATGTATGTCAGCAGGCGTGTGGCGCGCGGCGACAAGCAGGAAAACCGCGAGGAAGGGGACCAAGGGGAACGCTGCCCGGAGGTGTCGGAGCCAAAACTGCCAAGGATTCGACAAGGGGGCACGCGACGGCGGGCGCGGGGGACCTCAAAAGTGAGGGAATGGAATCAGGGGGGGAGGGGGAGGATGTCATAGGGGGGGGAAGACGAACCACACACGATTGAAGCTGCTGCCATGGGGGGGGGAAGAGGGGCAAGGGCAGCGGGAGGGAAGGGAGAAGAGCGCAGGGGTGAATGATAAGGCTGGGGACCAGGACAAGCTACCCCCCGCACCTGCACATCCACATCCACATCCACACCACGCCATCCACGCACGCACACGCACACACGCACACACGTCCAGGCCTCCCGCCCACCTGCACACATGCCCGCTCCCGTGGTGTGAGCACGCGGTCCTGGTTCCAATGCAATATCGAGTCCTTCACCGGCTTGATCGAGCGGCTGCTGCCACATACAGTGCCCAGCACCTGCAGCGGGTGCAGGCGGCCAAAGGGCTTCCCAGGGAAGCCGTAGCTGAGGGTGCCGTGGGGCTTGGCGGTGGATCCGCTGCCGCCGCAGCTGCCGCTGCCGCCGCCACCGCCGCCGTTACCGCCGCTGCCACCGCCGCCGCTGCCGCCGCCGTTACCGCCGCTCCCACCGCCGCCGCTGCCGCCGCCGTTACCGCCGCTGCCACTGCCGCCGCTGCCGGCACCGCTACCGCCGCCAACGGTGTTTTTACCCATCGCCGTGGCTTTCTTCGCGGCTTTCCTGTTCAGACTGTACGGTGGGGTTTGGGGGTCAGCAGCGGCGATGGTTCAAGACGGGTGACAGGATGTCACACACAGTGATTTTTTTTCATTTAGGGGGGATCTCAATTTATTCCGACCTAAGAACAAAGTTGCTAGCGTCGCCGTAATGTATTCCTTAAGTGTGGGGTGC
>NW_003307578.1:829410-870719 GCF_000143455.1 Volvox carteri f. nagariensis
GTGGCTACGCCCCCCCCCAGACCCCCCCCGATAAGTTACAACTCCCCTCATAGACCAAGAGGCACGCACTGCGTTGGCGCGTTTTCGTTCATGTGCGCACTCTTCATGCACATGCATAGATAGTTCTGGCACTGTTTGTGAACAAAAAGTAAATCCGACAAAGCAAAGGCCCAAAGCAAGCAACCGCATAGCAAATCAAAGGCCGTCACCCGCCACTGCAAACCACAGCACACTTAAGGACTCTACCGGTTCATCATGTACCGGCCCCTGCTGCTGCTGTCCAGCCACTCCCTCAGTGCGTCACAGAACGGGAACGTGCCCAGGTCGAACAGGTCCTGGGTAAACATCCGCACACACAATGCTAGGTGCTCGTCCAGGCGGTTGCGGGTGGGGTCCTGCAAGTACCCCATGGCCGAGAACCGCCACCCATCCTCCACCGACCCTGGCACCATCACTAACACCAGCTGGGCCAAAGCCGAATACTCCGTTAAGCCGCCGGCGAGGACCGCACAGTTGCTGATGGCCTGCCACACCCGTGCTGTGGGTGTGTCATCGAGCAGCACCCGGTGCTCACCCGTTTTTGGCTGGAGGAATGAAAATGTACGGATCGGCCTCAATTCATTCCTTTTTTCCAAAGGCCAAAATGGCCTCTTTATTCCTTAAAAGGAATATATTACTTAAAAACAACACTGTTCACACATCCCCAGCGGTGTACATCAGTGCTTAGATACATCCAAATATGGAAAAATCGAAAAGTCGCGAACGGCTTTCCTCCATGCCTTTCTTCAAGCCTTCCTAAAAACCATCACCATCACCACCACCACCACCAAAAACACCGCGCCACACACAGCCCCTTCCCCTCATACGTCCCTCTTGTACAGCTAGGTAGGTATCCACCACCACTCACTCACTGGTATGCCAGGTTGCCGGGGAGGAGGGGGGCGCCGCAGGGGAGCAGCGCCTGGGAGCCACCTGCCGCAGGGGCCGCCGCGTTGAGGTGTTTCGCAAGGTAGGTACATACATACATGCATACAAACCGAATATGCGCATGTAAAAGGAAGGAGACGAGGGGAAAACCAATCAAGGTGAGCGTTGACGCCGGTGAAGGGCAGTGAGGGGTGGTAGGTGCGGATAGGAGCGGAAGCTGAGGAGCTAGCTAAGCGGGGCCCAACGGGTGGTAAGACGAAACATAGACAATTGCCGCGAAGAGGAAAACATAGGCGGATGCTCCAAGGCAAGACCAATACCGTAGGAGGAGAACACGTAAGATAGGCGGCGAGAGGGAACCCTTTGAAGGGGGCATTCAGGTGCTATGGAAGAAGCAAAGGAATAGCTACTGCCGACCCGCACCCCCCAACCCCCCGACGACTCACCGGGGGCTCGCACGTCCCCCCAGCCGGGGCTAGCACCTGGCCGCTGCGGCACCTCCTTCACCCGCTCGTAGTCGTCAAGATCCAGAGGGTACGGCAGGTGGTTGGCAACCAGGATGGGTAACGGTGGCGCGGCCGCCGCTGCGGTGGCTACTGCGCATCTGGTCATCGTGCCCGCAGCAGTGGGCTGTAGGCTGCCGCCACTGCCACTGCCACTGCCACTGCCACTGCCACTGCCACTGCCACTGCCACTGCCACTGCCACTGCCACTGCCACTGCCACTGCCACTGCCACTGCCACTGCCACTGCCACTGCCACTGCCGGCCCCCAGCTGTTCCTCCCCCGCCCCCTCCCGCTCCTGCCCCTCCGCCTCCTCGTGGCCCTCCAACCTGGCTAGCTCCTTTTGCAGGCTTCGGAGACATTGCGGCGCGTGTTTGAGAGACAGCTCCAGCGCCTCTCGGGCACTGTCCAGCACCTGGTGGGACGGTTGTTGGTTCGCGGTTATTGGATAGTTCGTTAGGTGCGGTTGGTTGGTTGATTGGAAGCTCGCCAGCTAGCTGTGTCATTGGGAACGACGGAGACCCTCTCCTACGTCCCGACCAGCCGACCATTGTGGATTAGGCGTGGGTTGGTTGCTGGGGGACGGGACGTAGGGGGGCAGGTTGGGCAGGTTGCTAACCGGAGCGATCCTCCGATTGAAAGGATCACGCCCAGCCTTGCCTGATATAGTGCTACAGGATACTTTACATGTACGTGGTGCACATGCAAACCTCCAACGACACACGCACACGCACACACTCAACTGCTGCTACAACTGGCAACATCATCGATGTGGACCGTTGTGAGCAAATACCCCCATCCCTTAGGTCTGTGCATCTGATAAAAGCGTGTCAGGCCTCCCACCCACCCACCCAGTCAGTCAGTCAGCCTGCCCAGCCAGCGAGCCAGGTATGGCAGCCAGCCGGTCACCTACCTCTCGGCCCACTTGCAGGTAGGACTGACGCCTGGGGCCTTTCGCTGGGATCACGAGCTTGGGCAAAGGGCTTCCCACAAGAGGCTGCTGGGACTGCGGGCCCTGCTTGCCGTCCTGAGCATCGTATTGCAGTAAGCGGGGAAGGAGACAACAGCGGCGGAGTCACTGCCCCAGCGGCGGCGGCAACGATGACTATTGGTAACAGGGACTACCGTCCTCCCCCAGTGAAAACGTACGGCGGTTTGCGTACCAGTCATGATGACGATGATGTGCACATCCACAGTAACAACAACGGCACTGGCAACCTAAGGCGGTGTAGAGGCTTCACGAGGTGGAGAATGGTGGAGCGTCCATTCATGATGAGAATTAAATGCGCCAACAACACGACATAGCGCTATCCCGGCCTGGGGCACCGAGCCCGGCCTCCATGTACATCATCGTCATGGCTGGTGTCTCAATGAACTGAGCAGGACACCTGTACATGTGTGTTGTTACAGGGTGGTACAGCTACACCAGCGGCCCCCTTTCCCGGGGCAGTCCCTGTTCTCCCATGCTAGAGGGGCACCCTAATCCGTCACCCCATCCGACTTCAGAATGTATTCGTTGGGTTCGGCAGCTCACCACCAGCATCAAACCAAATCTAGCGGATCAACAGCGCCTCAACTCAGTTCCTGGTCAGCTCGCAAGTTGATATTGTCACTTCCTACTGCGTCCAAAAGATGGGTTCCCACCTCCCATTTCAACACCTCTCACACAGCCGAGAGGCCGGCAGGCGGATCTGAACCCGGACAATCCGGGAGCAGAAGTCAGGCCTATGCCAGTCGCCTGCCTTATGTATATGTGTGTATGTATGTCCATTTGGGCCCGTAAACATTGATACCATTGATGGACTCCCCCATCCTCCATCTGCGGATGAAGACCCGGAGGCCAGTATGGTAATGAACGAGGGACGCGACGCCCGCGCCTGCGTGTTGTGGTGGTGATGATGATGTGCTGATGCCACCCGCCAGTTCCCGGATGGCACCAACACGCCGCCGCCACACGACCCACCTCTCTGCCAGGCGGCCAGACAGCACTACCCCTCGTACCCCCCCTGTAAGCACCCCATGCACCACCAAGTCCAACGCATGCATGCACACAAACAAACCCATGCCATTACTTACTTACGCATGTATATATGTATGTATGTATGTATGTACGTCCGCAGCAAAATTCACGACATCCAGGACCTACCTTGCCGGCGGGCATCCTCCTGGCGGGAATCAGGACGGCGATGACGGCGCCCAGCCGCACCTGCATTCACCCGCGGTTCACCAGTGCAGCAACACACGGGTTACGTACGCAGCAGTGATGGTGGGTGCGTCCAATACACGCGCCTGCAGCCCTGCCTCTGTCCAATCACGGCACCCGGGTGGGCGGTAGTACGGGGCTACGGGCCCTCAACCATCTCGCCCATCATCGTAGGCATCATCCAGCCTTTCATCATCCCCCACCCAGTGGGGCCAACGAGGGCATTGTACACACACATGTCCAATAACAGATCATTCATGAATGCACGCACTTGAAACAAAATTGTTGGCTGAGTAGATGTGACGGAGCGAAGCGGTCGGAGCCTCTAAGTCTGGTTCTGTACGACTGCCGTACGAGCCGGATTGCACTTTCATTACCATCCAGCGGTTTCCCCTGGAGAAGCTTCCATTCTGCGCGCACTTCACTTCACTTCACTTCATTTCACTTCACTACACTCCACTCCACTCCACTTCACTTCATTCAGTAGAGCTTTCAGCTCAAGAGGTCATTCGCCAATTGCCCCCTCCCCCCTTCACTACCCTTCATCCCCCGCCCTCCTCTCCCCCCCCCTTCCGCTCCCCTCCCCAATCCTGCAGCGTAATGACCAGTGGCCCCTCTTCCCTCCTCCTCCTCGGCATGTACGGCACGTAAGTCACTCGGCATGTACTAGCTCCTAACACCTCCAGATCCAGGTCAGGGGAGACAGCAGAGCTCCCAACAGAAAAGCAGTTAGTATTCCTCCGTCCGTTCTAAGGAGCTGTTGGTCGTGGTGGATGCTACACAAACGACTGCCCTGCCCTGCCCGAGCCGGCCCGACACCGCCTGGTGTGGGTCGGCCGGTTCCCCACCAGAGACATCATTCTCTTAGCTATTAGTCTACCATGTTGTTAGCATGTAGGTAGGCCCATCCCGTGGCAAGGGTGGCCCCCTCACCTCCTTCTGGGCCCGACGTCGTGTAAGTACGGGCTGGAACCCCAATGTACGTACATACAGACGTACGTACGTGATGAAGCCGCCGCTCAGGAGACGGAGGGCTCGTGGGATGCACGTGTAGAGCGCCTTCTCAGCAACAAACATGGCTTGCGTGTGAACAGTACTGTACGACAGTTACCCACCTGCACCTACTACACGGGCACTGCACCCGTTCAGCCCCGTACGGCACTCACCAAGGCCTCCTCATCGACCTCCTGCTTGAACAGCTCGCCCTGGGCGGGGTCGGGTACGGCATCCCCACCAGCAGTAGCGGCACCACCACCACCGCCTGCCTGGGCACCCACCACAGCGCGGCCACCGGAACCGCGCCCCCCACCTGCACCACCTCTAGCAGCCGCCGTCGCCTTCCCCGGCGAACCTTTGACGCCCGCCGCCTTTTCCGACGTCGCCGTAGGCTGTGCGGCGGCCGCCACCGCGGTCCGTTTCGCCTCCTGACGGCGCCGCCTGCTCCGCCGTTTCTTGACCGCGGCCTCCGCCATGCGACACAACTGGGTGTGAACGTGCAGTACCGCGCACGGGAAGGCCAGTACCGCGGGTGCGGTGTTTCCTAAGTAGGCAGCGAACCGCAGCTCGGCGGGCGGTGTTCCCTCGGGGGGCGGCTGGGCCAGCACGTGCTGCAGCGGGTAGTCCAAACGGCTGTGGTGTATGCCGGTGATGGTGATGGTGGCGGTGATGGTGGCGGTGATGGTGGCGGTAGGTGACGGAGTAGGTTGGTCGTGTCGGTAGCCGTGGCGGCAACCGTGGTGTTTCGGAGGACGAGTGGCGGTGGTAAAGGCGTAGGAGGTGGAGGTGGAGGTCGAGGTAGCAATCATGATGGTCGCGTGTGGAGGGGGTTGTATCGCCGTCGGGAGGAAGGGTGACAGGGTAGAGAGTGGGCCCAGAAGCGAGAGAGAGAAATGGTGAGATGGCGAGGGCACGGGCGGTGTGGGTATCCAGGATGAGGGTGAGGGTGAGGATGAGGGGGGCCATGGCCACAACGTAACGCGAGTGGGTCATTATCGATGAGGGGGAGGAAGGGGAGGGGGAGGGGGAGGGGGAAAAGACGAACCACGAGCGACTGAAGCTGATGCCAAGGAAAGACTGCTGCGGCAGATGTAAAGAAATCATAACTAACCAGTCGGCGTTTTTGATGCCATGTCATCCTTTTCAATACACCAGAGAGCTAGCTACACGCGCATACCCTCTCACACACATACATACGTACAAATGTACTCAGACATCACATAAGAAAACAGCATGAAAATCAAACTAAATGGTTAACGGATAGTCGTGTCTTAAGAAAAAAACAAGATAATTCAGCTTTTTTTAGGAATTGATACAAAAAACAAAAAACAATTAACATAAAAAAAATAAAAACCAATTTCAACAATCACAAAAAACGGTGAAAAACAACAAACAACTTAAGCCTTACTGGACGCAGGTCACGGGGGACATGCTGTAGTTTCCGCGCTTCGCCAGGTTGGACATGGCGTCGTCCAGAGTCTGTCGTACATGAAGTCGTGCGGGCGAGGGCGGGCAGGGTAAGGCGAAATGCACTTTGCAATTTGCACTTTTCTGCGGCACTTACGCGGACGCACGTACGTGGATGCAAATCAATCAATTGTTGAGGTTCTGCACCCCGATTGGGACCCTGAAAACTTCAACAAGCATATCGCCTACCCGCTATTGAAGATGTTTCATCGTTCCCAGCACATACAGCCGCTCTGCTAGGTAGGAGCCCTGCTAGGTAGGAGCCCTGCTAGGTAGGAGCCCTGCTAGGTAGGAGCCCTGCTAGGTAGGAGCCCTGCTAGGTAGGAGCCCTGCTAGGTAGGAGCCCTGCTAGGTAGGAGCACACACGCAGGACTGCCGCAATGCAGCAATGGTGTGTTTCACCGCCACCATCATTCGCATGAAAGCCGTTCCCACAAGCACACAACTGCACTAGCCTTCTACACGCGACCCCCACAGCTACCCCACTACCTTGCTGGTGGGGTAGATAGGATCCGTTAGGGCGCACGCCAACCCACTGTCGTCGACTTGGCTGGTACCTAAACCATGCCGCTACATGCCTCCTACATGCATACACAGGCAACCCACCTGATGTCAGTACCCCCCGGGTAACCCCCTCTGCTCCCTCCCCCCGGGGCAAACCCCCCCGGGGCGGGCCCCCCCCCCGAGCTACCTGACTGGGGTACAGCAGAGCGCCCTCCCCGGCCTTGGGATAGCACCGCCGCAGCGCCCTGCGTGTAATATAATGGCACAACACGGTGCACCGCCGAGTGCAGGGACGTTTTTGCCCATCTAGGCGATTGCCTTGGTTGCGTGTTGATTTCGCTGCTGCTGCCATGCTGGTGGTGGTGGTGGTGGTGCAAGGGTGGGTGGGAAAGACATCCACTTGTCATTACAGTCACGCAGGGAGCCCTTCCCCCGGAGAGTAAGACGCAGGGTGAGGGCAAGGGATTGAGTGTATGTGCACAGACGTACATATACATCGCCCTGAAGCGGGCGAGGAAGGAGGAGGATGACCTCCCGCGTACCCGCATCAATATCAATACAACGTCCATGGCCCCCCCGCTTTTACGGACACACCCGCACTTGTGTGCGGAATTGTAACTTACATATACATACAGCACAGCAGCCCGACATGCTGCACAGAGAGCCTACCTACCAGAGCCCCCTGGGGGTAATCCGCCCTTCCAACTCATAGCGGCTTTCAACAGGGGCGCACTCCCCACCCCCCACCACACTTCTCATGCCATGCAAGTCCCAACTAAGGGCTGACTCCCGCCAGCCTTCAGATCCCTTCAGATGGCCCTCAAACCGACCTCCACACCGGCCCTGTGGCGGACCTCACCCCACCTCACCTCATATGCCGCCGCAATGACTTAGTCACCAACAAGCCATCAGGCCCCACAGGCAGCTGCAGAGTCCGGTAGAACTCAGGACGCGGCACGGGCGGCAACGGGAGCCCTGAAGCGGCGGCTATCAGGAAGAGACGCGGACGGATCTGGGGGGGGCCCAATATCATAATCGTTGGGGCCGGCGGAGGGCGACGTAGGTGAGGTGAGTCCGAAATGGACCGCTACGTTGCATGCGTGGAGAGTCAGTCGAAACCTTGAACCCAACTAGGGTGGCGGGGGGAGGATTGGTTAGGCCACCGGGTAGGTGGCGAGGACACGAATAATGCTAAGGGGTACATGTAACATAGATAAGAGAGATCCAAGAAGGTGGCAAAGGTATCAATATCAGGTAGGCAGGGTCTGTGTACGCAACTTCACTTCACCGGCGGCAATATGATGACGTTTTTATGGTGTTTTGCTGCATATATGTGCCCCTCTACCTGCTGGGTGCCGAACTGCGCTGCACACCCGCACGTCGGTTTTATCAATCAATTCGCTGCGGTTTGGTGGGCTCAACAACATACCTAAGAGGTGGATAAGAGAAGGGGAACGAGCTGGAGAAAGAAAGAAAAGGTAAGGAAGAGCAGGTGAAGGTTGGAGCAGGATGAACTGCGCCAGCATGCTGCATGCTGCGCTTATGGACCCCTACCCTGCTGACACCTTCGCCACGACAGCCATAACGCATGCAGTACCATAAACCATCGAACATGCACAGTTAACCACAGCTACAATACACGCCTGCCGCCCAGCTACTGCTGACCCACCTGCGGCACTCCGTGAGCCGCTGCACGACCCGTTGTATGTGATGTGATGTGGCCATCACCGCAAGGTACACAGAACACACCGCAGTTGGTGCAAATAGCACATTGCCGAAATCCGTGTATGCCGTACGGTGCGCCCCGCAGCCCAAGCGCGTACCACAGGAGCCAATTGAAGGAGCCGGAGAAGCGCCCGAGGGGGAGGAGGAGGAGGAGGAGGGCGTCCGGTAGCGACAACAGAACGGAGTTCAGGGAGGGCGGGTGTACGGTCAGGTCAGGTGCGCGCGCGTGGGAACCTATAGGCCGCCGGCGCAGCGCGGGGGTATTTAGCACAGCGGGGTTGACTGGAGACACAACCATCATCACCAAACATACAAGCCAACCGCGGGGGCCGTAAGGCATAAGACTAGGCCCCATACTAGAACCCTATCAGGTATATCTGCCCGGCAATAAGCCTTTACATCATACAAACTGTAGCGAGACGACCTAAGCGACCTAAGCGACCCAAGACGCCTGATCCATGCCTGCCTCTGTCTCTGTCCATGCCTGTCTCATCCAACGCTGTCCGATGCCTGATCCATGCGAGACAGTCACAGATGCGTGAATCATTAACGCGCAGCACCCAGCTAGCCAGCTACACAATGGTGTACTCTCGAGGTGGGTTGATATGGTCCTCACCACCCTGACTAAAGCATGCATGCATGAATGCTATTTTGTCAGGCACCACTGCGCTCCCTGAGCGGCCGGACGATACAATTCCCTTTTCAAGTGGTGAACTCGAAGGCAGGGCCGACATTCGGCTGGCGGAGCTACACAGTGAGAATGGACCTAAAAACGTGTTCTCATGACTGTCCGTGCGGAATTTAAGCCTGTGTGCGCTAACTTACCAAAAAATTATTTTCCTTCCCCCTACTACTCTACTATTTATTGGGGAAGTTCGCTGTTTGTGACTGACGCACGAAAAGCTGCATGGCTAGCCTAGCTCGTAATGTTCGCTTGCAGGATCCCACACACGCACTCACATGCATGGACGACACATGTTCTGTGCTGATACGTGGCCTTGTTGAGCGTGGCCTGTGCGGATTGAAAGGAGGCAGGGGGGGTGATGAGGAGATGGAGACAATTGGCACAAGATGGGCATGAATGGGCATGAATCGGCATGAACTAGTTCGAGCTCCCCTGCCTACAGTGTAAGGCCCAATCCCAACTAGAGTGCCGTCCCGCCCTTCCCCTAAGCTTTCCCGGCTTCTCCTTGGAGCCAACAACAGCAGCCGTGAGCCATGAACCGACCAAGGCTATAGTTTAGAATTGATGCACAGCATCACATCTCAGCCCCAGTGTTCGTTACATTGGCGGGCGGGGATAGTGACAACAAGTGAGGCCCATGGCTTATCTCCCGGTGTAGCAGCTAGCTGGCCGCCGCTGAAAAGGCCTGTTAAGATGCTGGCGGAGTGCCTTCGCGTGTGTTAGCATAGACAATATGTGTGCCGTACTATCCCCAGCTACTACACCCGTGCGCACGTACTTGGTCGAATCTACAGTCATGAGACACCATGCATGGGAGCTATATATACAGGACATACATGTCCTTTCATTCTATGCCCTACATGCACATCTGTTTCTTCATGCCAAGCAACCTGTGATAGTGGTCCAGCGCTGTCAAGGACATCACATGTATGTATGCGCTCCTCCACACACACACACACACACACACGCACCTGGACGGTCCGCACCCACAGACCATCAGCCCACCGGGCGGCATCCGTCACCTGCACAAACACGCGTACGAGGTGTACAAGTATTAATGTGTACGAGCGAGGCCATTCATTGTGCCCGCACGAAGAAGATGTACACATAGGAGCATAAATATGGGGTGTATAATATGGGGTGTATAATTATCCCACATCACCTATAGCAGCAGCAGCAGCAGCAGCCGCATCATCATCATCGCCGCCACTACCGGAAGCGGTCGTCCCGGCACGGCAGCATGGCAGCAGCACTGGCAGCTACATGACCCCTACGACCACCTGCCGTCCAGCAGTACTTGTACATACACACAAATATACAAGTCCAGACACAGCCAAGATGTTCACAAGGCTCGGCATAGTGTTGCTGGAGGATTCCAGGTTCAATCCCGACAAATAACGGGATTGAAGTCACTCATATACTTATAGGTACCCTATCATGCTAGCATTTGATGATGCACCCGGATATGAATGCTTGCAAGTCGGCCGCAGTGGAGTTGACGCCAGCGTTGATCCGACAGCAAACTTTTTCTGGAAGCTGATGAAAGGTGCTAGACCCGATAAAGTCATCGATGCCACACTAGTTAGCCTCCATGGTTGAGAATTCTCGAAGGACGAGGGTGGCCCAAAACATCGGGGAAGGTAGGGAATGCCAGACTAATGGCCTTGATGGCTTGACGCTATACTCCCCTGTTACTTCACACAATCAAAATACTAGTAGCAGGTAGACAGGCACAGTAGGAGTTAGGCATGCGCGTATCGTGCATTCTCATTCTCATACCTACAGAAACATCCCATATGTAGGGGAACTACTTGGAAATCACTCACCTGCTCCAGCAGGATGTACGCCACCTGCCCAGTAATAATGAGGTACATGCACGTACATATGTACAGGCATACAATCATATATCCGCATAAGCACATGTATGTTGTTACAGGAAGTACGAGGAAAGCAAGTACGTGTTTCCAGGGGGGAAGGACGGATACGGGGGCACATCTGCTGCTGCCTGCTGGCCAGCAGCAGCTAGCGAACCTTAACCAGGCTTATTACTGACTAACAATACGATAGCGCGTTCTATACTCTTAAGCCTGGATAGCAGCCGGCATCCCGCCATGCAATACCGGTATTCCTACATTGATGTTGCAGTGCTGATGGTGGCGGGCACAGGCAGCACGTGCCGGTATGCTCTGGAGGATGTTATACAGATATGTGTACGCTCGCTAAGTGAAGTATAGCCACACCTGGAGTATCTCCTTTTCATTACGTTTTTTACACATAGTAGGCACTAGGGTTACCAGCCACTGTACATGCACATACACATGGGCGCACCGTGCAGGCGCAATAACGAAATCTGTTTTTCCCCCCACCACCACCACCTTTCTGCCTTGCAGTAGGAGGCCTTCAAAGATTCTGAAGTCTAGCTAAGACCCTGATAAGCCCTTCAAGACTCCAGAAGATTTCAGGACAACACTACTTGCTACTCGCTCTACCTAGCTAGCTAGCTAGGGAGCTAGGGAGCTCCCCCGGGAGTATTAAACGTAACGAGGACATCCATGCACACCTGATGAGGACATCCACATCCACGCCCACCCACCAACAGCCATGAATTGCTTGCATGTAAGTGTAACGACGCAAATGCCAATCTGAGCATCCCGGGTTACGCCTTTGCTGTGTTACAATGGTATCGAGACGGGACTGCACGACTTCCGTAACAAACTTCGGGTCGGCGGTTCGATTCTGGCAACCAGCAAGTCGCAAATTGGCGATTTCATGGTGTAATGGATAAACCAGCGCACTGGCGCGAGGTGGGATGGCTCCTGTGCTCGAAATAATGGCCGAGGACGTCCATTGCTAAGTGGGGGGCAATGTAACGACGCAAATGCCAATCTGAGCATCCCGGGTTACGCCTTTGCTGTGTTACAGTAAGCATGTATGCATGTCGTGTAACAAGGATAGGCACCTGTGGAGACCTCTCGCATTGCATCTATCCGCCGTACAGCAGCAGCAGCAGCCGTCCACAGAAACATAGAGAACTTATACATACAAGGATGCACACACTCGTAGCCATTTAGCTAGGAACCACCCACTTAGTGGGTAATTACCCACCCATTGACCCACCCACTGACCCACCCATTGACCCACCCACTGACCCACCCACTGACCCACCCACTGACCCACCCACTGACCCACCCATTGACCCACCCAATGACCCACCCAATGACCCACCCAATGACCCACCCAATGACCCACCCAATGACCCACCCACTGACCTGGAGGAACACTGCGAGCTTCAGGACGGAAAGCACGATCCGGTTTTTCATGCTCCGGAACAGCTCCCGTTTATGGACATTTTGGTTGTAGCCAGTAATCTGCCAAGCGAGAGAGCACATGCGTGTACACCCGCATGGGGAGGGGGTTAAAAAGGATACGGGTGAGGGGGGGGAGGTGGTGCCGCAGTGGGAGCAAGCAAGCAGACATACAGACATATGGCTCCAGACACAGCGAATATATATGCTAAGGCGTGGCATAGTGTGTCGCTGTAAGGTTCCAGGTTCAATAAGAATCCTATGGTCGTATGTGGATGATCGCCGCCGCTATTGGCCCCGCAGATTCCACTGGCAGATGCTATGGGCGGTGTCGCTAAAGTCGGCGCTCAATGCTGAGGGGGGATGCGGGGGAGGATGAGGGTGCCCCCGAACATCGGTGAAGGGAAGAAGGGACTGCCATCAGGCTAGTGGTGGTTACTGGTCGAAGTGGGGGAACAGCAGATATATAGCAGGTGATACGTACATCCTGGCACGGGCAGCCGCTTGTAAGTGCCAGACGTGCCCCCCGCAGAGGTAGCAGCATCTCCACCACGAGCACCCGGTGCATGAACTGCTTCAACAGCGCGAAGCAGTTCAGATCATGCAGCGGCACCCACTGCAGACGACCGGCCGGGTAGTCAGGCCACCGCCTGCATGTAGGCCATGGTAACATACATACATACGTACATACGGCCATATGGAGGGAGCGACGGAGGGCACTTAAGTGCGTTTAAAGTCAAGTATGTAGGCGAGAGGGGAATAGGGGAGGGAATGCTTATTTGCGCAAGTAAGGCAGCAAATAAACAGGATGTATGTGCGTAATAACTACACAAATATTTAGGACATACAGAAGCAGAAGGTAAAATTTATGTTCAAATTCATTCGTTTCGTGCAGCACATACAGCATAGCATAGCACGATGTAAGGAGTGAGGCACAGCAATGGACAGCAGATGATGTCTGCTGCATGTTGAAGTGTGATGAGAGCACCCATATGTATGGGTGCTCCTCTACTCTCCCTTCTCTTCTCCCTGCCAACACCCTATGCACACCACCCAGGACTGGTCCCTCAAAGTGTACCTGCCTGTCTATATTTTCTCCTGCCCTCTTCCCCTTTTTCAGCCCTGCCCCTTTTCCTCTCCTCACTCTGACCTTCCCCCCTCCTTCCCGTCCCAATTCACCCGGGCCATGCCTGGCTGGTCTCCACTCACGTCTGGTCCTTCACTGGGTTGTAACGCCATTCCACCAAGAACTCCAGGCGGCATTGCTGCTCCTGCAGATCCGCCTGCAGCTGGCCACCACTGCCGACCGCCACACCGTGGCGAATCTGCAAGCCCCAGATGTCCCCCACCTCCCACAACTCCTCCTCCTCCACCTCCTGCTGCTGCTGCTCCTCATCCTCCCAGGCGGCCTCTTGCAGCCAACTCCAGAGCTTGTTGGCGAGGATGGTGAACGGCGTCAGCTCCTCCACCCGGCAACACAGGGGAAGCACAGACCTTTCCTGGTTGGCGGTATAGGTCAGGATAGCAGGCATGTTGCTATCACATGCCCAAAAGGTCCGGACTTCACGGTCGCAGGTTGCCCAGTGCCTGCTGCGGCAGCTGGAAGAAGGGCCCAGGGCTGGTGTTGCTGCACTGCTGCTACCCGGTGGTCGTGGGAGCTGATTCCGGAGGCCGTCCATCATAGCCCGTGTCACATGAGACACGGAGCCACCAGCACCGCAGCAAAGATCTAACCGCTGCAGGACACCCTCGGGGGCCCCGCTGTAGGTGCCACCACTGCAGCCACTGCAGCCACTGCAGCCGCCGTCACCACCACCAGCGCTACTACTGGAGCTGCTATTGCTGCGGCTTGTGCTGGGCCCTCCACCACCAGCCTGTGGCTGTGGCTGTGGCTGTGGCTGTGGATGCATTAGCCCCCGGCTGGCAGGGTGTGGTGCATGTTGCCCCCTTAGCTCCCTTAGCAGCTCCTCCAGGAGGCCGGGGGAGGAGTGAGGTGTGGCGCCGGCGGCCGAGAAGAAGGGCCCGAGCGGCACCCGGGCAGCAGTGTCATTACAAAGATACCTGGGGCCACGCAGACTCTGCGGTAGCCGCCTTGGCTTCGCGTTGGAGGCGTTGGGACAGCTGTTGCTGCCCCGTTGCTTCTTGTGGCCGTGTTGGTCTTGAGCATCGTTACCAACGTCATGGCGGCGGCGGCGGCTGGGCAGGATATCTTCGTAGGCCTGTTCAAGCATACAAGGTTTAGAAAGCTGTAAGGCTGTAGTGATACAGCAGTAGTGATGGGTACAGCAGCAACAGTAACGAAAAAACACATAAGGTAGTGGTCGTGGTGGTCGTGGTGGTCGTGGTGGTGGCAGTAGTAGTTTTGTGCAGGATGCAATAAAAATGGCGAGACTAAATTGTGCGCCCTATTTCAGGCTCTGATAGTGTGCGGCTTACTTCTGTCACCCCTTAATTTATTGCTTGCTTGGTTGCTTGTTTGGGCTTCAATATCAGGTGTTAACAGAGTTGACCTACATTCACGATTGCCGGTGTAAGCAGATATAGGAGGCTGTATACTATACCGGAGCACCACTACTGCAGCTTTCCTGCATGTATATATAAGAATCCTAAAACCCTCTAACCCTATACATATATAAAGGATAGGCACTACTGGTAAGGCACGGACCATTGCCCCCGGAAGATCCCGGAATCGAGACCTGTCAGGATCGAAAATCCTTCCGATGGTGGAGGGATGTTGATCCTAGTCGATGGACGGTGGTGACCTGGAATAAAGTTGACTCGCGAGCCAACCAGGAATGTAGTTCAGCCGCCGTCGATCCGGCAGACTTCGCTGGATGCTGGTGGTGGGTGCGGAACCTAAGCGATCCACTGAGAAGTTGACTAGGGTGACTAGATGAGGGTGCCCCGAAATACCGGGGAAGGCAGGGTTTCGCCGGGTAGCGGCCACGGGTGAAGATATGCCCCCCTGTCCCACACACCATATATGACAAAAGCAAGTAACCGACTCACCATAAAGGCCTCGTCGTGCGTTTTGTCACACCACAACTGCTTGCAAGGACTACCGATAGGCGGTCGGCCGTAGACGATGGATACCGGTCTGCGGGTACCGGCGGCAAGCAGAACCGCGTACGCATGGAAAATAGAAAAATAGTAAAATAGTGGCGAGGACATCATTAACAACAACAATAATGGGAGGAAGAGGAAGAGTAGGTGGCGCTGGGCCCCGCCGGCCAGGGATGGAGGGGAAGGGTTCTCAGTGTGTGGTAGGCGGGGGCAGGCAGCGTCTGTGAGCCGTGCCTCAAGGCTTTTTCGTGCTCTTTAAGGGGGGCCCGCGCTGCCTTGTCATTCCCCCCCCCCGGCAATAGGTGATTTGCTTTGTTTCCCGTTGGGCCGCGCCCGGGAGCCCGTAGCCCCCGGGAGGAGACAGCTGCGTGGACCGGGTTCTCCCGCGGGTGTGTGAGTGGACCGGTGAGGTGGAGTGGTGGCCGCCCTCGGGAGGTGTGCGTTGCGTGTGCTAGTCGAACAACTGGCCTTCAGGGACCAGCGTGTGCGCGCTAGCTTTGGGTTTGGTTTCTTTGTGCAACCGCGTCTCGGTGTTCGTGGTGTGGTGACTCAGGCCCGTGGTCCTCCGTGTGTGTCTCTTGCCTTGCGGGGTGTGTGGGTGTGTCCTTGGCTAGGGGGGTCAGCCCCTCGGAGGGGCCGTGTCTGGCCGGGGTAGGTCTTCCCTCACAGACCTCGTCATTTGAGTTTGTGGCAAAGCCCCCTGTTTAGAGCCCCTGCCCCCGGTGGCGTTTTTCCTATTCGTTTTTTGTTTGGAGCGCGAGCGGGCGAATAGGCTGGCCAGGTGGAGTGGTGGAAGGAAGCGTGGTTGGGGACCCCTGAGGTGGTGTGGCGCCTCTCGCGCGGCTCTCGCTTAGAATGTTTTGCTGGTTTGCTGTGTTGCCTAGCCAGGAAATCCCTGGCAGGGACTGGGCCCGGTCAGCGCCCCCGGTGCCCTCAGGCAGGGCGACAGGGCCACCCACAGTGTAGCACCCCCTCAACAATAACACTAAGGAATAGCAACAACAATAATAATAGTGATGATAATAATAGCTATCACATATTATATATATACTATAGTATAGGGGGTCGCTCGTCGCGGTTACACATATGCATGGAAGTATCAAGCATACACATACAGGCATGCATCCATCGACATACATACATACACACAGACACACATACACACAGACACACATACACACATACATACATACCGCCGTGCATCAAAAGCTAGCTAACAAGGATACATGCACATATATCGCGTACTTCCGGCTGTAGCAGTCTACGTGTATGGTATACATGATGAACACATATTGAGCCATATTGCTTTCCTCTCACCTCCTGATTGACGACATCTTCACCCGGTCCACATACTCCCCGAAGCGGTTACTGCAGAGCCACACCCTCTTCTTGTCCACAGGGTCTTGCGGGATAGGAGGATCAAGAAATTTGCGCTGATCCAACTTGTCCTGGTTGGGTCTAGGCAGGGAGCACATCCAACCAACCATGCATACAAATAAACATGCATCGTAATAAGATGTTTGGAGTTCTGGTAAACTGTGAACGGTCAAGTACCGATCGGCAGATGTCAGGATCCCGTGATACACCCAGAATACAGCACATACCCTATGAAGCACGAAAAGATGAACAAGATATACATGCATGAACCACGAATAAGAATGTGCGCTATGCATGCTTGTTTTAAGCGGCAATGTTTGAAGAAACACAATTTTCCAAACGAAGTAATACACTACTGCGTGCATGTATTATCACGGCTACAGGAAAAGCGCACCGGTCGGCAAATGTCAGGATCCCTAGATACATACACCCAGAACACAACACATACCTGTCATTCTCCGTCTTCTTTCTGACCAACCAGACCCTATCAGAGGTCTCGTTGTGCTGCAAATCAGCAGTATATACATATATGCACATAAGAGTAATAATTCTTGGTGCCAAAATCATACCACGGCACGATCTATAAAATATTCCATACCATGTACATGTATCGATACACGATCGATTCCTTGATCGTATCTATGTTATTATACGGTCCTACCTATTAAACGATGACCCTGTCTATGTGTAATAACTATTTCACCGAGGACGGGCGTGTAAACATACATGGATTGATGCAGGACAGACATACGGCGGATGCACGGCGCACAAATACATACATACAAACACGGGTACATGGCCATGGACAGATGCTCACACGCACGTACACGGATACATGGACAGGCCGGATACACATTTAGGCTGATGAATATGTAGCTGATGAACAGCAAGTGGCATGGTGCTACCCTGGACTCATGCCAGGGTCCTCTGGGCACGGCGGGTCTATTAACTCTTATCTGCGATTTTTTTCCTATAAGCTTGCAATATGTATGGACAGGGCCGGCCCGCTCCAACCTACCCTGAAGAGCCACTTCCCCTCCACCTCCATCTCCTTCAGCATCTTGGCCTTCAGCGCATCCGTGGCTACCTCCCAGCCCTGCACCCCAAACGTACATGCACGCATTTGCACGTGTGTAACGAAACGAAAGCGATCGATTGCAAAACCCGGTGTGCAACCCAGCAAGCCAGACGGCCAACCCACCTCAGGGCGAGGCACACGTGTCACCTGAAGGCCAGATCAGGCAACATGCAGGGCCGGTGGGGTTTGTGTGAGCAGCGAAGGGGTAGGCAGTGCGGTTATTATCCAGCAGTGGCACGCGATACCATCTAGCTAGGTGCGATGATGATGATGATGATGCATGTATGTGGTAACGAGAACTGTCGTGGCACCCTATGTGTGCGGTACTGTCGCGCTCATGTACACACTTCCACCTGATCGGCTGTTTTCCTATACATGCCCCTGCATGCGCTACTACTACTACTACTACTACTTCGCCTCGTGGCATATCATTTCGCTCTTATCTTATCCTTTTTGCATTTCGCCTATCGCATGTTGTCATGCGTAAATCTGCTGGGTTACAGCGCTCTCAGCTTGCTGTAGCCGTGACACGCACTTGCCACCACTGGTGGACCCGCGAGGGGTATCGTGTTGGTATCATAGTTTTTGCAGTAAACGGCGATTATATATCTTGCGATGAGGTCCTTTTCCCGGGTCGTACAGCACATTGCTGCACAATAAATAGTCTTCGTTGAGACATTAAACCTCCCTCCTACCTATTTAATCACGGATCGGTAACTCTCACCACCACGACCATACAATTAAATGGCGGTGGTGATACCACAGGAACACATACAGAGCTACAGTAAGATGTGCTGGGGCATACATACCGGTACCTCCAGGGAAAACCTACACCCTAATAGTAGTAGGGTTTTAGGGTTTTAGGGTACCTGGAAAAGGCACTCCCTATTCGCTTGGGAGCCCTTCGCCATCTCCACCCAGTAGGTAGCTCCTGGCATTAGGGAGTTCTGCGCATATGAACCGCATATGCATATGTAGGGGGATACAGGTGTATGCATGTACCCTGATGGGCCGGGTAGAGTTATTGCAAGGATGCATGCATGCAGGCTGCTGGATGGCGGAGTCGCCACCTGCACTGTGGGTTGCCTAAATGGGTGAAGGCGGCGGTAGGAGGCCTTGTAATGTTAAAATAATGACTTACAAGCCAGTGGTTGTGCCTGCTGCAGCGTGCGCGGGCTCAATATAATAATGATGGAGTGAAAATTGTTGTGGGGCAAAGCAGATGAGGGAGCTGATAGCACGTTCTACATGATCCGTTTTTTAACCGCATGCTGGGCATGCAGGACCTGCTGTACCCACGCACGGCGGGCCTGCTGGGCACGATTAATCATCAGGACTGACCACGGCGTCGAGGAAGAGCGCATCCCAAACAATATGTGACCGTAGACCGTAAAAGATCGAGACATCCGTCCTCGCTCATGTCTTAACGCTCGCTTAACATGATTTTGTTTTGGCGGCCCTAACTTGAGCCTCCTGGTCGGCGCATTAAATCGAAAAGCCTAACTTGGACACGTAAAAAAATATACAAAAATAGATGCATCGTACCATAAAGTTAAGATCATCGTTCAAGTTTCCAGTATCCTCCGCTTTGGAGGCCTCAGCGCGAAGCCTTGGCGAATTCCTGGATTTTCAAAGGTGTAAATACAACGTCACAGTTTTTTGGCTGGTTTAGGAAAGGCATCCCACGCACCTTGGCTGCTCCATGTGAACCTAGTAGTGCTTGGACTCTAAAATTCATGCATTAACAAAATACGTTTATCACTATGAATATGTTGCACGTGCATCGCGAACATGGAAACAGCAAAGGTGATAATGCGATGTGTGCTGCGCGTCTGGAACCACACCGTACGAGCTCGCTTGTCAGCACACAGAGCATGAAAATTGACGTCATAAGATGTTTGTTCCTTGCACATTTAAATTTTTAATTGGGCTCGCGGTCCATCAGCCGCCTGGTTCGTTTCAGCATCACAAGGTCACTGAGGTTGTGATATGACATATTATAATCTTTTCCTGTCAGGTCTTCAGGAAACGAGGTCTCAAAAAAGGCAGCTAACTGGCTGTCACTTGCATTCCTTGTTGACGTAGGCAGCGACCGGATTTTCATCTACATGAATACCATTGAAGATAAAGATGTTGGTGGCGATGATAGATATGGTTATTGTGAATTTTGATGTAAGGAGCGCCCCGTCAATTCACGGCTCCTTCCGTCGCCATCCCTTTGGGACAGGGCTTCTGCAAGGAGTGGACTTCGGGCTTTGGGTATGATGTGGCCTTGCTGGCATCCCCAGGCCATCCATGCCAGTGTCGGGCTATAAGCTCAGCACCGCAGCAGTTCCACGCCACACCATGCATGCCCCGCGCCAACCCATCACTCCCCCTGCGTCTACCTTCTAAGTAGCAGCACTGTAAATATGCTTAACTGACCCACTCAGCACAAGGCAAGGCATGCCCCTTAAGTTACGGCATATATGTGATATCTCAACAACGGCGACTTGCTGTGAAGACAGCGGTCCGCTAACTCTGATTCCCGTAAGGAAAGCGGTGCCCAGGACAGTGAAGGGGAGGGAAAACGGAAACAGATTCAGGGCCGGGATCCCTGCGATCGGCCTACGCCCAAATGGTGCATGGACCTCACAGAAGCGGCTTACGGTTGGGAGGAGCGTGTTGCCTTAAGGACAAGCGAGGGCGGGAAACACGTTTAACTGGGCCGGCGCGTGGCTGACAAGGCTTGGGAACTTATAGCGAGTTGATATGCCGGAGGGTTTACTGAAGATGTTTGGCCATCCATGTGAGTTTGTGAGCACGGAGCAATTATGGTTGGGAGGCGGTTGGCGGTGGCAGCAGCACCAGAAGCAGCAACAGCAGCACCAACAGAAGCAGCATTAGAAGCAACAGCGGAGCAAGAACTTTAGTAGGAGTTGTTTTAACGTGCAGGAAATCTAGCTTCGCGCTGCCTGGCGGCCTGCCAACCATTCTACGCTAAGTTTGTAGAATGGATGGCAGGCGGCCGTGTGTGCATGCCTGCGTCATGCTTGTACTTCACGGATGTTTGGGGGATGCAGTCCGTGGCCCATGTCCTGTCCCCGTGTTTTCCCCCTTGGTTCGCCTCTCTCGGCCTTGCCTTGGTGAGAAGTGTTGCCGTCGGGGCGCTGTGGCCACCAGAGGAGATACCCCATGTAAGTGTACGGCGTTTTCGGTGTCCGTGTTATGGGTCATGAATCTAATCCTTTGTATATATTGCGCAAGTCTACTCTAGGTGTCGTACCGTCGTGGCATAGTTGCACGCCGTGGCACGGCAATAGACACGTCACACGCTGACGTGTCCGAACACACGCGTCCTCCTTGCTTGCACCTCGTCATCTGCCACATGAACCTGGGTCTGCAAGATGAGGACACACCGCGGTCTTGCTGGGGCTGCTGCTGCTGCTGCTGGCGCTGGAAGTACCGAAGGTAAGCGCCTTCGAGAGCTGCCACTGCTGGCACGTGCGTACGGCGAACAACTTGCAAACATACGTACGGCAGCGACACGGTGGTGTTGCAAAAGGAAGGTCCCCCGGTGGCAGAGGTGAAGACTATGGCAGTCCTTGCGGCGAAGGCAGTTCTGGTGCCGGTGGCAGACGATGATGTGCTGTGCATAGATAAGGTGCTATCATTTTTCATCACCCCGTGGGGGTTGTATCTGGTGTCGAGCCCCGCGGGGATCGGCTCACCCTGGGGCCGTTGTCCTGTATTCCACTGCCCGGGGGATGTGCTCTGTAGAGGTGAAGACCCATTGCCGTGGCGGGTCCGGGGTGCTCGTGGCGTCGGACGGATCTGGTCCACGCGCAACAGCAAGCAAGCGGGTTGAAGAAATCCGTTTCAGTTGAAATAACGGTTGGAAGTTCGTTGACCGTGTAAGATCGAATGGGAGAGGCAAGGCAGAAAGGGCACAACAACTGATGCTTGAGTGGATGCCATGCGCTGTGTGACTGTGCGAGTTAGTGTGAAAGTGTTATTCTAGGCGAAGGGGGAAAAGGGAGAGGGCGGCATGGCCCCGCTGTGCTGGCTTTGCTGCCTATTACCGCACACCTGTTACTGTTACCGACATACCTCGACTAATGCCCTGCGTTTGTAGCTACCATACTTCTTGCTTAGTATCCGTGCAGCCAGGTAGTATCGTCCCTAGGTCATCCTCCCTGCCACACCTAACCCCATTTCCAACCCTACCTTGCCCCAGTCCAGCCCATTGCTCATCTCCCCTTTTCTCATTGATTGCCTTGACACGCGGGGATGTCGCATCTCTACTGATGTAAGCGGCATCTATGCAGTGTAACGAATAGCCACCGTCGGATAACATCCGGCATCATGCCTGACTGAATCGGGGCTTGGGAGAACAGTGCTCTATCTGTGTCAGGGCTTCAGGATAAGTCAGCTTCATTTGGCAAGCGCCACGCCCCCCTATCAGGTGCATCATGCAACACTTTCATGCACACACCCACGACACAGCCAAAAGCTCAACCCTATGCCGAAGAACCAGCGAGCCCGCAAAGCTATGAATGAACCAGGTCGACGGCCAATTCAGAACACACGACGTCAAGCTCCAAAATGACGCCCCCCCCACACTGCTTATTCTCACACCGCCAAAGCGCAAGTCAAGGAATTAACCGTCACCGGGAATAGCAGCCAGTCATGTCCAGATCACACGGCAAAATGGACAACCAAGGACGCCTCTCGACGACTTGTCCGCATTGGTGTGTTTCTCAACACACACCAATGCGGAAAGGCAACAGGTAAAAGCAAGGGGCAACACACATGCCTAGGTCATGTTCGCCTGACGTTTTCACGGAAGCAAAATTGCTCAGTCCTCCTGGCCCTCCTGGCATCCAAAACCTTCCAGCACCAGCCTCCCCACGAACACACGAACGGCAGTTACCGCCCTGTCCATGAATCCAGACAGCCATGCACGCACGCATACACTACTACTTCCGTTGCTGACCCGCAGGCCCTCCGCCTCCACCTCTTCCCGCTGCTACTGCAGCTCCTTTGTTCCGGGAGGCCGAGGGTACCCAGGGATGCCGGTCGCTGATGACCTTGCGTTTCCGCGCCTCCGCCTCCATCTGCTCTGGGGTGAGATGCCGCTTAGGGGGGACCGGACCAAACTGCTTCACGAACTGGCCCCGGCGGATGCGTGCTGCGTCATGGACTCGGGCCTCCTCCTCCTCTTCCAGGATCAGCGTGCTGCGGTGTGGTATCGGGCAAGGGAAGGGTAGGAAGGATGGGTGGTGGAAGCCATATTTGCAGAATGCAAAAAATCAGTTGTTGGCGTATGGCGAGGAAGGGTCCGGATAGTATAACACACATGCTCCTGCGCATAGTATATATGTAGAAAGGAGCCCCTTGCATCGCATCAGCAGCACCCCACGTTCTGCTTTCCCCATTCCGTCTTGAGGTAGGCGGTATGTGCCCTTTCTGATGATGATGATGCGAAACAGCATCAAAGAAGGTTTCGGATAGGCTGCAGTTGGGACACAAAACTGCACGACAGACAACAGATCTATATTGCACACACACACACACACACACACACACGCGCGCGCGCACACACACATCCGCCCCAAATCCAAGAATGTCTTCCACTCTGCCGAACCACTTTTTTCAATAGTATTGGCGGTGTGCCGCCCTCGCCACCTCCTACTTGTGGCTCAGCTCCTTAACACGCATACACACGCACACGCACACGCACACACACACGGGGCGGCCGAGCAGCACGCCCCGTGTGGGAGCTCATGTGGGTCAAGGGGGGGATCGGGCTGTGCGGCACACGGGCGGGGGAGCCGCTGGGAGCAACGCTAAGACCAACCCGGTCTGCGTGAATAGGCTGATCCGCAAAAGAAGGTTCGAGGATTCGATCCAGGGTTCACGAAAAGGAGAAACCAGACCTGGTCCCCACCCACTCTTCCTCTAGACCTTCGGAGTCCCCCGGATGCAGGCGGTGCAGCCTCAACTCAATCGAACTCAACTAGTACCCCACTGACATCGATCCCCTCGTCGTCCTCCTCCTCCCCCCTGTTCCCCACCCCTCCCACCTCTCTGCCTAAGATTCCCCCCTTTCCACCTCCTCCTAACCCTACCCCAACCCCAAGGTTCTCACCTCCCGCCCACTTTCGCCAGCAGCTTCCGCTTGAGCGCCTCCGTTGCCTCGATGCTGGCCAACTTGTCCCGGGCAGACAGCGGCACCTCCGATAGAGTGGACACTAGACCGGGCAGCACAACCTCCTGCTCCAGAGTATTCTTGAAGTCGGCAGGCACAGCGTACAGCTCCGCCTCAATCTGAGAGCAGACGGAAGTTATAGTTTTTTGGGTTTCAGTTTGGGGCAGTTATTACCTGGGTTGCTTCGTGCGGAGATGGGGATTGGTGTTGGAATGTGACCGACACTCATACACCAGAGAGTGGTAGCAGCAGCAATAGGGGACCCGGGAGGAAAGGTCCGGCGTTTTGCTGGTCTTAACAATTGAATTATAAAAGAGGCGAAAAGGCTTCTCTGCGGCCGGAGGAAAGCAAGGGCATCCCTCCACAAGCCGCAATTGGTCCCTTCTTAGGATTCCCCCTTCCGAATGCCCCATGGCTTTTCCACCACCGGATCACGTCCTCCCCTCGCCCGCATATCCACGTCCCGCCCCGGTCCCGTCCCGGTCTGCTTGTCTTTCCTAGCATTGAAATGCACCTGAAAACACACACATATACATACATAGATAGATACATACGCATGTATGCACATCAATACACAGACACGCACATCAATACCCCGATCTCCCCTCATCCGCGCCCTTGATCACCTTTCTCTTCTTTGCTTCCGGGTCCAGCTCCTCATCTTCGGACACTTGCGCGGCCGTCTTCCCCAGTCGCACCGCCAACTGCTCCTCTATGTACTTTTGCCTGTTGTTGCGAAGCAACATAGAAGATAGCAGATGGCGGCGATAACAGCTAAGGCAGTGAGGAGAGCCAAAAGACTGCAGTTACACGGGTGAAAAGCAGTACCATTGCTGTGGGTACCATTGCTAGGCAGGACAGGGCAAAATCGCATCACATCACATCACGTCAGATCACATCACGTTCTCAGCTGATGTGCGCAGGTCAATCAAGTTGCATCAGCATCATCCGGCACTCACATGGCCTGTACGGCACATCACAAGTGATGCTGCTTCCCTGTGCTAGGGGGACGTGTCGTGACGGGGTCGGAAATGGGGTGGTAGAGCGCGCGTGCGCGTGTGCGTGCGCGTGAGAATGTGTCGGTTGCATAGGACAGACACTATCTTGGGGATGAAGGATGGTTGTCGGGATTGCTACTACTGTGCGAATCTGTGTGTACGCGTGGATGTACATGTGTATATGCTAAGGATAGGGCTATGTAGGTAGTTTAGGGGACGGAGAGATGGATGGGGTGTGCAAAGAGCAAAGGGGAGTGGGGGCAGGGGAATCACCAGGCCTGAGGGGACCCCCGCTCTGTGCGTGGGAGAGGGGTAAGACGAAAACCTGGCGCATGAAGCAAACACCAGTGTAAACGGATAGAGCGTGGGAGAGAAGAGGGAAATGCTGGAAAAGATCTTGGGGCCTCTTGACGAGTAAACAACTCTCTCGTTCCTCAACCCAGGCACAGTCTTGCGTTACGCTCTCTAAAATATGTATAAAATACATAACACGAATGCATAAATCAGTGTATGGCTGGGCCAGGTTCCGTCGGGATGTGCGTGTGCTGAGGGCGAGTGCGCCACACGCCCGCGTCACTCGGGCACATCGCCTCCTTTAAGCCACCCACATGTGCGCATCCTCGTCCTGCTGCGTCGCTATGGACTTGGCCTTGACGTAGGTATCCATGACGGGCGCCGTGCCCCCGGCATCGGAAGGTCCTTCATCTGCTGCGGACTGGGGCTCTGTTGAGCCAGCACGGACCCCACCCCCGCCACCGCCGCTGTTGGGCCCTATCCCTGGCCCCGCCAGCCCCATGGCCAATGCCCCAGCACTGGCACCTGCTGCCCTCTTCCGAAGCTGCTGCATGAGCCGGGTCTCGGTCATCTTGTCCCTGAGCCGGGCAGGGCAGGGCAGGAGCAGGGAAGCGCGTGGCAGGACAAAGGAGGGTAGGGCGGGATACCATGAGGAGGGAGGGAAATCGGTTTGGGTCCTGTATATGCAGGAGGAAGGGGATTCTGACCGGCTGGCCGCGGCTGGCCGGGCGCTGCACGGGAAACAGTGCACAGGCGGTAAGTGCAGCTAACAGTGGGACTGAGATAGTGGTGACGGACAGGGCAAAAGGCGTTGCGGCAACATCGATCGGCCAGGTAGAGGGTCCTTATTGTGCTGTGCTGCCCGGGCGGCCTGGTCAAGATGGCGGGAAAGCGGGAAAGTGTGAGTAAGGGAGGGCAGTAGAGGACCTGGAAGGATGTTGGGGCGCTTGGGGACCTGGCGCATAGAGGCTACATGGTTCACCCGCACGCCAACAATTCGAGGAGTTGGAGGTTATGTTTCCCTCTAAGCCCCTGGTAGCCAGCCAATGGGACTCGCCAACCTCGGGAGGAGACCAGGTCATGGAGGCTGTTCCGGCAGGAACTCGCCAATGAGCGTCAGCCGTTGGGATCCCTTTTCCCCCAGGATTGCGTGTGCTACTCGTAGCGACATCTACCACAGCATGTGTACATAGCGCATGGATTTCGATTTGAAGAGGACCCATTTGAGTAAAGCACGACTGCGGTTGAGTCAATTCCGGGACTCTTACCTCTGGTATTCCACCTCGCCCTCGCCATCTGGGCCGCTCTCGGGCTCCTCTGACAGAGCCTTTTTTCGTAAGTTGCGCTGCTTGGACATCTCCGGTGCCGCGCTTATGCTGCGTGCCGGAATCGACGTCTGCACCTAAAAGCGTCGTGCGAAGATAATTTATAACATGGACCAAAGCTTTGTTAAGTATTCATAATTAAAATGGCACGGACCAATTAGGGTAGGCAGGAGAAAGCTTAAAAGTTAAGGTATCAAATGTTTTCTCCTGGTTAACTTGGCAGCGACATAATTTGGACAGAGATTCTGGTGTCTGAATTGGAATTATTCAAACCTTGCATCGCGGTCAGTCCCCGCATATTGCATAGAGCGAATAATCACTATAAGGCCCTCAACGAAAACGGACTGACACAAACGTGTGTGTGTGTGTGTTACCGCTGCACGACATGTGCCCTATTTCAACTTTCGAGGTTATCGGTCTGACCGTCCTGCTTATGCCCCTGATCCCCCCTTTTCCCATTGCACAGCGCGGGCTCGGACAAGCCTAAGTGCGGTGCATTACCGGTGCCATTTCCGTGGCGGGTTTCGTCGGCGAATGGAGGGCGATGACTTTAGCGTCCCCCAGACACGTGTACGGTAGGTTTGGGATCGCAGGGGTATCAAAATGTCCATCCCGTCTGTCGTACCGTCGTGCGAAGCACGTGGTGTTTTGTGCCATGCTGTGTCGGGCATTCTCGTGCTATCATGTTTAGCTGGCGGCTGGCAGCAGAAGCGGCAGAAGCGGCAGGGACAGCCATCGTATCAAAGGCTTTCGGAAAGGACTCTAGCGTGCAGCAAATCCAGGTCACAACTGCCGGCCGCCTGCCAAGCAAGATATCGTAATATGTATTCCTGTATACCTGGGCCATGTTTGCATGGCATTGGTGTTTTCGATTCGCAATCCGTGACCAACATCCTGTCCCCTTGTTTCCCCTTTTTGGCGCTCCTCACTCGGCCTTGGCTTGGTCAGGATACTGCAGCCATGCATCAGAGGAAGTACCCCATGGTCAGTGTACGGCATTACGGTTTCAGCCTCGTGGGTCGTTGATGTACCGCTTGTTGTACTGTGCACGACTGCCGTACTGTGTCGTACCGTCGGGGTAGAATTGCGCACTTGGTATGCCGTGATCCCGTAATTGATGCATCACACGCTGACTTGCCCACTCATACGCCCTCCCCGCTTGTTTCTCACTGCCTGTCCGCATGAACCTGGGCCTGCATTCAACATGAGGAGACATCGTGGTCCTGCTGCTGCTGCTGCTGCTACTGCCGGAGATGAGTACCTTCAAGAGCTGTTAGAGGTTGACATGACAATTCAGCGAACAGGAGGCGGTGCGCTGGTCTGGCAGCGCCCACAATGGGCGATATGCCGCATGAACGATACCTGGAGCTGCGCTGCACCATCCTTCAGACATGCCTCAAAGGGCCCCTCCGCAAGGCTACTCGCATCACTCCGCTCTCCTGAGCTAGTCCAAGACTTCAGCCACACTTGACACCCATACAGCAGTATTGGTCGTACCTGCGTATCAAAACAGCTCATCCTGACATCTGGAGCGAACAAGTTTAACTTATCCATTATCGTACTCAGCACGAACATAGCTGCCCTAGCTGTGTCGTACAACTCCTGGCAGTAGGCACGAAACGGTCGTTCCGGTCCATACACTAAACCCAGATTTCGCGCACCCTCCTTAGCCGGTACGGCCTCACCAACTAGCATCAGCTCATTACCCGATGCTTGAACAGCACTCCTTGTGTCGCTGTCGCTCGTAGAGACGAGGCGTTCATATTTCAACACATTTGTCCGCATCCCCAAATCGTCACATGTCCACGATTTTGAGCAGCTCCGCCATGCGCTCTGGTGTCGTTGGCAGAAGACTAACGTCATCAGCATAGAAGAGCATAGAGGAGGATGGACACTCGCTCATTTCCAACCTTCACTGCATCCTTCGGCCGTGCCCTGGTGTTAATACCGTCATGCATATCAATGACATCCGCAAGAGTTTCAAGGAAAAGTCCAAACAACTCAGTTGACAGCGGACTGCCTTGTTTCGCACCCTGTTTTGACTCAAATTCGCCCCCAGTCTTGTCATTCGTCTTGATGGCCAAATTTAAGTTTATAAGGTTTCGGGGATGTAATTGTCCGGGTCCCCAGCGCTCGCGGTTTGGTTTAACGAACGATTAACTAGCCTGACTCCGAACATCACTCGTTTGTTTGGAGTAAAATTGAACCTCGCTAAACGAAATAAACTGGCTGCAGCAAGTTTCACCCGCTACCGGGGGGCTTTCTGTGTCGGTAATCTCTTATGCAGTCTAGCCTTGGCATTTCTCTTGTTCAGATTGGCTGGAGGATTCGGGCACATGCAGAGAGTAAGCTTGTCGTAACTTTAGTTGTGATCAGAGACACTTATCGCCGAGCGCTCCCCGCGTGGACCTTCTGGCCTTTTCCCACGTTGACTTGCGGCCAACTACTTGCGTCGAGCTGCTGCTGCTGTGACGTGCAAGCACGATCGGGTGAATATCCCGTCGAGGACCCTGGCGCCTAATTTTTGTGTCTCGCTCCCCGCTCCCCGCTCGTGATCGTCACTGTTGCCCTTTCCTTGGCTGAGTGTCAGCATGGCCGCCGGTTGGGGATGCTATAAAGACCTTGTTACATTAATAATCGTGTTTCAGTTGTATCCTTATGTAGTTATGAGATTAAAACGGGGCGGCTACCAGTGAAGCCGCAGCGGCAGCGCCCTGGCTCTCACGCGTTCGTGTTCCAGTGTCAACTCAGTGTATTTGTCAGCATCTTGGGCACCCTAATCCAGCATGGCTTTCGGAGCTCTACATTATGCCGATTATAAAAATACTCTTCCTATGTGTTTGTTTTTGAGAAAGTGCTGAGGTATGGAAAGAGGTATGGTCTTAGTCATTATCGCCACGCTCGCAAAGTTACTAAGTTGATGCGGAGCAATGCTATAAGACTAATGTCCCAAGGGCAATGCTGTAAATTTTCACAAGTTACGCCATCACATGCCCACGAGCGATGACGCCGTGAGCCCGTCGGTTGGCGACGCCACGGTTCTTCGTTTAGCCGTTCCTGGGCCGCAACGTCTGTACCCTGAGAGTCAGTGGCACCATAGATTGTTTTTTAAACCACTACTGTGCTGTCCGGCGACTGAAGTTGGGTTTCTGGGCCTGCTACGCACAGCGTGCCGTACCGCAGCCGACTGGAAGTTAGCTTGCATGCCGTCCACAGGCCAGTTGAACAACAAATGATTCATAAACAGAATAAAAAGCTTTGTGCGGCGGTAACCCTTATGACTGTACTTCATTTACAATTCGCTGCGATTTTCTTTTTCAGTATCGGCAACATGGCCAGAGGCCGGATGCCTCCTGTTATTGTAGTAGCTTTAATAGCTTCCTATGTTAGCGTCTCGGCTGCTCAGCTAATTGCGCCTTACTTCACTTCGTTTGAAACCGGGCAGGATGGCTGGGGCGTTCTCGTCCGCAACTGGGCATGTCCTTGCCCTGAGGCCACGCTCAATTTCTCTAGTCCTACTGCCAAGCTCTCTGGTGCTGCTGGCCTTCAGGTTTCCATCACGGTATGTTGGTCGTCACAGGGCCTGACAAAGCTTCGTTGCTTCAACTTGCCAAAATGGCAATACTGAACATGTAGCACTCCAATACCTTCGTCATGTAATTAAATAAACTAGGCTTTCCTATGTAGTTCATGTCCGTGGAGAAGAGGGGACGTTTGTGTAGCTGGTTTTCAGTTTCTGCTCGCCATTACTGTTGTGCTTCCTTGTTGTGCTCCAGCTTCCAACGCAAGCGATATATTCCAGGAATATAATCCAATTATAAGAATAACTCGCTGTCGGGCATTCAGGTACCGTCCGACCAAGGATGGCATGTCCAAGCCAGGTCGCCGCAGTTCAACATGACGGCCGGAAATGTATACACCGCTTGCGTCTGGCTGCGGGCCGCTGCAACCCTGGGCGGTGCAGGAACCGTATCCTTCAGCCTCTTGACGACGAACACCTACGAGACGCTCGGCTGGGCGGGGACAAACGTGAGCGCAACGTGCTGACCTGACGCGCTGTTCCCGAGCCAACAATGATTTCAATTGATATAATGAAAACGCACGTACCCGCTGTTTGCTTCATAATTCAGGTTGGCACAAATTGGACCCAGCTATGCATGAGGAACATCGTCCTGAATGTCAGTGCAGTGACGTACTATACGCTGGACTTCGGACTCAACACGGGCTCCGTGTTTGTCGACGACATGAATGTAACCACCGGGTAAGGAACCGGTTTCGACGGCCTCGATCGGATTTGATCTGGGTTGGATCGGAATGGATCCACCTAGATCTGGGAGGACGGGGCATCCGTAGAGAGTCTCGGCCTTAGCGATGCAAACAAGGCTTGCGGCGGGTGCATGGCTGGGCAAGGGGACGAGGACGACGGGGACACAGGACGGGTCGGGTGCAGCGGGCCGATAACTAGATCGGGATCAGTGTACAGATTGCTAGACCGCAGGTTTTGGTCCACGGGGACTGCCAGTCCCTGACACGGGGACTGTGGCAGGGCCTCTGAGGACGACCCACATCGGGCGGGTAGATGTCCCGTGAAACCATTTTCCGGTTTGCTTGCATTACATCATGTGCGTTGTAGATCGTCCAGAATCGTCCTGAAGCAGCCCGCCGTCGGTATTAAGATATTGCTGCTACGGGGCTCACGGCAGCCAAGCTGGGATACGGATCATTACTGGAAAAAACGTTGACCTTTGCACCCTTGCACCTTGACACCTGATCAACAGGGCGATGCCGTCACCGTCACCGCCTCCGTCGCCATCCCCGATTGCCGCTCCCCCCGGCGACTCCCTGGTTCTGATCAACACCTCGTTCGAGGCGGGTCAGCAGTCCTGGTCGACACTAGTTCGCAACTGGGCCTGTCCCTGCCCCCAGGCCACGTTTGACTTTGCAAGCTCAGCGGCCGCGTACACGGGAAGCAAGGGCGTCGAAGTCAATGTGCAGGTGGGTAACATCCACATGCTTGGACTGTGTAGCATGCGGTGTACGGCAGTGTGCCTTGTACGTACCTTAATGTATAATGTAGTGACTCAGGCATGTTTTCCCACATTAGGACCTTTAGGACCCTGTTTTGGACGTATTGCTGCGATGGCGATGATGCGGTTGTAATAGGGACATGATACCCAGCCATTCGATGACATGTGTCGGCGGTTTTCGTGGAAATTGGGCTTTTACTGCGCATGTATGCATGCCCGTACGTGCGTTTTAATAAACACAAAGAGGAAGTACAAAAATGCAATGCCGTACGTGTTTCTACGTGTGTATTTGTGTGTGTACCCGTACGACGCTGCGCCTGTTGCAGGTGCCTTCCGACCAGGGCTGGCATGTTCAGCTTCAGAGTCCGCGCTTCAACGTGTCCAGCGGTCAGCGCTACACGGTCTGTGTGTGGCTACGGGCCGCAACGGTCCCCCTGATGACGGGTAGCGGCAAGATGTCCATGAGCCTGCTGAAGACGGAAACATACGACGGGCTTGGATGGGCGCAAGCAACGGTGAGAGAATTCAATTCCGTTACAGTCAGGAAACTATCCATGCAAGCTGCTACCCTGTTCGTGTGCGGTTGTGTGGACGGTGTAATGGATCTAATGAGGAAAGGGAAGGAAAGGGGAAAAGAAAGGAACGGAGGGACGCGAGTAGGTTCGTGCAGCTGCCTGCTGCACATGCAAGTGCAGACATGTTTTGTTGACAAATAGGAATTATTTCTGCTCCACTGGCACTTTATTTCTATTTTGGCTTAGGTGGTATCATAAATTTTTCTCCCTGGTTGCTGTACATTCTCCGATGCGTTCGTTCCAGACACGCGCATGCGGTCCAGGTATATTTGAGTGTTGCAGATTGGGTGGCTTCTGGGCCATACGCCGGGTATAGAAGCTGTCCACCTACCAGGCTTGTACGTGTGTATGTATGCTTCCTTTTGCTGATTTGGGTTGCACGTGGATTCGCTGCACGTGAACTATTTGGTGGGTCGCAGGTTACCACGAGCTGGGCCCAGGTGTGCCTAGCGGACGTGCTGATTTCCATCAATGCGACTGTGTACGTGACGATTGATCTGGGCACCAACACGGGCATCTATCACCTGGATGACTTCACCGCCATTAACGGGTGCGTGACGAGCGCAAGTAGAGCACACGGTTGGGATGCAGGAACGGGTAAGACGGGTAAGGCTTTGGGGTCTCGTGCAGATACCAATGCAGGTGTGAACAGAAGTACGGCATTAGGTACAGGTATAGGCAAGGGCAATCAGACCAGATGTGGATCCAAAAAGAAAGTATGTCTCATGGCTTTGTGCTGGGATGGGCGGCGATGTCGAGCGATGAACGCTGGTTTGTTTGTTATGGTTGCAGGAGGAGCAGCGGCGGCATTAGCATTCCTGCCACTAACGGGCCCCTGACGGCGCCGTACTCGACGTCGTACGAGTCTGGCCAAGCTAACTGGATTGGCAGCAAGAAGAATACGTCTACGGCCTCGTTTAACTTCTCGAGCTCGGCGGCAATGCGTACGGGAAGCAACGGTGTCGAGATTGCCGTACAGGTGAGGTGGTGAATATTATTGCGGTGCAACATGAAAGGATGTGGCGATTCGGCGGCCGTTTGCTTTGTGACTCTAAGCATTTAGATTTGGTTTTTCATATTTCTCATTCGTAATACAGGTACCGTCAGTGGAGCGGTGGGACATTCAGCTACAATCTCCCCGGTTCGCCATCAACACTAGCTTCATGTACACGGGCTGCGTCTGGCTACGTACCCCTGGGGGACTGAGTGCTGGCAACCACGTGCCGTTTGTGATGCTGGAGGAAGGCACGTATGCCATGTTTTCATCGGGACAAGCACTGGTGCGTAAGGTTACCGGGATAACAGGAAATGTGGACGGCCTGGGCGCGGGCGAATAGGTGGATGGGCGGACCGGTGGAATTGTGCATGTGGGGTATGTGGTTGGGCTTGGATGCTGGCACCGGCGGTGATCGGACGATGGCTTGACAGGGTGCGGTGTTGCCACCCGGTGATCTGGTGCCAGCACACACACCCCGGCGATGACCCCATGTGGGACTTTATCGGCCTTTGTGGGCCTTGCGGGTAGTCCATTTCAAGTGGGGGGTTGAGAGGGATTTGCGTGTGAGGAGGAGGAGGGGGGGGAGGAGGAGGAGGTGGTGGCAGGTGCGCCAAAGCCCAGCTCACTGAGCCTGGCTCACACACCGTCTGCCAGCAGCATATCACACAGTCGCTACAACCCACCCCAACCCGGCAGACGCACCCCAATACCCCCTTGAACCCCGACCCAACGACCCGGCATATAAAACCCGAATCCCGAACCCCCCTTCCAGTATGCAGGTGACTCCGGTTTGGAGCCAGGTGTGTGTGATGGACTTCCGCCCCAGTCGCAACACGAGCGCGTTCTTCACTTTGGATTTGGGTCGCTTCGTTGGAACTGTGTACGTGGACGACTTCACCTTCACGGCCAGGTCGGTTGACAGTTGGCCTCGGTTGGTTGGTTGATTGGTCTGTTTATTCTGGTTTTGTTGGTTGGTTGTTGTCTCGCTCTTCCTTCGCTTTCCTCTTTGCCCTGCTTCCCTATCGTACATGTTAAACGCTAGCTAACCTACATCTTTACCAGGTAGCTCAAGACCTGGCATCACCCTCACAATTTGCCCTTTGCGAATTTCCTTTAGTAAGATCATCTTCCTGTCGTTTCGTGCATCTACCCCCGTCTCCGCTGCCTGTTACCTCATAACCCGACTTTCCACCTTGTCTAAGTGGGGCCCTATAACCCGAACCCTCCCCCGTCCCCACCTGCCATGCCCCCTGTCTAAAGGTCGAACTATAACCCGGAAGAGGTGACTTATGTGAGCTCAGCGGCCATTGCCGACCGGATCAACGCACACCGCAAGGGCAATCTCACGTTTAACTTTGTAAACGGTACCACCGGCCAGCCCATAACTCAGGTACGTGGGTCGGTCTGTGGGGAGCTGGGTGGTGTTGGTAATGATAGTTTATGGGTGGGGGGAAGTGTATGCGTGCATGAATGCATGAATGCATGCGTGCATGAATGCGTGAATGCATGAATGCATGTATGCACGCTCAACGTATACCTGTGCACTTCACTTGACTCTCATTGGCTCAATGGGTGCGTATGTGGCTGCTGACTCTGGGCGCTATGTACCCCATGAGACCTCCTCACTCCATGTATGTGCACACTAGCTAACAGAATCGTAACATCCCGTATCACACACGTTACCAACCCCATTTTTAACCCGTATTATTCCCGTACAATTTACTTCAAAGCAGCCTGTGACTCGATTGGAAGTTCGCCTGGCTCGCCACGACTTCCCATTTGGAACGGCGATGGAGTGGGAGAGTGTCCCTACGGAGAAGCGGAGCTGGTATCTAGAGAGGGCCAAGTACCACTTCAACGCCCTCGTCCCGGAGTGGTCGTTCAAGTGGCCGGTGAGGAAGTGCTGAGGAGGGGCGTTGGGGGGCGGTGGCGGGGTTGGAGGGAGTGAAGGGGAGCCTGAGTGGGCATTTGATGTCAGCCAAATGTCCATTACGCGCGATACGCGCAATACCCACGTGTAACAAAGTAGCTAACTAACTAAGCAACAGGTTGGTTATTGTTGTGGTCGCCTGATGGTCTCCTTTCACCAGCTCCTTCACCAACATTATTTCCCCATCTTCCCGGGCCATGCCTTGCCTGTGCGATACTCCAAACTGCTGACCTCACTCACCCTGCCTCTTCCCGCTTGGTTTTCCCGCTCCCTTTCGCACCCTGGGGACACGCGCATGAAACACACACACACACGCGCGCGCTCATGCATCTTCTGACAGTCTGTGGAGCCCTCTAAGAACAACACGGCCTATCGGTACGGCAAACTGATGTCCGACCACGTGCAGTTTGCGGCTGACAATGACTTCGTGATGGCACGGGGTCACACTTTGGAGGTGCGCGATGACGGATGGCCGGGAGGGGAACTGGCCGGGGGTCGTGTGTGTATGTATGTCGTGTCGAGGCGTATGTATGTGCGTGTGTCGCGACGGGGTTCGCCTTTGGGATTGTAATTTGCGCCAATGTATGTCAGGCCATTGTGTTCCCTTGAGTTTTGGTTATCTCCCTTTCCATATCCCTTTCTCCATTCCCCCCTTTCTCCCCACCCCTAACCCCCTCAGTGGCTCATTCCGAGCCCGAGCTTTGGCGACCACTGGTCTCGTCTAGATGGGTGTGATGCCTACCGCACCTATTTGGAGACACGCATCAGGCGGGAGGTCACGAACTTCAAGTAAGTCGTGTAGAAGTGTAGTAGTGGCGACGTGGAATGCGAGTCAGCGCGGAATGCGCGTCGGTGTCCGGTTTGTGTAGACGGCTGCCGCTGCTGAAATGGCTCAGCAACAGATGATGAAACGACGAGGCTTTTGTGTTTCTCCTCCAGTCATCCTTCGGTGGTTCATGCGGATGATGCGGTATGTATGTCTTCTCACACCCGCCCTCTCTGTCCTCGTCCGAAGTACCCCGGCTCCCAGTTCCCACCAGCGGTCGAGCGTCTTGCCGTGCCGTCGCGAAACGTTTGAGCCTTAACCCGTTTGTACCTTCTGTTCGTGCGTATGTTTACTTGTTTGCTTGTTGCTGAACTTGCAGGGGCAAGTTCAACTCGTACGACGTCTTCAATGAGATTAGTAAGTGCCACCATGATGCGCGCGTGCGTGCGTGTGTGTTTTACAGCTTGACGGAGCGTGTATTGCTTGTATTTATGTTGTTACAGGGTGGTATAGCTTCACCAGCGACCCCCTGCTTGTATGTATGGCTGATGCATCCAATTGCATGTACGCATGCATACTTGCAATTACACTGCACTTCACCGCACTGTACTGCAACTGTACTGCAGCCCCTTGGCACGCTGTGATGGGTGGACGCATGAGACGGGTGTTCTTCCAAACACGCGTTAGGTTCGGCCCTCACCCCGGTCATCACCGTCTCTATCTGTTTTGTTATCCGTTTGTCTGTCCTTATGTCTGTCTATCCACATCCATCGGGCCACGTTTCACGACCGCAGTTCACGACCGCGACTTTGTGGAGAACTGCCCGGGCATGTGGCCGGCCATTTTGTACGACGGTTTCCGTTGGGCCCATGAGGCTGATCCGACTGCTCGGTTGTGTTTGAACGACTATGGACTCATTACTGGGGATGACTGGCAGGTGGGTGTGACCTGTGCCGTGAATGATGTAATTTTTTCTGTGTGGGAGTAGGCCCCTAAAGCGGTGAGATGGTGGATGTTGTTGGTCGGGGGGTTGAGGTCTGCGGCATGGATTCTTCTTCATGTTCGTGTGCTGTGTAATTACGCGGCACCTAGAGTGCGGGATCAACCTGGGCCTGTGCGCCAACTACCTGATGTGCAGATGTGCAGATGTGTGTGTGTGTGTGTGTGTGTGTGTGTTTCACTTGATGTCTCTGACGCCCTAGAATCCCGCTCGTGTGTCGATGTCGTTGCGCTGACGTTTGGTGTCCACCATGTACAGTCACCCCCAAAACCTCTCCTGCGTACACACATACATACGTACATACATGCAGGCGATGATCACGTACGTGTCCGGCATGTTGCAACAAGGTGTCCCCATCAACTGCATCGGAGTCCAGGTGCGTGTGAGCACGTGTGGGATGTGCACCATGGGTGAGTGCCACCTAGGGCTTTAGGTTTTAAGTTTTAGGTTTTAGGTTTTAGGTTTTAGGTTCCCGAGGTGATCTGAAAGGGTCAAGGGCGCAGACCGCTCAACTCGCACACAAGTGTGAGGGAATGGAATCCTCTGCCCACATCATCATCTCGGCTGACGTGCACGGTATTCGTAATACAGCGTTTTGCTCCTCACCCACCTGCAAAACCTTATGTGCCGTACAGCCTGGCCTGGCCGCCTAGTCCGGGTCCCGACTTGAGACTGTACAAGCAACTAGTAATTCGGACATCAGCGGATTCATCACACAGTGCCCATGTCCAAAGTAGTCATCAGTTAATCCATCATTTGCATCTTTTGCCGCGTGTAGCTACCACGTACTTGCGTAAGTCCGTATCCCACCAAGCCCACATGGCACATCCTAGCCCCAACTTGCCATATGCGACCATGCAAGCAATTTTGTCCCTTCCTCCCCGTCCTAGAAATCCGCCCATCGTTTGGGGGACCCCGCCGCTTATTACCTGGCTTCGTTCGCGGCTTCTGCGGCGCTCCCGCGTTGCCTTCTGTCCATTCATCCGTCGCCTGCCGCACCCCATCACCCACGTCTTGTCCCTTCGTACCCTTCGTACCCTTCGTACCCTTCGTACCCTACGTACCCTACGTACCCTTCGTACCCTACGTACCCTACGTACCCTTCGTACCCTTCGTACCCTACGTACCCTACGTACCCTTCGTACCCTACGTACCCTACGTACCCTACGTACCCTACGTACCCTTCGTACCCTTCGTACCCTTCGTACCCTTCGTACCCTTCGTACCCTTCGTACCCTTCGTACCCTACGTACCCTACGTACCCTGCCTCTGTCTAATTGGACCTCGCAGGCCTACGTCCCCTTAACCAACCGGCCGAGCACCGCTTACATGCGTACGAGGCTGGAGGCACTTGCGGGCCTGGGTCTCGACATTGTCATTACGGAGTTTAATTTTTGGACTTCTTGGGCCTCGAGCGGCAACCCTGTGTGGGAGGGCACAGATGCGGAGCATGCGGCGTTGTACGAGGAATACGTGCCGTTCTGGTTCTCGGTGCCGTACATCAAGGGCATTATGATGTGGAACTTTTGGGACGGTTCGAACTGGATTACCAACGGCGGCATTTATCGCCTAGATGGCACCCCCAAGGCCTCTGCGCTTGCCGTTGGTGAGTTATATGTTTCAGTTTCTTTTTCTGTTTTTTCCAGAACTGAATTGAAATTGCATGCAGTTGCTGAAGCAAGCTTTTGACTGCATTGTTTCGCATCGTCAGGATTCGCATGTCCAATTGTGCACATCTCGATATCGATTCTGACCCCATGCCGCCCCATCCAACCGAATAAAACCAAATAAATGTTAACTAACACAGGTGACATGTGGAACAACCGCTGGCGTACGAACGTGGCCCTCTCCAACGTGGTCTTACCCAACGGCCAAGCAACCATCAATGGCTTTTACGGCAAGTACAACTACACGCTTGAGCTTGATGGCCGAGTGTTTTCCGGAGTGATGGACTTCCCCAAGAACGCGGGCGCCCAAACGGTCACCATTTCATTGGCGTAAAAAGCAGGAACTGAACAGACCATTTAATGTACATGCAGTGATATGCGAGTCATGATGAATGGAATAATCGGATTGTGGTTTTGGGGGGGGGGGGCCCACGTATATACAATTCTTTTCCCGACAAAGCTCGGCATTCCTTTCTTTTCTTTCTTTCCAATAAATATCAGCCATGCCATTCCGGTCCCGATGGCATGCAAATAGAACAATAATGTCGTCAACGGATCCTACACGTACATATATTCGGGAGTACAGGAGCCGTTGAATGCTTGCATTCAGTATTTACAGCAGTATGAGTAGATACCCTATTTGATAGGTATGCATAGGGGTGTGTGTGTGCGTGTGCGTGTGCGTGTGCGTGTGCGTGTGCGTGTGCGTGTGCGTGTGCGTGCGTGTGTGTGTGTGTGTGTGTGTGTGTATGTACATACACATAACGTGTGTGAGCGACATTGCGTGGCAATCTTATTTATGGTCCTCCCCAGGCTTGGAAATCTTTGTTATTATCCCTATTTTGTGTCCCTTCTTGCTTGTTACAGCCAAAAGCTATGTGTCTATGCGTGCGTCCGCTGCATATCACCAATAAACTCCTAACAGGGTTAGTATGTACGGCGAGCAGCTTTATGCGATGCAATTTGTCGGTTTCGGCTGCCGATTATTTCCATGCCAACCATTATTCGTATTCTATCGTACTAGCTAGTGACATTGCTCAATTTAGTTTGCCGGTCGCTGGCCTTGTGTTCTTTCAATAAATTGTTTGGAGCGGTTGCGGTTTGCTGTACATATGTGGACAAGATTATTCTATCGTTTCCTTTCCTTCCTCCTGCTGCGGCTGCGTGCGGGTACCTCCACGCGTATTCGTTGTTATCATGCATGTAACGAAGTGTACGAATGGTGCTGCTGCTGTCTTTCGTACTGTATGTGGGCGTTACAACGGGCATAACGTCCCGCCTCGTCATCGTACATACGTCAATAAGGTAGAGATTCGTAACCGGTGATTGCCGTATCTCACCGTTAGATATTAGTTGTTTGCAGAGGCTGACGTGATCTAACTATGGAAAACCCTACCAGCCACCCACTACCTCAACTCCCAGCTATCCCGTATTCTCGGCTGGGTATGGAGGCCATATATGTACCGTTCTGCGGGTTACCTGCGCCCGATTGGTAAGTGCTAGATAGACCTGTTTTGTCACATCCCAAGATGGAAGAGTACCTCTAGCTGGGTGGCAAGCTGGGTGGCTGGGTTGAGGTATGTAACCCCCCTATTCCTATCCTGGCGTCGAGCAGTTTTGGAATCGGTGGTTACTCTCGCTTTTGGGCTGGTCACACCCACACTACGGCGATGTAAGCGGAAAAGTCTCAGGGTTTGCCACCTGAACCCTTTTTATCATGATTACAGAATATTCTGAGATGTGCACCAGCTCTTGCACATACAGGCTTTGCATGGCCACCAGATAGAACTGGTGATGATGAATCGCCACCAGCCGCACGCAGCCAGCTGGGTACATAAAAGCACAACGGAAAGGCACGAACGACAGAACGAACTGCAAGATGACGGACGACAATATAAAGGAAGATTCGGCATGTTGATTATTGGCAAACCACTGCTCTGCAAGGGTGCGAAGCTGCAAGCCAGGGGGCCCCTGATTTTGAACCAATAGGAGGGATGGCAAGTACGGTTGGATTGAGTTGGTAGGGTGGTCGCCAGGATTGGGATAGATCAACCGGGGATTGAGATAGACTGACGGGGGGATTGAGATTGACTGTGGAGGGATTGAGATTGAGACCGAGGTGGATTGAGATCGGGTTACCGTTGGATTGAGAGTGTAGTACCGTTGGATTGAGATAGACGCTACCGTTGGATTGAGATTGCCTTGGGCCTGGATTGGGATTGATACCCCGGAGGATAGGGATAGAAAGGCTGTAAGGCTGTACATATGCTTGTGTTACCCGCTGCACTCCTTTACCACGTCGGTGGTGCCGTTATCTAACCAAAAACGGTATCCGTGACATCTGTGACGCAACCTTTCCTTGACTGTTACACGTCGCACAGCTTTCGCAACGTTCGCTTAACATGCTTGGCACCAAGCGCTCTGTCCCACCGTATGCATGCTCGCGTATGCATGCTCGGAAACCATGCAGAAGAAGAACAACAGCCTGCCGTCCGCTTGACATCCCGTCATATGTACATAACACTAACTTGCACACCCATAAAATGTCCAATGGGACTGCTTCCACAGGCTGCCGCAAATAATCATAACAAAACACCTATCTTCCTGTACATGCTCCTGTACACGCACGCTCTGAAACTAGCCCATGAGTGTCGTACACACCACGGGGATCCTCTGTACCGACACAAGTGCGCTCTTCTATTGGGTA
>NW_003307578.1:870891-906765 GCF_000143455.1 Volvox carteri f. nagariensis
GGAAGCCTTTCCGCGTTAAAGACCGGGTCGTGAAAGGCTGGTTCGTCACAAGCGCTGACGCGGGCACACGGAGAGGTTTCGCCATGAGGCCAGCTTTGTCTAGTGCAGCATTGAAGACTGCCTCCGGGCTCCCTTCGGCTGTGGAACTGGTTATCCATCGAGTCCGACAACAGCCGAGAGCACACGATACACGTGCTACAGGCGGAATATGTACCAATATTGATAGGTGCGAGCAGCAGCATGTTGTCAAAGGGTGATGCCGTCTGCAAGCTAAGCAAGGCACGGGCCTGTCGATGGTGAGGGCCATTGGCTCACACGTACGAGTCGGCACAAACAGCCTTAAAAGCCAAACGGTGTAGTATCTTAGGTGTCATAGTTCGCGATGATTATTGTACGCTTGCGATTGGTAAGTGCTACGCAGTCTACTTGAATTCCTTAAGGGAGGGATCAAACATGGTCTTAGTATGGTTCACATAAAAACCACATGGTCGTATGAATGGATTGAATGTGGCAACAGCAATCTAGGAATATTGTTACTGTCTGCTTTTCGCAAAGGCCGCCTTAGTTTGGTATCGGGGTGCCGTACGTTTAATTTACAAGGAGCTGCATGCAAGGAACTGCTTTGCGGGTTCTCCTCTGATAGACTCTCTACGTACCCCAACTCAATCTCAATCCCTCCACAGTCAATCTCAATCCCCCCGTCAGTCTATCTCAATCCCCGGTTGATCTATCCCAATCCTGGCGACCACCCTACCAACTCAATCCAACCGTACTTGCCATCCCTCCTTATAGTCTCGGGACTGCATCTTCATCGTGGCCGTTAGCCCTTGACACAGCGGTAACAGGCGCGACAACATCGGCCATGCCACTCTCGTCCTCACTATCACTCTGTGCGACAGTGCTGGCTGTTCCCACCTCCTGGATGCACGACACCACGAGCTCAGCAGTCATGCGCCGTCCCTCCTCGTTATGATACCTTAAGACACGTTCCCAGGCCAGCCTTGCCACGCCTGGTTCGCATCGTGTCAATGGCCGGACCAGCCGTTCATACTGTGGCACAGGCATGGAAGGTGGCAAAGACCGGATGAAACGAGCAGCCGCCACCCATGCCCTCGCTTGTCGGTACCCAAACCCCAGCGACTTCCTCTCAAGAATATACGCGCGGAATGACTTGTACCCTTCCGCCTCAAACAGATGCTGCTCGGCGATATCCAGCAGCGCACAGCTGGCTTCCACAAAAAACCCACCAGCGGCCATGGTGACACGTGCCTCAGCTTCCCCGAGGGTCCGTGCACGCGCAACAGCGTACGGTGCTCTGCACATAGCCAACATATAGTCGTGTAATGGCACACAACGTCATTCATGAATCGGAGCAAATGCAAAGAAGTAATGAAATGGCTAATGAATTGAAAGCAGTCAGTCCTCACACAACTAGACAGTGACCTCGTAGGCGTACTGCGCATGTGGCTCTTTATCCGTTCCCCTGCAGCCGAACTTATAGCACGTCATCCCGCCAACCTTATTAATATGGACTTTAGCGATGGCCCTGTAACAATGGCAGCACGTGGTCAGTAGGTGGTCTTCCAAGCAAACCGGACATTGGTTCCAGTGCCAAAGCTTGTCCGCACCCTTGCAGACCTCACCGGACCCCATTCGCGTGTACACAAAGGTGTCCTCGCTGGGTGAGGCCACACTTGATCCTGGTCCCCGTGGCAGGTCTTCATACCTCCCGGGAGACATGCCGTGCTCCTCCGGCTCAGCCTCTACACCCGCATCGTTGCCATCACCCTCCCAGGGGTCGTCAATGTCGATGCCGGCTGCACCCGACGAGCCCATAGCGCCATATGCAGAGGCTCCAGAACCCAGTCGCTGCCGTTGTTCGTCCTGTTGGTGGTAGGCAGGGAAAGTGTCGTCCAGCAACTGCTCCTGTGGTGTTGACTGCCGCCACGGCAGCGGCGTTGGCTTGTGCTGTGGCTGCTGTATGGGATACCGCCACTGCTGCTGAAGCTGTCCCTCCATGCTGTCTCCACCACGTTGCTGTGCCTGCTGGTGTCGCTGGAGCCCCCGGTACTGCGGCCGTGGTCGCTGCTGTTGCTGCTGCAGCAGCCCCGTATGCTTCCGTCCAGCACCCATTTGGTCCGGCAGCGGCGCCTCATAGTCGCCACCAGCCGGTCCGTACACCCCACTACCACCGTGAGCTGAAGCTGCACCCCTCTGCAACCCGGCGACACCGGCACCCCTGGGCAGGCACACACCGCGGTTCATGCCCGGCGGCAGGCCGTGGGTCCGCAAATGTGGCAGCGGAGGCAGTGGAGGGGTCGTGCGGTCAGGATGAACATGGGCGGCTGTGGCAGTGGGAGCGCGCTGATACACATCCGGCGCGTCTGGTTGCATGGCGGGGGCGCCAGCAACAGGCACTCGCTCCGCCTTCTTGACGAGAAAAGGATCGAGTCGCACAAACCCAAATTGGACTTGAGGCTGCTTGTTAAAGGTCTCGGGCCGCTGCCGTGCTCGCAAGGTTATCATGGCGAGGTTAGCCTTGTGGGTGTCGGTCTTCAGGTGGTTTCGTAAATTGGCGGTTGCTGACGACACCGAAGCTATCGGCCTATAGCCACCTGCAGTCGACGCGAACCTGGCATCAGCCACATCGGCCGGGACGTCAGGCCCCCGTGCTCGCTTCTTGTCTCGTCCTTTGCCACTACCACCACTTGATGTACCAGCGGCGGCAGGCCCCACCTCCGCCAGTTCCATCGACCGTGCTCGCCTCTTGCCCAGCATTTTATCACTACCGCCAACAGCCACGCCAGCCCCCGCCCCCGCACTCGCATCGGCCTCCGCTGAGTACCAACCACTCGCCGCACTTGACAGCTTGCGGGGAAAAGGGTTGGGTGGTGGCACGGGTGGCAGTACGCCTAGGTTACAGGCCTCGCACCAGATGAGCCCCGGTACCGCCTGGTCGCTGGACCCGCCTGCCTCTGCTGCATACACGATGGATCCATCCTTGTTGGCATTGACGGAGATGACACTGAATACACGCTGGTCCAGCGGCGGTGGCTCGTCAGCATTGACAGGGTACTTGTGCACCAGCGCCAAGTTCACGCAATTCTCCCCGCCGTTCATCGTTTGGTCAAGGCCCTCCTGAGGGTCGAGGAAAAGAAACTCACTACAGTCAGAAGATACAGCGAAAGGCAGCAAGCATGACCAAGTAACTGTGTGCCGAACAAGGAATCTCTTGCCCCCCAAAAGCATGCGCTCCGTTGTGGAAGTACTGCTGAGCTCACACGAGTGTACTCACCGCGATCCGCCTCGCCATGTCCTCGCTCGACCCGCGGCGAGCAGTCGAGGGTACAGGAGCTGTCGGACCAGCAGGCGCGGCCCATTCCGCAAGGGCCAGCTTAACTGCGTCGTTGCACTTAACTTTTCCAAGGGCAACGAGGGCCGCTTGTCCAGCTGGGCAGCTTATCCCTCCTTCAAAATGCTCCTTATGGTGCTTTCCTGTGGCATGGATAATCAACCCTTTCAGTGTTATCGATGTGCGTCCGTTTCGGAGATCCGGTCATTCATGGCCTGCCTCGATTGTTTGAACGCGATGTAATAAGCGGTCTGAAACATATATCAAAATGTGAATCACTAAGTTGCACAATCTCCCGGAACAACTGGACACGACAACCGCGACCCTGCGCAACAACCTACTTCCGACACTCCGAGCGATGTCCGCTGCGGACTGAAGCCCATGCTCCATGAGAGAATCTATGAAAGCCTTGTCCCTCCCCGAAGGCTCCAGTTCCATGCCTCCACCGCTCCGCGGCCGGCATAGATGCACAGCCAGCGGCCAATCGAACTGCTGCTCCACGAGCGATTCTACCTACGGGTACAGAAAGGACATACGTTAAGGTTACTTCCTCAACTCGAAGCAAGGTAAACACTTCCATTCCTCGGTAGCCATTTTGTCATTGTGAGCCAGTGGCTCACAAGTGCTGTCAGTCGCGCCAACCTACCTGCTCTGACCAGGATGAAACCATAGCTTTTCCTCGTGAATGTGACGTGACACCCTCGTCGTCGCCGGTGTCCAAGGACGGTTCGGAAAGTCCGGAAGGGTCAGACATCCTCAGAACACGAGAGTCAGTTTCATTAGACAAACAAAAGTTATGTAACCCGTTTCAGTTGGGGTACGTAGAGAGTCTATCAGAGGAGAACCCGCAAAGCAGTTCCTTGCATGCAGCTCCTTGTAAATTAAACGTACGGCACCCCGATACCAAACTAAGGCGGCCTTTGCGAAAAGCAGACAGTAACAATATTCCTAGATTGCTGTTGCCACATTCAATCCATTCATACGACCATGTGGTTTTTATGTGAACCATACTAAGACCATGTTTGATCCCGTGCCTTGCTTAGCTTGCAGACGGCATCACCCTTTGACAACATGCTGCTGCTCGCACCTATCAATATAACCAATCCCAATGCGTGAGCTACGCCAAAACGTGGCGACATCCCGCCAGGACAAGATCAAATCTACAAGTTTATGGGTCAGGGGTCAGCGCCGGCGTCGTAATTCGCTCCAAGTGAAGCTCTGCCCGCTGCAAGCGCGGCACCGGCACAAATAACTTTGCTCAGACGCGATGCCCAAAGCATAGCCCGGGCGCCGTTGACTCTATTTACTAATTAGTGCGCAAGCACCAGCCCTGGAAAAGTGCTGCAGCTGCGGTATGGTGATTTCCAGGGTAGGGGAAATGGGTCGCCGTTAGCTCACTGGCTCTGATGTCATGTGCTAGTGAGCATCCTCGCGCTTAGGGTTTCCGGGCGTCGGTCCTGCTTCGGGTGAACCCTCTTCGGTCAAGGAGTGAGCGACTCACGTGGTAGAATAGTGTGGCTGGAGTTGTATTTTCTCATCATTTTTCACTTTTAGGTCCATTCGAGCAAGCCCTGAGCAAACTCCGTTATTCGAACCCGCATGGTGCAGCATGGTAAAGCCGTTCAGCAGAGCCCGATGCATCATCCGAGGGTGTCATATGTTCGAAACATTTCTTCATGCGGCCGGCAAGCTGACAGTTCCTGGCGAGCCGGGTCTTCGAGTTTGCCGGCCGTGGGGCGGTCCAACCCCCACATGACGCTTTTCACAACCACCACTGACGCAAGAGCAAAACCATCATCCTTGTTTCCTTGCTATCCTTGTCAGGCCCTATAAAACCTGAAAACTGGTTTACCATGCTTCGTGACAGTAGTTACACTTAAGCTTGGCCCTTCGAGCTGTGACGCACCTGCCAGCGCGTTCCATCGCCTGGCCACGCAGGACGGACGAGCGGGTATTGTGAGAGGGTGCACATTTAAATGGTGTAATCTTATCTAATGTCTTAAGACATTTCTACGTTTTGAGTTAGGTCTTTATTAAAGCGCGCCATCTGTGGTTGCAACCACTCTTTCGAGCCTATAATTGCGGAAACATATTGCCGGAAATCCTCAGCATCATCGCATAGGCGCGTTTTTTACAGTAAAGGCTTCTCTTTAAATCCCAAGCATTTCTGGCCCATCGGAGATTTACGGAGCGCTCAAAAGCTATGACGGGTTCACATGAGCCTCCGGAGTTAGGGCAGCGCAGGGTCATTGACTTACGAAGCGACACGGTAACAAAGCCCACACCTAAGATGCTTCAGGCAATGATGAACGCAGAAGTGGGCGACGATGTGTGGGGCGATGACCCAACCGTCAACGAGCTGCAGGTTCGACGGCCTCTTTTTCCTTCATTACCCAAACATTCCAAAACAACTTTACTCACTTCCAGGTCCTCAGAATCAAAGCAGCAGGGAAGCGCCCGGCTTGTCTGTCGTTTGTCTAGGACCCAGCGGTTTTTTTGTGCGCACGCATGGCCTTCACGCTGCGCATCCTGCCTTCTCTCCTTTCTCCTGGGACTCTTCTCCAATCCTCCCACCGCTCCTTGGGAACCTCTTCCCTTGACCGGCCTTTCCCTCTGTTGACGTGCTGCGTTGCGTATCACATATGCCTTGCGCACTTCGCCCCCTCCCCTCCCACCTGCATATAATCCTTTGTTTCTTGCATATAATTATTTCCCCCCGCGTCGTACCTCCCTTTCCCCCTCACAAACGTTTCTTCCCGCAGGACTTCGCAGCTCAGATGTTTGGCAAGGAAGCCGGCCTGTTTTGCCCCTCCGGTACTATGACTAACCAAATCGCAATTAAGGTATGGGCCGAGCGAAAACCGTGGAGTAGCGTGCGAAGGTATGCAGGTAGGTGCATAGATATGTAGGTATGTAATAGGTATGTATGTATGTATGTAGGTACGTCTTGAGGAAGGACATTTTCACTCAGGCGTGATGCTGTTCTCGTTGCGTGCTACTGCTGAGGCACTGCCCCCACTACTGCTGCTACCGCTCCCGCTGCTGCCGACCAGGTTCACACGCATCCGGGGGACGAGCTGTTGTGTGCGGATAACGCCCATATCTACTTGTACGAGGGGGGGGGCATAGCTTTCAACTCTGGTAGGTTCGGGGGGGGGAGGGGGGGGGTGCAGCCGGGGGTGAGAGCCCGGTGTGTGTGTGTGTGTTTGGTGACTGCGGCAGTGGCAATGCCGGTGTGCCGAAATGGAATAAACTCGGTGCTCGCATCCCGGCGTGGCATCTGCCCCAGGACTTGTCCATATTCTCCCACCCACCCACCCGCCCACCCGCCCACTAGGGTGGTTTCGCCACGTGTGAATCCAAAATTATAGAGAATCCGGGGTGGGGTGGGGTGGGGTGGGGGGAAAGAGAGCCCTAGTGTGCAAAACCCCGGGCCGTGGCCACACTACCGCTCGCCAGCTCACCCCTCACCCGCAATCGGGGGATGGTGAAACTTCCGTACACATAGGTGGTTGCTGGCAAGTTCCGGAGTACGACTTCACAAGACATACCTCCGACCCGCTTTTTTTGTTGACCGCCTCACTAATTTAATAATTTCCAACCTCCCCCCCACACCCGCCTCCGCATACCCCACCCTTGTTTACCAACAACCCACGAAAGGTGTCCAGCCCAAGCTGTTGCCTAGCAATCGAGGCCGCATCTCTGCGGAGCAAATTGTGCAGGCGATAAACATGGTGGGTTGACTGTTGGTTGACGGAAGGAAGGAAACAGGCTGAGGTTTGGTTGCGCATGACTAGCTCAGCGTGGATGTGTGTGTGCGTGTGTGTGGGGGGGGGGGAGAAGAGAAATGTGTTTCCCTGGGCTGAAGTGCGGCCGCTGCCGCCGCCAGTAACATATATTGGATTTTGGTTGCTTCCAATCCGCCGCCGCAGATTACGTGTCATGCCGTACAGTGTAACGCGTCGTCGTACATCGTCTGCAGCAACTCCCGTCATCACGCCACTCTGCGCACATTTGCACTTCTATAGATAGTTGTCGGCGCTGTTGAATGTCGTGCAACCTGTTAACGGTTACGGTTGCATCTGTAATGTAATGTTACAGAGTGGGATGCTTCTGGGCCGCTTTATCACATTGTCAGTTCTAGATCATTTATCACCTTATAGCACCATCCACCACTACCACACTGTACTTCGCCATACGAACTGTAAGTCCAAGGCGGCGGATCCAGCCTTCAGGGACCCCTCCTCATCCATTCACCCGAACACCCGAAGAGACGGAGGGTTTGGCAATCGCCACCAATCCAGCGTGCGAATCTGGTCCATCAACTGTGACCTCAACTCCACATCTCAGCAGCTAGCCATAATCTCGCGCTCCCGACTAATTCGGGGGTCTCCCCAGGAATCGAACCCAGGACCTTAAACCGCTAATTGCAGTAGTGTCAACCCAGACCAGACCAGAGGTTGCATCTGTTATCGTTCGCAGCCATGATACCGCAACTGCTTTCACCGTTAACCACCTTAACCACCAACCAATTACTGCCTACCCTGCCTGCCTCTCTCCCCTCCCCCCCCAAAGGAGGATTCGCACTTCCCCACCACCCGGCTGGTGTGCCTGGAGAACACGTCTAACAAGGGCGGCGGGGCGTACTACAGCTTAGATGAGTTGAGGGTACGGCAGTACGGCAATTGCAGCACTTGGTTCATCTCTTGAAATAGTGTCGGATGGCAGTCTCGGGCTCCCTTCCAATCCTTGTTTTATATTTAGGACGATTTCGCGGACATACAGAAATACATACCTAGGTTTTCGGTGGGAGTGCGGGAGCAGCAGTAGCAGCAGCCGCTGCTCATCTGAAAGTCAGTGGCTGCCTGTTGTGGATTGATAGCGTTATCATTCCACTTTCATTCACCTGGGTAGTCCACGTGCGCTTTCAAATCATTCCTTTTAAGACTCTTAAAATATCATCATCTATTACACACATTTTAAACATACCTGATAGATACGGTGCTTTTGGTTCCGTCTGTCTGTCTGTCTGTCTGTCCGTCCGTTTCCCTCGTGTGAATCACCTGACGGAGTTCGGTTCATCCGTACGATGCCGTACAGGCAATTTCGAAGGTGTGCAGTACACACGGGCTGCGCTTTCACCTTGACGGCGCGCGGATCTTCAACGCGGCTGTAGAGGCGGGGTGAGTACCGAATTGAGGTGGGCCCTTAGGGGAGTTGTAACTTATCGGGGGGGGGTCTGGGGGGGGCGTAGCCCCCCCCAGCGCCCCACACTTAAGGAATACATTACGGCGACGCTAGCAACTTTGTTACTTAGGTCGGAATAAATTGAGACCCCCCCTAAATGAAAAAAAAATCACTGGGGCCCTAGCATGTGCGGAACCTTGCCACCGCATTTGGTGCCCGAAAGCTGCCGTGGAGATGTGGCCCTGGCAATGAGGGTCAAGGAGGAGGGAGAGGAACGGCGTTTCCTAAAATCCCACCTTCTGTAGCAATTACCGCCTACGTCCTAGTTGTTGCGTCGTACTGTCACATGCCGTACATATGACGTTGTACGACCATACATATGCGCACATGGAATCTACGTATTTGCCAACTATACAAGCGGAACCTAATCCCCTTGCCGCCTCCGGTGCCCTGCCCTGCCTCGCCCTGTGCGCCCGGGCCCGTGGCACAATTGTTCTTCCACATTTTCCGACTGTCGTACTGCTGTCGTACTGTGCAGAATGTGCTCCGTACAAACCTTTTGCTCTGGATGCTGTGCTCGCAGGTACGGCCCTGCCGACGTTGGTCCTCTGTTCGACTCCATATCCGTTTGCTTGTCGAAGGGCCTCGGCTGCCCGGTCGGGTCGCTGCTGTTGGGGAGTAGGGACTTCATTCGTCGCGCCCACCGGTAGGCAGTGAGGGGTGACGGGGAGGGGTGACGGGGAGGGGTGACGGGGAGGGGTGACGGGGAGGGGTGACGAGGAGGGGTGACGGGGAGGGGTGACGGGGAATGGGGCACGCGGATCTGCAGATACTTGTGGTACGTACGGCACCCGCGAGTGATTCGTACGGTCGTATTACGTCCGGTCTGACATGAATGCATCGGTGAGACAGACAGAAGAGGGAAGAGAGGAATAAATGATGAAAGTAAATTGGCGGCGATGAACTGGGTGGTGTATGGGTACGGAAAAGGCCGAGCCCTTGGTGTGTGCTGTGGATTGATTTAGTGCTCTGAGGCCGTTCTGGGGGGAAATGGTGGTGGTGGTGGTGGCGATGCTGTGAGGTGGTGTTTGTGGGTGCTGGAGCGGGCAGTAGGATGAAGGGGTGCGGGTGTGTGACACAGCTTCATGTCGAGGGTTTGTGACGTAATAGTGACAGGCAGGTGCACTCCCATGTCCTCTCCCCCCTCCCCCCTCCCCCCTCCCCCCCAGGGTTCGCAAGGTGCTGGGCGGCGGTATGCGGCAGGCGGGCTTCCTGGCGGCTGCGGGCTTGTACGCGCTCAAGAACAATATTGACAGGTAGGTGGGCGTTGGTCGTTTTTCGGGTGGCAGTTGACAACGACTGAGGAAACTGGCAAGGCGGTAACGTTGCGCGTTGACCTGATGTTTCTCCTTGGGCTCCCGCTATATGTTTATAAAAGCTCATACGAATACACGTGTTTTACATGTGTTTCATGTGCATACACACGGCCCCCTCACTAACCCGGTCTTCGCGGACCAGTAGTTACCGTGCGAATACACACGTGCCGTACACGCACACATAGACGTACTATTTTTACACCTCCATTTCACATTTAAATCGTTAATGTCGTACTCCTCTCGCAGGCTGCGTGATGACCACGCTCGTGCACGGCGGCTGGGCGCCACGTTGGACGGACTGCCGTACGTGTCGTATTTGGCACCGGTTGACACCAACATCGTCATCTTCCACGTCGCGGCGGGTTGGGACGCGCGGGTATGTATGTATGTGTGTGTGTGTCGGCTGCCCCGGGGTGCGCGTCCCCAGGGGGGGGGCGCGCCGGGCCTCGTGTGCGCGATATGCGGTGCTTGGAAATCCTTAGGATTGTTGTTTGGTTGGGTCTTCTGTTGGGTCTTCACCCCTACCTCACCTCTACCTCACCACCCCACCCCACCCCACCCCACCCCACCCCCCTTTCAGGCCCTCGTGGAGTGGTTCCAGGCTCGAGGTGTGTTGCTGATCACCATGGGGCGGGCGGTGCTGCGACTGGTGACCCACCTGGGGGTGGACGACGAGGACGTGGACCGCGTGTGTGAGCTGCTCAAGGAGGCGGCGAGGGGGGGGAGGGGGGGAGCGGAGGCGGCGGAGGCTAGTACGGCGGCGGGGGCGGTGAAGGTGAATGTGGAGGAGGCGGGGGAGGGGGTGGGGGAGGGGATGGGGGAGGGCAAAGGTGGGGTGGCGGAGTTGAATGGTGTTGGTGGTGACGGGGCGTGTGTGGGCGGTATCGACCCTGCGGAGGGGGAGGAGTAGGAGGAGCGGGGGAGGACTGGAGCGACCACGACGGGGCCCGAGGGGAGGCCGCAATGGTGTTGATGGTTGTGGTGGTCGTGTGGTAGACAGGCCGCCCAGGAAGATGTCGGTTACGGTTATCAGTTAGCTGTTGCTGGTGTTCGTTTGCACCCCATTTGCAAGCTCCCCATTTGTTATGTTTCTGCTCTGCTTGGATATTATGTAGAATATTCGACGTGTGTATATGTATGTACGTACGTATGTATGTATGTATGTATCTTCCGATTTTTGCCCCCGGTGTGAAAAAGTCGAGGCGGAGGAGGGGGAGAGAGAGAGACTGTGTGGAGTGTGTCTTTCACTTCGCAATCCATTTGGTGGTGCTGTTGGGCTTTGTTGTTGGTTATTGCTGTTGGCGCATTCTGTTATCGTGGCAGTTGTATCGGTTGTTGCTGCTGTACCGGCCATATGTATGTCTGGCTGTATGTACGACCCTTCTGTGTGTACGTATGTATGTATGTGTGAACAGGTGATCATGAGGTGTCAGCCCCAGCTGCCAGATGTCACCACACGCAACAGGGGAATCCTGGTGTATTACTAATACCGTGCAGTGCCAAAGGAGGTTTTGTACATTATGCCGTACACATACTCCACCTTTGCTGCTTATGACATGAAACTATACCTTTTTCGAGCTGGGCTAATCTGCGCCCGGGGATTTGGGGGTTGAGGAGGGTGAGGGGGGGGCTAGAGGTGACACACGCAAACCCTCTTCTCCCGCCGGGCCCCACCCCCCAACCTTTTGGTCAGTTCTACGTCTGGTACACTCTTGCCCTGGCAGCAGCTTCACTCGTTTGTGGTTCGTCTTTCCCGACCCTAACGGGGGGCGGGGAAGGGGGGTGGAGGTCTGCCTGGTGTCGCGGTCGTGGTCGCCGGGTGGACGGCATCAGAGGAGAAAGGTGAGAGGAGCGTCTGAAAGGAAATGCTTTTGAAACACACATACATACATACATACGCACACAACCCAAACACGCTCGGCAAGCTGTACCTTTTTTGATATTCGTATTATTATCACGGTCATTATTTGCTGCTTCAGGTTGCGTAGCCGCCGCGAGAAGATACCTAGTTGGACGTTGAGGGGAGGGGAGGGTGAAGACATCGGCGACAGATTCGGTGTTAATCTACTGCTGCTGCTGCTGCTGCTGCAAGAGCTGTTGGAACTTGCTATTATTATTATTATTATTATTATTATTATTATTATTATTATTATTATTATTATTGCTGCTGCTACTGCTGTTGTTGCTGCGGCTACTGTTGAGATTGTTGTCGTTGAATCACGGGGGTAATGGTCGGCCCGGTGGGTGGTTATGGCGGTGGCAACCACCTTCGCCGCGTTTGGCCCTCTCAGCATGTCGTACACACACTGTACTGCTATGCGACCGTCGTACGGAATCTACGCAGAGAGTCTTTATGTCGTTGGTCTCCCTCACCTTCCTGCACACACACATGCTCCCTCCACCCTCGCACGCAAAATAACACGTACGTATATACACAGCAACCTCCAATGCCGTACATCCTTACCACACTTCTCCCCCTCTCGCCATCTGTCACCACTCCAGCAAGCAGCGCCAGATATTTTCACCAACGAACATAACCAACTTGTTGACACCCTCCAGTCCTCCGGTGTAGTACAGATGCTTACTCATTATGTACGGAATACGGTGTGGGTGTATACGGGTGTCGGTGTAAACGGCACTCACACATACACTACTCCCACGACCATCCGTACCACCCCTGTATTCACCCTCATCGTCCCTCACCGCAGTGCACCCGTAGCAGAGACGTCGAACGCCGCACGTCACTCAGTGCACCAACATGTCATACGTTCCTAAAAAAGTATAAAAAAGCTGAGTTGGGATATCACGATGAACAGCTCCGGCTAGGATTTGAACAGGATATTAAATCAACCAGGAGACAGCGGCAACCTACAGCGTCACATAACTGACAGACATGTAAAGCCATGTTAATAAAACGCCAGCAAAGGCGCCATGACAACATCGTAAGCCCAATGCTGGCCAACGCTACATAACGGAATACATTATGGAACATGTCTTTGTGACCGCACCGCATACAGTCACCATACAGCATATAAGGAGATAGATAACATCCGCGATGAAAGCGAGGGGGATGCGGAACGAGAGGTAAAAATGTTTTTGATCGTAACCTGAAGCCCAGGCGCGATTATGGCATCCGTACCATCCGTTGCCCGTGCCGTACTACTGTTGTTATATCTGCCCCATCCGCCACCGCCATCACAGCCCATCCCCATCCGCAACCGCCGCGTCCGGCCCCTCCGAAAGCAACCTGTCTAGTTTGTACGATAGAGGGAAAAGATGCAGCGCCGTACTGTTGAATGCGGAAGCTACCGGGAAGCCGAGGTCGGGGGTAGCAAGCTCCACCACTGCCCCTAACGGCGGTAGAAGAGAGGGGGGAGGGGGTGGGGAATTCAAACAGCGTGCGTGTGTGCGTGTGTGTGTGTGTGTGTGTGTGAAAGCCCCACCTCGACGAATAGGTGAGGCGAGGAGAGATGCGGTGAGATGTGGGTTTGTTGGACCCGGAAAGGTCTCCCCCCCCTCGTCGTGATGCTCGTCAGTCGGGTGGTGCACCCTCTCTCCCGCTTCGGAGGGTTCGGGGTTCGGGGGGAAGAAGGGCTGAGAGCGGGTTGATGGGTTATACAGCGGTTGCCTGCGTTCAATGCCGAATCAATGCCGAATGCGTTGAATCATTCGAAGCATAACACCTGTTGCACGAGGGGGGGAGACGTGGCGCTAGTCCGCCGCCCAGTTCTCCCACCACCCCCTGAATCACTCACCGGCCAGACAGCAACGGACCACAGGTCCAGGGGAAGCCAGTGGACGAGCTTTATGCGCCTCCTGGGCCTTGCGACTGCCGCCACCGGCACCGCCGCTGCCCGCCAGCCGCATCTCCCACCTGCACACCGCCGCCATCACCCACTGACATGATGACGGGGTATACGACAAATAACAACGACGGCGACGATGATGATGGTGATGTGTCGTACCACAAGGCGATGGAATAAATGCTTATGGCTCCCCTTAGATAATTGTGAGATGTGGTTGACTGAGTCAACACTACCTGCCGCCCCTGGAGGCATGCACTCCGTGAGATGTGCAGGAGTATGTATGTATGTATGTATGTATGTATGTATGTATGTATGTATGTATGTATGTATGTGGTTGCACACGAAACACACAGACCGCAGAGAGCGGTAGCAAGCGCACTGCCGTGCAATGTGTGGTACAAAGCTTCTGCAATGTACGCTGAGGACACTGGTACGGCACGCACCGTTCCAAGTACTGTCGGAAGCTGTTGCCCAGCAGCGCAACCAGCGGTACCCCGACCACCACCACCGCATCGGTGCCGGTTGCGGGGGGGGTTCCACGGCTAGCCGGGGCGCCATCGCCGCCGCGGCCGCCGGCACCAGTACTCCAGTTGGCTCGCAACAGGGTGTCGTACAGCTCCCCCTCGCAATGTGGCATGTAAAAGAACGTGGGCTCCGTCACTTTCCGGCCCCCGCCCTCATCCACCTCCAAAACCTGCGGGGGGTCGGTTAAAACCGGCGGCATATAACCACGTTGCGCCTGACGAAGGAGCAGGGGAAATGTATGTGTATGTGTTTTTGAGGGGAGGTGGAGGGCCAGGGAGACGCAAGGGGTGATGCGCACAGACAAACGTTTGGCAGGATGGCAGAAATTAAGGCCTGACTTCTGCTCCCGGAGGCTCCGGGTTCAAATCCGCCTGCCGACCCCGCTTCTCGGTGTGTGCGGGGTGTTGAATTGGGAGGTGGCCCCCCATCTTGTGGACGGTGTATGACGTGATTATATCAACTTGCGCAAGCTGACCAGGAACTAAGTTGAGGCGCCGTTGATCCGCTAGATTTGGTTGGATGCTGGTGGTGAGTTGCTGAACCCAACGAATACATTCTGAAGTCGGATGGGGTGAATGGATTAGGGTGCCCCTCTCGCAGGGGAGAGCAGGGAACTGCCTCCAAGGGAAAGGGGGCCGCTGGTGAAGCAATACCACCCTGTAACATCATACCCACACACACACCTCTTTTGCACAAATCCCCACCTGTAACCCTAGATGCTGTAGCGCCAGCCTGTCTATGTCATCGAATGCCGGGTCGTACAGCTGTACGGCAGAGCTGAGGCCACCCAGAACCTGGTCGCGGAGCAGCAGCACCAGCGCCAACTGCAGCACAGTCACATAATCACCGCCGGGGAGTATGACGCATACACACACACGTGCGTGACGGAAAGCAACGGGCGTGTGCGTATGTGTGTGTGGGGGGACGAGGGGGGGCCAAGTGTGATAGTGGAGAGGTGGAGAGAAAAAAAGGGAGAGACAGCGGCAGGCTACGAGCTGCCGGGACTGGGTAAGGGGGAAGATGTGCTTAGCTTTACATGTCCTACAGTACACAGTCGTACACAGTACCGCTGGCAACTTGGACGACAGCATCGTGTACATAACCAGCAAGTCTTCCTTTCCGTACGACGGCCCGATGTACGACGCTTGACGTACCTGATACCTTGAAACCCGGCTGAGATGCGGTGAGCCCAGGCCGTACACCACCAGGTTGCGAATAACACCCCAACCGATCAGGCCACCACCGCCGCCACCTCCACCGCCGCCGCCACCTCCGCAACCGCCGCCAGCAACAGTAGCAGTTGCATGTCCCGCCGCCGCATCCATCGCCTCTATATCAATCGACACGCAAGTGCCCCCTTCTGTCATGCCTTGGCGGCGGGCCTTTACAACGTCGCCATCGTCATCATCACCAACGACACCGCCAACGGACGCCGTACAACATTGAGGTTTCTCCATTTCGACAGCAACGACGGTGCCTGATGGTACGGCATCTTGTCCCGCTGCCTTCCGTTGCACGCAACCCCTCCCATGACCGCCCGACGTGTACGGCGTACTTGGCGGAAAGTACGACAGATGAGCAAGATGACCTGCCGCCTCCGCCTCCGCCAGCACTTGTCGCAGGCGTGCATAGAAGGGGCTATCGGCGACCTCCTGTCTGCGGTCAAGACATGAAAGAAACCAGTCAGTGTGTTTGTTTGCATGTATGTATGTATGTGCCCATATGTGCAGGTCCTCGTGCTAGGCTTATGGTTGTGTATCTTTTCGTCAATGTAATGGACTGGCTGCCTAATCTGGCGCACACATACACATATATAGGCAGGCGGCTGGCAGAGGTTAAGGCCTGACTTCTGCTCCCGGCCGACCCGGGTTCAAATCCGCCTGCCGACTCCTCGGGTGTTTGAGAAGTGATGAAATGGGAGGTGGCCCCCCATCATATGGACGGTGTAGGACGTGATAATATCAACTTGCGAGCTGATCAGGAACTAAGTTGATGCGCCGTTGATCCGCTAGATTTGGTTGGATGCTAGTGGTGCGTTGCCGAACCCAACGAATACATTCTGAAGTCGGATGGGGTGACGGATTAGGGTGCCCCTCTAGCAGGGGAGAGCAGGGACTGCCCCGGGAAAGGGGGCCGCTGGCGAAGCTAACCACCCTGTAACAACATACATATATACTGGCAGACACAAAAGCACACACATATGCATACACACAAACACACCGGCAGCTGCGGATGCTGTTCAGCAGCTGATCGCACTGCTCCGCCGGTGTTCGTTCCCCCCCTCTCCCTCCTCTGCCTGTCCTTCGCTTGGCGGTCCGGTCAAAAGACGTCGACGGTCCGCCGGCCCAGCTAGCAAAAGGGGGCCCGCCGGGATCAGTGCAGGCGCCACCTGCGGCCCTGCCGTCTGGGAAACAGGGAAGGACGTTGGGATTGGAATTAGGGTTTTGCTGGAGGGCCTGTGGGTGCATGATGGACCAGCTTCATTTACGCGTAGGTGTCGACGCAGTCAAATATGTCACAGCAGGAAGGATACATGGACATGAAGCAGTGAGGAAGTTATGAATGAAAAAAAGCGCGACAGTACTTAGGGTTCTCCTGATGCTACCTTGCCGAGGGAGAGTGGTGTGGGGGTGTGGGGGTGAAGAGGAAATGAGGGAGGCAGGAGAGAGAACCAGGCGACTTACCTCCGGGACAACATTCATCCCTAGCACGCTTCGAAGACGTGCCTTTGTGCCTGCTCCTGCCCTTGCCCTTGCCGCGCACAATGGTCCACCCGCCGTCATCGTCGACGTCCATCGCTGGCCGCCGCTTAGGTGGTCAAGGTTTTAATTGCTTATAAGGTTAATCAACTTGATGATAAGGCTAACGTAAATAAAAATGGCGTTCAGGATGGCTATTGAAAAGTGACGTGCTTGCAGAGACTTCTTCATCCCTACAAGTATTCTTTGTTAATAGAGCAGGTGCAAACAGGTAGATGGCTTGCATATGACAGCTTGGTTATCTTCAATGGAAATCAATGCTCATGCTGAAATGCTCATGATTGACAGTGTCCGTTGAAGGGCGGTTAAGGCTTGTGTTTCCCTTGACTCAATTATTCATCTGTTGGATCCATGTGATTGGGATTCGGCACTAAATGTCAGGCAGAAACAAGGCCATGCAATGGTCCAGTTAACGAGCAACGAACGAAACCTATTACGCCAAATGCTGTAGTTACAAAGCACCCGGGCAACAGTTTGTTCTTGAACTATTGCAAGAGTTAAAAACAAAACAATTCCAACTCATCGGCACATGTCAGACTGGCAAGGTATCAACAAGGAATATTGAAACCCGGTTTCGGCGCCGTGCCACAAATTGTTCTCAATCAATTGAAATCAATATTTCGTGATAAATGTGCCTTTTACATGCTGTTTAGGTGTTGGAAATAGAAGCGTAACATGCCTATTGCGAGTCTTGCTTTACTTGCGGAGAACGAGGCCCGCGTGGTGTGCTGCGGCGCCAAAGCTCCATCCTCGACCGGGTTAAAATGCCGCTTTGGTGATGTGGAGGTGCCGGCACGGGCGGAAGCGGGGGGCGAGGTGTCTTGCTGCGTTCCGCCGCTCGAGGTACATACCGCGAGCCGCAAGTGACGATAAATTACTGCTTCGCGATGTGCATAACATAACACATCATAAAGTGACTTATATGTCAGTTATCCTATGCAAGTGTGCGGTATACCCAATGCTGCCCGAAGCCATTTACCATCCCGCCTTGCTTGTCCTACCAGAACGTGAGTGAGGACATCGAATCGAGTCGCGGCGTGCCAGTTCAAGTGCTTCACAACGATGAGGTCATTATGGAGGAAGTCATCTCGCTGGAAAGCATGCATCTTCTTAGGTACGGCAACACCGTACAAGCAATGAACAAGACGAAACTGCTGTAGAAACAATGAGACTTCCAGCATGCGGAGCCCTTTCTTTTTATCCAGGCACCGTGCATAACAGATAACATCCGAGCGAATGCGAACGAATGCAAATTTCGAATGAAGCAAGAAGGAAACCCCCTAAGATCAGCATCGTCCACCCTGTCGCGAAGCGGAGGCAGAGGATTGGTCCACGCAAACTAAAATGCCTAGCCCGTGCCTCCGGTCCTGGGGCCGAGGACACCCGGCCTTTGGCGCTGATGATGATGATGGCGCTTCATCCTCCGACGTGCACGTGTCGTAGAGATTCCTGGTTGATTCCTAGTTGGCTCCAGGGATGTGCCGTACACCCGACCCGTCGGACTCCTGATCCTCATCCTCGATTCTCATCCTGATGCCGAGAAGCTGATATCTGCAGGGCCCGCAAAGCCAAGACGGCTCAGGACGGCTTCGTCACCACTCCAGGGGCCGGCGCGGAGTCCCCGGTGGTCAGCTCGTCAACGGCGGCAGGAGGCGACGGGGGGGGAGGCGGCGGGATGTCGTACATGTCCCGGGCGGTGGCAGCGACCATGACTGGGGCGCCAGGGAGACCCGTTGCTGAGCCAAAAGCGGAGACGCGCAAGGTGGGCAGTGGTACGGCATGTACGGCATGAGAGTTACGGCAAACTTTGTGCGCGTGGACATGTATGTAAAAGTTATATGACGTATTTTAACCACCAGGATATATATATGACTTAGATTACACTGTGGACCGCGAGAGCCGGGGGCCGAAGCCGAAACACAGCGCAAGGGTCGGGAGCACACAGCACACGTCGGTTAGTCTTGTGTGCTCCCGACCCCGACTCAGACTGCCAACACTCTACGCAGCCCCTCCGCAGCCCCTCCATCCGGGGATGGCGCTGCAGTGAAAACACCACGAAGGGCTCTCAGGTCCCGCTAGAGCGAGTCCACAAGTCTCAGCTAGGGCAAAGTCAAAGGCTCTCAACAACCCTCCAAAGCACCACCAACGAAAGCGGGATTCTAAGGGAAAAAACAAACAAACAAAAAATCGGTTAGAGCAGTCCCGGGCTCCTGATATACCTAACAGGCCAACAAAAAACCTCCAAGAGAGAAAGGCTAAGAGAGCTCGACACCACAAGACGTCTTGCAACCACCTTAAAACAACTGACCTCCACCACCTGTCCCTTCCTGGGCTAGTCCAGGGGAGAAGTAGCCATATATATAAAAGGGACCACGCACAAGCCCGATCACCACTGCAGGGGCCCGGGATAGACCGGCGAAACCACAAAAGCGAAAGCGTTGCCACGGCACACAGCTCCTAGACCCTCCAGAAAACCGCAGGGGGAGGATTGTAGCCCGCGCGGCGCCTCCCCCTTACCGCCACTAACCTGAACGGTTGGTCCTCCAGAAACCTATTCACCCTGTCTCGTACTGCACCGCTCTCACCTTCGTCCCTCACCAAGCAACCCAGTCCCACAGAGAAGACGTGCCTAAGTAGAACGGCCCTCCTCGGGCCACATCTCCCCCTCATCCGAGCCCCGCTACCACCACCAGACCTCAACCTCCCAAACACCAGAAAACCTACGTCCTTTTGGCGCTCTCACCGCCATTTCCCCTCCCCTGTCCGAGCGACCCCACCTCCCCCCGGCTCTCCAGCACCCTACAACCTCGGCACGGCACTAGGGAAGAAAAAGGGTTCTTCCCTGCACGACGTGACCGCCTCCATTCCCCGTCCTTCTCCTCGCCCTCTCCCGTCGTATATAGTAGTACGGCGTAGAGCGCCCCACTTCTACCCTCGTATTCACCCCCCTATGTGTGCACCCCCCTATGTGTGCACCCCCCTATGTGTGCACCCCCCTATGTGTGCACCCCCCTATGTGTGCACCCCCCTATGTGTGCACCCCCCTATGTGTATAATACCGCAGGAGGCGATGCAGCGGCAGTTTTCCGCTCTGCGACCCTTCGTCATCATATCACTGTCGTACTTGCTATTTACGACTACAGACGGCGCCGTACGCATGATTGTACTGCTGCATGCGTACCGCTCGGGGTTCAGCGCTTGGCAGGTGTGTTTGGCAGGGTGTGTGTGTGTACATATGTATGTATGTATGGTTATGGTGGATGTTGTGTAAATATCAGGTCGGATCCGATTTCCCGGGTCGGGTGGGTTGGTGGGGTTATGGTTACGTGGCATACCCCCACCCCTACCCATACCCATGGGCAATGGTGTGGATGGGAAGGAAACTCATCCGCGCGTGTGTGTGTATGGGGGGAATGTCGTTTGTATGGCTGGTTGCTGATGGGGGCCTTGGGGGATTGGGGGAAATACTGCTACAGCGGGGGTAGAGGGGGGGAAGCGGATACGGGCAGTACGGCGGTCTGGCGTACATGGGTTGCAGTTGCAATAACAGTTGTCCTGGTAGTTAGTTACCGAGTGAGTCATCCGTTGCGGTTGCTGGCTGGGCGGGGGGTGTCGTGGGGGCCGGGGCGGGGCGCATGTGAGTGGAAGTGATTACTTGGTGAGAGGGAGGTGAGGGAGGGAAGGGAGGTGACTCCACGGCGTGACTCCCCAGCTGCCCGCAGAAGGGATCAGCCTCAGCCCATCGCCACGTCCATAACCCTGAGGCCGCATGCTGCTGTGTAACGTCTGGGCCCCCTCCCCTCCCCACCCTCTAAACCCAGGTGGCCATCATGTTTTCGTTGTACGAGACGGCGGGTGTGGTGACGAACCTGGCAGCAGGTGTGTGTGTATGTATGTGTGTATTTTAGGGTATTTATTTCCCACACCCCCAACATACATACATACATACATACATACATACATACATACATACATACATACATACATATACATACATAAACACATACATAAACACACTTCTAAACCTTTCCCACTCACAATACTCGCAACACACACGCACACACACTCCATACGGACAGGCATACACAGACATACATACACACCCGATACAGGCATGATGGGCGCCAAGTGGGGCATCAAGTGGACCTTGTTGTCCGGGCTGTCACTGCAGCTGGTTGGGATATCCATGTTGTACGGCTGGAGAGACGGGTGGTCCGTACCCGAAAACCGCTGGAAGGGCATCTTGTTCGTCACGTGCGCGCAGGTGTGCATGTGTATCTGCATGTGTATGTACGTGTGTATGTATGTATGTACGTGTGTATGTATGTATGTACGTGTGTATATATGTATGTATGTATGTATGTATGTATGTACGTGTGTATGTATGTATGTACGTATGTATGTACGTGTGTATGTATGTATGTATGCATGTATGTATGTGTCTGCGTACGTGTGGAGGTCCGCATGGCGACGCTTCCCCCCCCCCACACACACACACACACACGAACCTCTAAACCTCACGATCGCCCCCATAAGGCCGACGAGGGTGCACCACCCTCAGGTGTCAGGTCCCATCCACCCCCGGATCGCCCCGCCAATCAATCTGCAACCTCATGATCCCCTTGCTTGCCTTCACCCGCCGGATGCTTCTTAGGTGCAGTGTAATCAGGTGGTTTAACCCCGCCTCCCTTCCCAGACCTTCCCCCGCATAACAAACACACAAACCCCAACACAAAAACACACACGTGAATCAAAGCACAGATCAAAAGCACACGCATCCGCACGCAGATGCTTTGCGGCGTAGCTAAGGACCTGACCAAGCTGGGTGGCAAGACAGTCACGAAGCTGGTGACGCCAGACGAGCAGCAGTCGCGACTGTTCAAACTCGTGTCCTTCATCACCGGCTGGAAGAACTCCTTGAAAGGTGTGTGTGTGGGGGGGGGGAGAGAGGCAGCTGGGGGAGATGGAGGTGGGTGAGGGGGACCCTCCATTGACATGTCCAAACCCGTGTCAATGTACGTCTTGCTCTTGGTAGTTATTTCACATCTCTCGCCTGACCCCTCTCCATCCCCCTTATTGCCTGAACAGGCATTGGCTACTTCATTGGCGCCGCATGCATCGCCTTCAACTACCAGTTCGCACTTGCCGTACTGTTGGTTCTGATCCTGGCCGCCATGCCCTGGGCTGCCGTGGGCCTTACGTCACAGCTGGGTAGGGCCCGCAAGGAGAATCTGACGTTGGCCAGGATCTTCAAACAGCCGTACAACATCAATGTACTCAGCGTGTCACGGTGCGTGTATGTATGTATGTATGTTGTTACAGGGTGGTATAGCTTCACCAGCGGCCCCCTTTCCCTTGGAGGCAGTTCCCTGCTCTCCCCTGCAAAAGGGGCACCCTAATCCATTCACCCCATCCGACTTCAGATTGTATTCGTTGGGTTCAGCAACTCACCACCAGCATCCACCCAAATCTAGCGGATCAACGGCGCCTCAATTTAGTTCCTGGTCAGCTCGCAAGTTGATATTATCACGTCCTACATCGTCCATAAGATGGGAAGCCACCTCCCATTTCAACACTCCTCAAACACCCGAGGAGTCGGCATGCGGATTTGAACCCGGGTCGGCCGGGAGCAGAGGTCAGGCCTTAACTTCTGCTAGCCTCCAAGAGAGAAAGGCTAAGAGAGCTCGACACCACAAGACGTCTTGCAGCCACCTTACAACAACTCACCTCCTCTACCTCTCCCTTCCTGGGCTGGTCCAGGGGAGAAGTAGCCAATGTTTATGTGTGTTTATGTGTGTAGGTGCCTGCTCCCCCTCCCGCCTTCACAGACTCACCTCCTCCCCTTGTTGACTACACACACACCGTTGACGATTTGTCCTGACGTTTTGCATTTTCCTTCCTCTCCTCTCTCCTTCCCACATACATACATACATACATACATACATACATACACACGCATACACAAACCCGCCAGGTTCTTTTTGTTCGGCAGTCGGGACATGTGGTTCGAAGTGCCGTTGCCCTTCTTCTTGAGAAACGGAATGTACGGCCTTGGGTGGAGCCGGCCGCTCACGGGGCTATTCTTGGCAGTTTGGATCATTGTGTACGGCCAGGTGCGAGTGCCGTACTGAAAGGAGCTAGTATACGTCATACGCGTGTACGACTCATTAACTCTTTTGCGCACGCACCTGTCTGCTCGTGTGTGCATCTGGCCCACCGTTGGGGCTGAGTTAGTTAAGTTAGTTGGATAGAGCCTGACCCCCCTCACCCCCCTCACCCCCTCATCCCCCTCGCTCGGGTCATTACTAAGAGAGCTGTTGTGCCTGCGCGCGTTTCTCTTTCCGTGTTTAAAGGGCAGCCATGTAACCCACCGTCCTGTTACTGGCTGCAGCTATGGCTGTTGCTTGTCGGGGTTGGGACTGCTGTACGACGTAACTGGGCCCCTTGCCGTACATTTCCTCATCATGCCCCGTTCCTTGAGACCCCCCTTCCACGTACCTCAATACACACCGACACACAGACACAGACACACGTGTAAACCCCTCCCCCGACCTGTCAGGTGCAATCCTGGACGCCCCAAATGGTTTTGTCGCCCCTCAAGCAGACACCCGCCAATAAGTGGGTCCGTGCGGGTCTGTGCCGTACGTGGGGCTGTGTAAACTCAGGGATATATGGGGGAGGTGTAGGAGAGGACGTCGAAACCGGCATTGAAACGCAGGATTGAGCGGCATTAGATGTACAGGGCGATGATACCTTAGCGGTATGGGGGCGAGAGAGTGTGTGTGTGTGTGCACATTTGTTGCTTGGTTGCGATGGAGGGGTGAGTGCCAGTGTGGTGGTTAGACTTCGTTGGTAGCTGTCAGTTAGAGATCGTAATGCTAGGCTGCGGCTGTATGCCGTACCTAAGGGCCGTACTGCTGGACAGCTCTGGCCTCAACTTCCAACTCCCCTGTTGAGGAGGCTTTCCTATACATTTTGCCGTACAAATGGTGGCGTCCATGATGACCATTAACGGCTAACCGAAAACTGAATTCGATGTTTCTCATCCGCCAGCGTGAGCACGCGTTCATGTGTTTTGCCGTACGGTACGGCAGGTATGTCGCGGTGTTGTGGAATGTCCTGCTGGTGGCTACGCCGCTGTTCATGGGCCTCATGCTGCAGCTGTCTGGCTTGTTTCAGGCAAGTTTTCTTTCTCCTCTTTCCGCAAGTCTTCGGCTCTTCACATCCGACAGCCCCCTAGTTTCACCATTTCCTTCATTATACTGTCCTTGGCCTGTTTGTTCGCTCGCACCCGTATCTTACTTAGCTAGGTTTTGAGATACCATCCTTCGACTTTCCGAAAATCGTAATGAGAACAAATTTTCCAGGCAACCGGCCAGGCAATCGCGCAAGAAATCATTGCGAATCACCGCATGCCGCACCAGTTGTAGACGTCCTTCTCCCGGAACCCCCGTCTCCTCCCCCCCCTTTTTCCCTCCCTTAAGAGTCACAACGTGGGCGCTATGACCGGGGTCATGGTAGGAGGTCTCGGAGCCTTCTGCTTGGTCTTCGCCGTAAACTCGTCCATCCATTCGTACCTTATCGTACGATACGCCCAAGGCGACAAGGTGGCCATGAACGTGGGCTTTTACTACTGCGCCAATGCAATGGGCCGTCTCACAGGTACGGTGTACAACAGTACGGCAGCAGTACGACAAGAAAGGGCAGCGAAAGCGGCATATGCGTTGATAGCGTGCAACTCGTCAAAGCCCTGAAGTGCCATCGCCATCGTCTTCCAGACGTGGCAACCATCGCCTCCATCGCCGCTCCCGCCCGCCGCGGCTGTGCGCTGTCCCCCCTCTCGTACTGCCGTACTACCGCCGTCATTGGCCAGTGTCCACGTCACCTTATCTTTCCTGACTACAACCGCCCTCGCTACCTTCAATCTAATGTCGCTGCCACCCGCCCCACCGCGATCGCAATCACCGCAGGTACACTTGTCAGCGGCGCACTGTATTCCTACGCTGGAGAAAATGTCGTACAGGGTTTCGCTGCTTGTTTCTGGGCGTCGGTGGGATTCGCAATATTGTCAGCAATAGTGGAGATGTTCCTGGCGGACAACTCCGGGGGGCTTATGTGTGGATCCTGCCTGGCGATTGTTCCGCCGCCAGGGGGGCCCATCAGCCGCACTGCCGGAGAAGTCGAACTGGAGTGATTGACGTCATCATCAGGACTGCTTTTTCAAATTGTACGTCTGTACGGACACAAACTTAATGAAATCGCTCATGACGGCGATGTCGCACATCGTGTGTTTCGGCGCTCCCATCCAATGGGTATGCCGGCACGCCTTAACTCCCGGTTTACGGTTGTTCGACGCACATTCCCGGAGGTGTCGTAATAAGACGTGGGTTCTGCCAGTTATCATCAAACCGCTCCTTCAACGTTTCCATGATAGATCTAACATTGATCGGGTTCCGCAAAATGAAATTAACCGTCCCCTCTTCATCACGCCCAGTTGGTGGCAGTATAATCCGAACGCCCTGCAAAACGTATTTACTCACGCAAAACGTTGTGAAACACAGTCCCCTTCGCAAGTATTACCCTGTTCCAAAAACGGCAAATAAGTGAGGCCAAGTGAAGGTGGAGGGGCCATTGGCCAAGCTCCCTAAACAACACACGATGATCTCTAGGTGGCCTCCCACACCCAGAGAGGTGCTTCGGAAACGTGTGTTGCAGCTCGACCATGCGGTCCTCTAGAGAACATTCGAAGTAGCAGGACCGGCCATGCGCGTCAAGGGGTTCGTTCAACGACCTGGAGAATAAACTACGGCCCCCCTAGTACACCTGGGCACCGTACGACAGAATGGATCTAATTTGTATTTCAAAACATTCGAGCGCTCTCTTCGACAGGAACAGTTCCTTCCTATACCCAACTTGGCTATCAGTTTGTCATGTGTGGCTCGCTGCCCCGCACTGAATAGCTCATCAGTGCAGGATTCCAACCAGGCATCTGGCGCCCGTAATGAAGCCCTAAATACTTAGGGTTCCTGCCAACCCACGGCATCTCTTCAACCTGCACAGTGTTACCTGCACAGTGCTCGCTGCCTACTAACGTTCACAAGGCTCCCAGTTAATGCACGCAGAGTTCTGTTGGGGTGAATGTAGTTGACAATCTCACATTTACGAATATCAACGGCCATGCCAAATGCTGCAGTGCACCGCTCCGTGTGGGCAGCAGGTGGGTTATAGAAGGCACATTAAGCGCCGGTAATTGTGGTCAAGCAGATTCAGGTCATCTGCATATAGCTTTAGGGGAACACGCACCCCATCAACAATGGGGCACCCATCGGTACATATAGCTATTGGCGCTATTTATGATTTTGGCCTCCCACGTAGTCTGCGAAGCCCTTACTGATAAAAACGATCAATGTGGGGCTGCGGGTGCAGCCTTGTGGGGTGCAGCCTTGTTTTACCCCTTGAACAGAGTCGTAGGCCAACCCCCCACTGCCGCCACTGCCGCCACGGCCTGCTGGCCCGCACCACCGCCAGCGCCGTCATCATATCATTGTTCTTCTTGGCTTTCAGTCCGCAGTAGCGTTCTGAGTCCCGGCATTCCCTTCCCTTCTATGAGCTCCAGTGAAGCACCCCCACCAGTAGAAATATGGGTGATGTGGGTGGACAGTCCAGCGGCCGTAACCGCAGCGACAGAATCACCGCCTGAAGAATATGCGGCAACAATTTGAGGGGTAATAATAAAAAATTTAAGGATTCATACTTTTAGGGTTTGGGGATTTTAGCGAGGTGGGGCGGAGCGGGTCAAAGGAAGGAAGATGTCCCGCTGCAAACGCAGACGTTCGGGGAGACGAGACGAAGGGGTGGAACCAAAGTCTTCCCCTTTAGGGGAACAACAAGAACAAAGAAGATGACTGATGACATGTGATGGGAAACACGAGCCAGAGACACGAGCAGGTTTAATCAAGGAGGTGACAGCGGCGGTTGGAGGCGTCTCCAGTCGACGTTTGCCCCAATCCATATCTTTTCGCCACAGCTACCACCCTGCCCTGCCACCACAATCACCACAATCCCATCATCCTCATCACCACCACCATCATCATCACCACCACAATCACCACCAAAGCCCTAAACCCCAAGCCCAAGCAAGCAAGCCGTTGCGACAGGCTCACCGCCGATTATCGTCACAGCTCCGGATTGAGATGCCTCGTCCAAGGTCCTTGCAACGGCAACCGTACCCGCCGAGAATTCTGGTACCTCGAATTTGCCTGTGTGAGAGCGGTTGGCGGTTATTGCCGTTGTACGGCTCCCGATACCGCCATGTGCGAATTTCAAAGCGGGATTTCAAAGCACCTGGAAAGACACACACACACACACACACACACGCGCGCGTGCGCACACACACATACATACAGGTGCGCGCACGCTGTAATATCAGACACATAATATCTACTACTACAGACAAGCAAGAGGGAACGGGCCCCTCCAGTCCCCTGAAACCTCCTCCGGGAACGGAGGCAGCGTGAAGCGTGTGGGGACGCGCCGTGGTACGTGAGCGCCTCCTTCAAAGGTATACATGCCTACATACCTATCTACATGCAAACATGCGCGTATAATTTGCGCCGGCCGAATTCCAGAACACAACGCAAGCTAAACGTTTGACAGGAAGCAATGCTATGACTATATGATCGCAAAAAGAAGAGAAAAGTGGCCCCTTCTGAAGTCCGTAAACAGTCAGTAAAGGCGGTAAAATCGCGACGCTGCTGTGCACTTGTGTGCTGGCCAGGTAAACGATTATCACCTCACTATTTCACGTACCCATAGGGCCGTTCCAAAATATTGTACGGCAGGTCAACAGCTCCCGCCGAAACGTATCCATGGTCTCGGGGCCGATATCGACTCCGTATCGACCTAGGGGTGGTGATGGTGTCGCGGGCACATATACATACGGACAAACCGTTAAGAATGGAACCGTTTGACGTGATGCTAGAGATTGATGCCGCCGTATGCCGCGAAGTACGACAGGTGCCACGAGCAGGGAGCCGAAGCAAGAAGGTGAGTACCGGGGCCTCGAGGGCTGTTTGTCCCGAGGGGCGGAAGAGAACGACGGAAGAGAACGACGGAAGAGAACGACGGAAGAGAACGACGGAAGAGAACGACGGAAGAGAACGGCCTCGCCAGGGTGCGGGAGAGGGGGAGGAGGGGGGGGAGCTGTCGTCAATCTTCTCATGTCATCGCGCGCAACCGCAAAAATGCAGAAATTCCAAACCTTACACACATGGAGACGTACATACGCACATATCAACGGAGCCGCAGCCCCCGACATTCACATCCTTCGTTGTAGTGTGCTTGAAGAAGAAGAAGAAGAAGAAGAAGAAGAAGAAGAAGGACACATGCGCTTAAAACTTGCGTTGCTGTGCTATAACCTGTGAACCTGCTGCTGCTAAAACCCACCTGCCGGGATGCAAGGCCTGTCCGGTGTACAGCAGTCCAGGGTTAGTGGCGTCACTCCTGTCGTATCCAGGTGCTCAGGTCGCTCCAGGGATGAGGACCACAGTACGTCGCTTGGCAGGAGCAGTCGCGTGCCCCGCTCAGCTGCCCGGGACATCATGTGCCGGCAGGGCTGCCCGCGAGCCACAAAGAAACGACGTCGGTTTTAGGTCGTTTCAGATGGGTTTTACATGGGTTTTAGGTGGTGAGGTGAGACGTGGACTTTGGCGACAGAAAGTCGTGGAGGGGTTGAGATAAGACCGACCGCCTGAAACCCCCTGGCTGGGTGGCTGGCTGGGTGGCTGGCTGGGTGGCTGATTGGATGGTTGAATGGGTGGCTGGCTGGGTGGAGGCAAAGGCCGCGAGCCGCCTCTTGGGGCGTATCGCGTTGTGTTGTGTAGTGTTGGAATATTACGTGTGTGAGGGTGATGGTGAGGAAAGGAGCAAGCTCTATGAGAAAGAGCTTCCCCCAGCTAGGCAGGTGGGGGGCCGGCCCGACCCATCACCCTCTCAAACTCGCAGCGAGTGGACACCCAAGTCGCGGCCAATGTGAACCATCACCACCCTTCCCAGCGCATTACCCCCGCACTCCTCCCTCCAATGCACGCACGCAGGTATACAAAACCCTAAAAACCCCATCCCCAATCCCCAGAACCTAGGGCAACCCTCCCCAAACCCCAAGCACACCTCCAGCCAGTCCTCCTCGATCTGTGTGGACCCCACGGACACCCCGGTAGCCGCCAGAAGAGTAAAGGCCATACGGCCCCCCACCGCCACCACATCCGCCACCTCCACGAGAGCAGCCACCACACCGATTTTATCCGCCACCTTAGCTCCCCCCAACACAACACCTAAGGGTCTGTGAGGGTTTTGATTTCCCCCCGGGGGTGGGGAAGTGGGGAGGTGGGGAGGTGGGGGGGCCACAAGGGTTTGGGGCATTGGGGGGTGAAGGGGTTTCCCCCAGTACCGTCGGGGCGGAGGGGAAAGGCGAAGGTTGGGTGGACGGTTTGGGGGCATGACGGGGATGGGGGTGAAGGCAATGCGGGTGAGGGTACATAATATAGTAAAGGAGGAGGACACGAAGCGGGTGTGAGGTTCTTTAATTCGGTTCATGTGCGCGCATACAATTTTACGATGTGTGGCTGGTGATACCGTTACCGTTACCGTTGGGTTACTTAGCATTGACGCCGCCATCTATGTAAATCGCGCAACGCCAGATAGAGAGGGGGAAAGGGAATTACATGATATGCCAAGAAGAGAGCAGCATAACTTCTTCTTCCGCACTCGTTGATTTGCCGACCGGCGGTCGTACTTCGGGGTGCATTTTGAGGGCCGTACCGTACGGGGTCGTACAATCGGTCCGCCAGCTCGGCCAGCTCACGCCGAATGAGGGGCCCGGGATAGCGCTCTGGTACGAATGATGTGATGCCCTGCATATGCAGGTAGTTGGTACGCTTGATGTCGTTGGGATGGTTGAGGCGGTTGGCATGGCTGGGGCACTCCGTTGACGTCGTTGCGGTTGTTAGTTACCATCGTTAAAACGAAGTTCAGCTTTATGCAAGGAACACAGCACCACACACTCCTAGAAGGCAGAGACCTCGGCAGCTCATCGGAAGCTTGTCAGCAATATCGCCACATCGTTATGTCGTACAATAGCCCCCCGTCGTACACATCCGGCAACCGGTCATCCCCCAACCCACCACTCACGCACCGTGACGCTACCCTGGTCCCGGTGTACGACACCAAAGGCATCGTTCACGAACACGTCACACAGTGCAGCGAGCGCCCGGGCAAAGTCCTGCGAGTTTGCGGTATCCCCCGCGTGGAAGCGAGTGTTCTCCAAAAGGACTGCCTGCAAACACATGAACCTGAAAACGTCATGTCACTGTCGTATGATGATGTATGAAAAATCCACATGACGTACATGATCACGGTACGACAAAGCACGACAAGGCGTAGCACGGAACGGCAATACACGATGAAGCATGAGCGCAGCGCGCTTGTGCGAACATGTTAAACATATGCGAAGAAGAAGCATCACTGTTTATCTTAGGTTATGTCAAGAACTTATTGAGACCAACTTCATTACCGCCAACCTTCCTTGCCCCTAAACCCTACCCACCAGCACTGCTTTTTCCCACCTAACTTACCCACCCAAGGCCCCCAGGCACTGGGAATCCACCCCACCCCACACTCGCACTTGGCCTGGTTGGAGTCCCCCAACTGCTGCTTCCGCATCGGGCCCTATGCAGTCAGCCGCTAAGCCTCGGAAGGCTCCGGAACCAAGCTCCTCTTGGAGCAGCGCCGCAACCGGCCGGAGGCTGTACAGCGCTGCCATTTGCTGACGGGTCTGTTTTTTGGGTTCTGGTCGGCCGAAGTGGCTAGCGAGGATGAGTCGCGAGCCACGTTGCAAAAGGAGCTTGATGGTGGGTAAAACGGCTTTGATGCGCGAGGAGTCTGTCACGATGCCTGTGGCATCGTCCACTGGCACGTTAAAATCAACTCGCAGCAGCACGCGTTTGCCGGTAAAATAATCGGCTGACTTGGTTGCGATGTCAAGCTCGGGTGCTAACAGGTCACGGACCACATGTCGCAGTGGTCGCTGGGTTTCATAGTTAGATACAGCCATAAGCATGTTCTAGGGTTTGCTGGTCAAGTCTGAAGGTATAAGCTTAATTTCTTCACCTCCAAACATAACGCTCCGTCAAGCTTCGTTATGTGGAAAATTCTTGCCGAATAATACACAGTCCTACAAAAGATTCCTGCACCATAAGTCGCCAAGCTCATTCCCAGATCGGTATCGGTCAGGTGGAATAATCAGTTATCGAGCGAATATTTCCGTTAGTCGGGCAGAGCAAATAGGAGACGTTTGGTAAGTACTAAAGTATTTTATCCTCATTTTGTTCAGTGGACATCGAAAGCATCTGCTACGTACGGCGAGCGCATTCAGACGACCTGAAGTACTATGGCTCCTGTCAAAGTCCTACTCAATGGCTGCGGCCGGATCGGTAAGAATGTTCGCGGTCTTAACTTTAAACTAAAATAAATACATCCGAGCAAATACTTGGCTGTACTTTGCAAGTGCAGGCCGCCTCGCGTTTCGCATCGCCTGGTCCCAGCCTGAAATTTTTCAGTTCGTCCACTTGAATGACATCGCTGCTGTTGAGTCGGTTGCATATCTGCTCAAGTATGATTCAGTACACGGTGAGTCCTTTGGAGCGCACGGCGTGCTCCTGGCCCTGGACACGATCAGGCTCTGTGATAGCCTAATGCCACTTTACCATAAAAACACGAACAGGTTATATGGGCCTGTGGGTCGATTCGGGGAAGTTTCTGTCGTCGGGTCCCGTCGGACCTTTTTCCGTCCATTGGGGGCTAAGTCATAGGCTTGGCAGTTGCCTGACAAGCAACATCTCCTAAATTCATTACATCCTAATTTCATTTCTCTAACAGTCATGCCTTTCTTCCTCATACCTCCTGCTTTTTGATCACATTTCCGTCAGGCACCTGGGGCCCCGATGTCTCCGTGGAGGGCAGTACCATCGTCATCAAGGATGGCGACCGCGTTGACCGCATCCCCTACACCAACAGCAAGGCCATCGATGGGGTGTGTGGTTGTGGCTGAGAAGAGTCTGTGACGTTGCCCGGCGGATGGCTAAATAATGTGACTGAAATGAAATGCGCCCTTCCGTTCCACCCCCGCCTTTAGTTGCCCCCCGCCTGCCGGATTATCCTATCACACTTGATGTGCTTCAGCAAGGCCTTTTGCACGAGCCCAGCTGCCCACGAGCCCAACTGCTAACCGTCGCTACCCGTTTTTCTCCAGATCACCGTGACCGAGGGCGTTACCGTTGACATGGTGTATGAGTGTACGGGAGTTTTCCTCACGCGTGCCAAAATCGCGCCGTACTTTGATCATGTTGGCGCCAAAAAGGTGGTGGTTTCGGCGCCTGTCAAGGACACCCCGCCGGTGCTGAATGTGGTGGTTGGGTGCAACGAGGTACGACTTAGATATTGGTCCGTCGTTGTTACCCAAGTGCTAAGTGCAATGGTGTCCATGCAATTCCTGTTGTTGTCAACAACGATGTTGTTACTGCGCGCCACTGCCATCACCATCATCATCACCATCATCATCATCATCATCCCCCGGACAAGCTGCTGATTATAATTTTGGTAATGGACAGACAGACGGACAGAAACACTCGCACGTATGATCAGGCAACGCATGTGTGTATGTGTTTCGTCTGAGCCGATGTTTGTTTTTTGTGCTATGTGGCGTCTGTTTACTACTACCGTGAAGGACATATTTATGATAAGGAATGTCGTACCTGACGTGCATATAGTTTGTATAAACCGTCGCCGTACATCGTACAGGACAAGTACAACCCCGCGACGGACCACATCGTGACGGCAGCGTCGTGTACGACAAACTGCTTGGCTCCGGTAGTTAAGGTCGGTGGGTTATCTCCTCCATAGGGGACATACAATCTTGGACTCATGGGGGGAGTTAGGTATTCGGTTGCCATGTTGTGGTTGACGGTTGACAGTTTTTATTACAGCACATGCATATTCGTATATGCTGGGTTGCAAAACCGCTTTTCAGTTGTGTAAGGTTGGTGTATTGCATATCATTTAGAAAACGGAACGTACACTGTACACTATGGGAAGGTTGCGAGTCTAGAGTTCGTTTGTATGTGTATATGTAGGCGTTGGAATGACAAATGTAAGAAGTTCTCCCTTTGGGAGGACGGAAATTGAAAGACCACCGACGATATGCATACGTACGTACGTACATACATACCTACGTACGTACATACATACATACACACGTACAGTGCCGTCGTAGTGCGGCTAACAGGTATCAGGGAGCGGGTCCCGAGGTCAGAAAGATAGGAGGAAAGCGAACACAAGAAGGGGGGTGGGGTGGGGTGGGGTGGGGGATTAGCGCTGAGGCGGTTGGAATATCCACACGTAACATTGCACGGCATGTGAAGCTATGCGTTAGCTCTTGGAGGCTATGTCTTGTATGTTTGTATGTTTGTATGTTTGTTGGATATGCGGTGGCGGCATAATATGTTGGTGCCATCATCGCAGGTGATCCACGAGAAGCTGGGCATCGACCGAGGCTGCATCACCACCATCCACAATCTCACCAACACACAGGTAAGCAAACTGTACAGCTGTACGGCAGACAGCCGTACTCACCTGACAGGACAGGTACAGGTATTGCCGGCTTGTGTGTGCTGAGGGAATCGGAGGATATGGGAGGGGGAGCAAGGTCGCGTGCGGCTGCGGGATGTGGAGTTTCCTTAAGTTGTATGTGCGTATGTACGTCCCGGCAGGATTTGAGCCACAGTGAAGGTTCAGCCCGTACAACCTACCGACGTCAACCCGCTTAGCCTACATGGCCATCCCCCCGCCCCCCACACAAAGACACAAAAGCTCTTATTAAGTTATAAAACCATAGACCGCTTTCCTCTTTAACGCACCATTCCCCAACTCACTGTGTTTCAGACAATTGTGGACGCGCCCAACCCCAGGAAGGCGGATTTGCGCCGAGCCAGGTGGGTCGTGGGTGAGGGGGGTGGGGAGAGTGGTGGGGGGGGCGGAGGCCCGTTTCATCCCGGCCGCAACCTTTCCGCCATTACTATTCCAACTCACACGCACACGCACACGCACACACATACATTGTGATTTTGAGAAACGCCCTGCCCTACTGCACCTCACCGCCACCTCACCGCCACCTCCGGGGGCCGTTCCACCACCGCGTCTGGATCCGATCTGGAGGATTTCTTCCTCTTGAGGTACCCCATTTCTACCTCGTCCCCCTCCCGTGCCATGGTTGGGTCAGGGGTGTGTTAGGTGGGGGACTTAGGGAGGGGCACTTGCATGTTTACCAGCAGCAAACCAGCCCAAGTATTGCTCACTACTTCCGCCGTTACTTACGCCTTACGACTCACGTCATCTTCCGATAAATTCTCGTGCTAACTCTTGCTCTTAGCTCCCCGCACTCAGCCTGTTTACCTGTTCACTGCTGCGGTCTCCTCCTTTCGCTGTTCCGCTTTCAGTAAGTACGGTTTTTCTCCTTGGTCTGGGCGGCTATGTAGTCATTTCGCCGTTTCGCCGTTGTACTTTGGCTGCTAGTAACTCGTTCGCAACCTAGCTAGCTGGCCACGTCGCCGCGATGGTCACTTCACGAGTCGATGCCGGTTGGTAATTCCTTAACATATTCCTTAACATATTCCTGATGTCTGATGATCTGCATATCATAGCCCGGGTATCAGCGTCAATCGTCTGTGGTTCGTCCTCCCTCCCACGTTTCCCGCAACCCCCCTCACCCCGCAAACCCCCCCCACACCCCGCAAACCCCCCCCCACACCCTGCAAACCCCCCCCCACACCCCGCAAACCCCCCCCCACACCCCGCAAACCCCCCCCCACACCCCGCAAACCCCCCCCCACACCCGCCACCCCACATCGCGATGGTCGTCACAGCAATCCCCCACCAACCCAGCCACCCCGCTTGGTTGACTCCCTCCCACCTCGCAACCCCCCTTCCTGCTTCGACACCCTTTCGACACCGTGAAATCCTATCCCCCTCTCACGCGCCCACCATCCTTACCCTAAGTCCTCCTCGTGCACTTCTAGGATCCCTACCCATCCTCCTGCGGCGAATGTCGTCCTCTCCCGTTATCTCCTCCTCTTCCTCGTGTCCCGGTGTCCCCCTCCTCCCCCCCCCTTCTTAGGTCCGGTCTTGTCAACCTGGCGCCCACGTCGACTGGGAGCGCGACCGCCATCGCGCTCATTTTCCCAGAGCTCAAGGTAGTTCGAATGTCGTACGTTATCTACATACATACACAAAGGACGGCTCGCATGCGCAGCATGTGCAGTAAGGGGGGCGAGAGAGGGTTTCAGAGCGCCTGGGGGGGGCGGGGTCAACAGTATGGGTGGTGGGGTGTTGGGAACCTGGGCAATTGGGAGGATGTGTGTACGTGTGCGTGTGCGTTGGGGGAAGGAAGGCTGTAACGAGGCAGGGATTCTTGTAATGAAAGTACGGCACCGTGCATGGGCCTGCGAACCCCCCTCCCCACCCTGCGAACCCCCCTCCCCACCCTGCGAACCCCCCTCCCCACCCTGCGAACCCCCCTCCCCACCCTGCGAACCCCCCTCCCAAGGGCAAACTCAATGGCCTGGCGGTGCGTGTCCCCTTGACCAACGCCTCCATCACGGACTGCGTGTTCGATGTGAAGCGCGGGACTACCGAGGCGGAGGTCAACCAGCTGCTCAAGGTGGGGTGGAGGGGGAAGGGGTAAGGGGGAAGGGGGGAGAGGCGCTGTAGAGTTACCTCGCTATGCTCTGTTCACTAGTTAGCTCCGTGATACGGCAATA
>NW_003307578.1:907045-928333 GCF_000143455.1 Volvox carteri f. nagariensis
ACGACAATTGATATACTACCACCCACCAGCAGTGAGCCGTAGCGCCTCGATGTGCCATTTCCTCTGCCAACCAACCCAACGGCTCGGAACCCCCAATCGACCTCCAACTGCAGGAAGCCAGTGAGACGTACCTCAAGGGCATTCTTGGTTTCGATGAAGACCCCAAGGTGCGTATGTTGGTGTAGATGTGCGAGCATTTGAGGCATCCCCCATCTCCAACCTGCGGCCGCTACCCGGCAGACCCTGCCGTGCCCGCGGGTATTTCGGGGCACCCTCATCCAGTCACCCTAGTCAACTTCTCAGTGGGTCGCTCAGGTTCCGCACCCACCACCAGCATCCAACGGAATCTGCGGGATCGATGCGGCCCAACTCCATTCCTGGTCGGCTTGCGAGTCAATTTTATCCCAGGTCACCACCGTCCATCGACTAGGGGCACTGTTATACCTTCAACCCTGACAGGTCTCGATCCCGGGATCTCCCGGGGCATTGGTGCGTGCAATACCAGTAGTGCCTGACCTCTATGGTATACATGTACGAAAAGCTTGACATATCCAGAGCAATAACGAATTACATCGTACGGATCCATGTTTGTATACGTGAACAAACAGGGCATCGGTGTGTATTGGAATTCACGTCCTTTAGCTGCTGTATGCTAGGATTTAAGCACAGCGATATGTAACTGACTACCCTTTCTCACCCCGTTCTATAACACACTACGCGAGACACACACACCAACATGCTTCCCATCTCTCCCCTTTTTACGGACACACAAACACACACCTCCTCACACACCTTACACGCACACATACACGTAGGTCAGTACGGATTACGTCAACGACCCGCGGAGCTCCATTGTGGATGCGGCCTGCACTCAGGTGGGCCGGGTGGGGGGGGAAAGAAGGGGGGAAGTGGTGGTGGGGGAGAAAAAACGAACCCCGAGTGAGTGAAGCTGCTTCCAAGGAAAGAGTGGTGGAGGTGGAGCGGTAATGGCAGATTTTAGCGGATTTGTACGGCAATGCGGATGGGTTACACGTATACTACAAGTTGGGTTGTGATCAGTGCTTGTAGGCGCCCACGCGCGCGTGCGTGTGTATGTATGTGTGTGCGACATGCCTCTGGGAATGGGTTGACACGTCTGCTGTGCGTTTGCCTGGTGGGCTGAGGGGGTGAAGAGGGCTGGCTGTGTGGGAAAATACGTGCAAACACAGCACGATGGCACAGGCGGTACATCCGCTCTTACATGCGTGGTGTTGGCCATCGTTCAGTTTCCTACCCACCAAACTCTCCGACCCACTCGTCCTGGGGGCCCCTCCGGGTATAGGTCATCGACGGCACCATGGTCAAGATCTATGCATGGTACGACAACGAGTACGGCTACAGCTGCCGTATGGTGGATCTAGCCAAGTACATAGCTTCGCGCATGTGAAGAGAAATCGTTTTCGTCTGGCGCCAAAGATTTTCAGAGTCGGTTGATGTTTGATACGGTTGACTGTTCGGCGTGGTGGCAGTGAAACGTTGTGATGGCATTTTTTTTCGATGAATGGATATGAGAAATATTGCGATCATTTTTTTAGTCGTACGGTCTGCCGTATGCCGTCCCGTGCTGGGAAGACGTGTCAAAGCGGAGGTTACTTTTCTTCATGGTGATGAAGGTGAATGAGGAAGTGGGAGGAGAGTTTGAGTCTAAGCAAGGAGTGAAGCAAGGGTGTCCTCTATCTAGGGAGCTGTTTGGACTCTTCGTTGAGACACTAGCTGATCTGATTGATACTCATGAGCTTGTAGAAGCTGGAGTACGTAAGCATGACATACCCCTTGTGGACAGCAAGCGCGTCTCCATACTGTTGTACGCAGACGATGTTAGTCTGCTAGGGACGTCACTAGAGCGAATGTCTGAGTTGCTACGTCTTGTGGACTTGTTTTGTGAAGCTTTTGGGATGCGACCAAGTGTGAAAGGCTTCTTTTTGCATGTGATGACACCCAGCCGTCGGAACTTAGCGAGAGTTGTCAAAACAGTTACGGCTATCAGGCCAGGTAGTACCTGCCAAATATAACGCTAGCTATCTGGGCTTGGTATACGGGCCAGAACGGCCTCTTAATGCGTGCCGTCAGCAGTTATGTGATGCAGGACGGTCCGCTATGGTTTCCTTAAGCGCAAAGCTGGACAAAATGAAGCTGTTTGCCCCCGACGTGCGAATGCGGTGCTTTGCAATCCAAGTCCGAGCAATTCTGTTGTATGGCTGCCAGGCGTGGGGCCCTTTTGCACTGGCAGAGGTCGTGGACAGGGCGGGAAGGCGCCGGGATAATGCCAACCTTGCGGAGGGCATGTTCGAAGCCTGTTTGAAGGATAGCGCAGTCCAGCTGCAGATTTTATTCATGAGGCAGGTAATGGGGGCGGCACGGCCATCACCGGTTGTTGTATGCGGAGCTAGCTGAGGGCTCCCTACAATATTACATGGGGAAACAGATCCTCCGTTTCTGGAACCGCCTTAAAAAGCAAGTGGGGTCCATTGCTCATGCAGTTTTACGGCAGGAGATAACCGATGCTCTGACCAAGCCGCGGAATGAGAGGGTTGGGGAACCTCAATGTTACGACTGTTATCCTTCTGGGAGTGCAATATTTGGAGCGGAATACCGCAAGAAGTCATGGGGGTAAAGGAGCGCGTTGACTGGCTGTTGAGTAGGCCTCTACCCGAAGGAGCGATTATAACGGCACTAAGAGAGCGTTTGATGAGCGGCTGGGACCATACGCGTGTGACTGTCTTGCCAGCGGAGTACCCATCAGATGGGAAGCAACCGGGAGTGCAGATGGGGAAGAACAAGCATTAACCGTTTTCCCTTACAACGCAAGGCGCCGTCACCTGTTCGAGTCCTCTAGCCAGCTACATGTACCAGCTCAGATCCCAAGAGCGCGTGCTCTGTAGATGTGCCAATGCACTCACAGATGCGCGATGTGCCAATGCACTCACACCAGTGCCAATCGCTAAATCCTTGCGAGTCCTGCCGTTGCCCGATTTCATTATTCGCCCCACCATCTGGTCCAGGCCTTATGCAGAACTAAGCCTCCACCACTGCTCTGCGGCAGGGTCTTCGTATTGGGCTCCCCCTCCAGCCGCCCAGCGCACTGGAGGAACCCAGTGTCTCATCTCAGCCTTCGACACCGCGATCTATTGCGGACCAGCGGTGGGATCCGAACCCGCATCTTCCGATAGAGCTAAATACCGTCTCTGGAATTCGGACCCCAGCCTCTTGCTAATCTGATGTGGTGTTCTGCCCTTTGATTTGCTACGAAGTTCTACGGCGACCTGACATCGATACATCCTGAATGGCGATTCCGGCGATAAAATCATATTATTGTAATAATGAACACGCAAATGGACGAGACGAAGCTGCAGTGCATCCAAAAGGCGAATAGCATGACAAAACCTACCAGGTGGCGATGGCGACCGTAGGCTGTTGTGGGGCCCCGGCGCAGCAGGGGAAGGGCGGCAGCCGGGGGACCCCGGCCACTCCGAACAAAGGAACGTGGGTTGGGGCCAAGTGGGTGGGGGCTTTCAGGCCCCCACTCGGGACGCGGGGCTGGGAGCGCCTCAAGCCGGGGGCCGCGGAGGGCAGCGCCTGAGTCCACCTGCTAGCGTGGTGGCGGCAGTTAACCAGGAGCTAGACCGACGGGGATTCCAGGGAGTGGGTGCCGGGTCAATCATGGAGAGTGCGTACAGAGGCAACGTAGATGGAAGCAAACTCTGCACTAGCCACGCGTGGAAGGGGCGCTGTGTCAAGGCGCAGATGGGGCAGCCCTGCCGGTATAAACACCCGGCAACGGAGGCAGAACAGGTGACGCAACTGGTGGACGCCCTGGTTAGCCGCAATGAAGCGACGCGCAAGGTATAAGTTGTAGTCAGGGGCGCGGAAAAGGTCAATCGGGAAGATAGCTGCTGGTGGGCCGGTTCTGTCGGTGGGAACGGCTGGAATAAAGCCTGCCGCGGTCCAGAGGTTGGAAGGGCAGCTCGTGACTGCGTGCTCTCAGTCGACCTGGTTAGCATAGGCCTCTGGGCTTGAGTCACGAGCCGCCCGTCCAACCTCTGGACCGCGGCAGGCTTTATTCCAGCCGTTCCCACCGACAGAACCGGCCCACCAGCAGCTATCTTCCCGATTGACCTTTTCCGCGCCCCTGACTACAACTTATACCTTGCGCGTCGCTTCATTGCGGCTAACCAGGGCGTCCACCAGTTGCGTCACCTGTTCTGCCTCCGTTGCCGGGTGTTTATACCGGCAGGGCTGCCCCATCTGCGCCTTGACACAGCGTCCCTTCCACGTGTGGCTAGTGCAGAGTTTGCTTCCATCTACGTTGCCTCTGTACGCACTCTCCATGATTGACCCGGCACCCACTCCCTGGAATCCCCGTCGGTCTAGCTCCTGGTTAACTGCCGCCACCACGCTAGCAGGTGGACTCAGGCGCTGCCCTCCGCGGCCCCCGGCTTGAGGCGCTCCCAGCCCCGCGTCCCGAGTGGGGGCCTGAAAGCCCCCACCCACTTGGCCCCAACCCACGTTCCTTTGTTCGGAGTGGCCGGGGTCCCCCGGCTGCCGCCCTTCCCCTGCTGCGCCGGGGCCCCACAACAGCCTACGGTCGCCATCGCCACCTCCCACATGCTTCAAGAGACTCTGGGCCATCTGCCCATGAGCCTCCTGGATCCTCTGGGCCGCGCGCATCAACAGGACCACGGCCGGCCAGGTGCGCTCCTTCACCTCCTGAAACGTCGGTGTGCTCACATCCACGGTCTGGAGTGCAGCCTCTAACCAGTGCAGCCGTGAATCGCGAGCCCGCCTCTGCAACGCCGCCAGACTCGTCTCTACCCAGCCCCACTGCACCAGGTATCCCGTAACCTGCCCGACGAAGCGCTCCTTCGATACCTGCTTGGCCTGCTGCCCTATGAACTTCACCACTCCGCGATGATGCGGCTCTACTGCCTCGCTAAAGCACCTGCGCAGCTCAGTAACCAGCCCTGGGCCTACATTGGCCAAAGCGTCTACCACCGCCTCTTCCGCCTGCTCTAACATCGCCGATACCGCGGATTTCACCACCCGCAGCCCGCATGGACCTTCTGTCATTGCCCCAGCCTGGGCCATGATGGTCGCCCACAGCTGGGAGTTTGGGACGCGGTCCGACTCCACGAGATTCAGCGCCTCCCGAGCAACCCTGAGCGCCTCCTTGCGGCGGCTGTGAGCCTCTTGGACGTCTTTTTCCCTAACGACGCTGTAAACCGAGGGCTGTTCCTCCGGGCCAGCAGTGGCCACCTGGTACCGTGTTCCTGCCCCCGCGTTGTTGGGCTGCTTTCCCCGAGGCCTCACGTTCGGCCACTCGTCCAACTGCTGCTGCTTCCCCTCTCCCTCTTCCTGGAGTTCTTCGCACAGTAGTTGCTTCCAGCCTTCCATGCCGTACCGCCTGAAAAACCGCGCCGTGAACCGCCTCTCTTCACCCTCCGGGTCTCCCTGGCCCTGCCTTGGGTCCCGCGGTACCCCTTCCCCGGCAATTTCATTCCGCGCCTCCGACGGCGGCCTCGCTCGTACCGGCCCATGCAACGGTAGCCGCATTACCGCCACGCGCTTTGGTGATGGGGCCACGACTCCAAGGCCTCTCGTACGGAGCCGCTTGCCCTGCACGCATCGCCTATTCGCCTTCGCTGATGAGGCCCCTTTGCGGGCGTCGTCGCTGTCTGACGACTCTTCCTGTCCCTCCTCCGAGCCTTCCTCGTCCCTTTCCTGTACGCGGTTCCATTGCGACGTGAAGGCATTCTCCAGGTCAAGGCTAACAGCCTCAGGCAACCCAACCCTGGGTATTCGCTAAGCGAGGGCAACCACCCTAGTGCTGGCCTTCCAGATAAGCGGGTTCAAGCAGGCGGGCCCAAGGTAACCCGACCCTGCGCGGGAGCATACCCCCTGGGGCTGACCTTCCGGGTTACTTGCGACCAAAACCTACCGGCCTAAGGCAACTCAGCCTGGGTGCTGCGCTGCGCGAGAGCATACCCCCTGGGGCTGGCCTTCCGGATAAACGCAGCGCCACACGGGCACTCAGCCCTTCGCGAGATCCCCTTCGGATTAAACCTACAGGGCTATGGGTACTCTATATTGGGCGTTTCCCCCTTCCGAAGTGTGAACCCGTCGACTAGGTGCTTCCTTTCCCGTGCGTGGCCCCAGTGGGCGTACCCCTGCCTGGGCGCTACTGCGGACTTTAGCTGCTCTCTTGACAGTAACCCGCTGGGATAACAAACTACGCCGAGCCATTCCCAAAGCAACTACCCCTCTGCCGCGGCGCCAACCACCGGAAACGGATCCAACCTCACTACCACTAACGCTCGCAGTTGCCTACTCGCGGCCTGCAGATTCGTGCTCTCCATAGGCTAGACCTGACTCGGAGCATCTAACCAAGCCTGGTCAAACATCAGCGGCGGCGCCTTTCATTCCCGCTATTTTTAAACTGTGTCCGGTCCTTCCCATGCCTTTAATATAATAGATCTTGCGGCGGCTGACTGTGCCTGCTGTCTGACCGCGCGGAGTAATAGACGGCGTCTGTTACTCACCGCATCGGCCCCCTCTGGGTAATTTGTTGGCCCGCCATTCTGATGTCCTACTTCATCTCGCTGGTCGTTGATATCCTCCAAGCCTTCTTGGACTCCGCCGCGCAATTCCTCGCGCTCGGCCATCGCTTCGCTGTTACTGACGACCGATATGCCAGTAACGTCGTATCGCCTTATCTACTTTCTTATTAAGCTGGGTCCCGAATACACTGTAAATCACTATTTAAAACAACTCAAATCCCCAACAAACGACGTTCTGACTTGCGCTTGCTTGCACGGTTGACTGGCGAACTTGCGTTGTCTGGATTTAGCGCTTTGTTCCCAGCTAATCTTTGTAACGAACTACCGTATCAGTCCCTGTCCTCTGGCCAATTCTGGTCTGCGCCTTCCCGCGCCGCACTTGCCGTACTGCACTACAGGACGAGCACTTAATCAACATGCATTCGTTACAAGGCTAAAGGGCATCACAGTCGCGATCGGCCGCTGGGCCGTGCTACTGTACGATCATACGAAATCCAAGTCTCCCCCCTTTCTAGCCCCTCCGTCCCCATGCCCCTCGCCACCATCGCACCGACCACTAATAGCAACAATAATCAGAAACATACACAGCAAGCACAGAGCCGGAGCGCTGTTTGCTACGATAACAAAACGACAGACTCTACATACAAGTCCTACACAACTGTTGTAAAGCTAAGTCTCTCTTAACCCCCCAAGAGGGTTTACACCGACAGGTTAAGCCACGTCGCCAAAACGTCGTGTCGCAAAGTAACAAGTAACCGCTAATTATCAACCGTCCGCACTTACCGTTAAGAGAAGCGAGTTTCCTCAAAATGCCTGCATACCTTCCGGAAGCGTGGAAGCAGCAAAACTGCAAGCCTTAGCAGGTTCACCTTGAAGCGGTATAACGCAAACACCACAATAATCACCCTCCTAGAGGGGAAAGCGAGGAGGCCTCTACAACTCCTTTACCTAATTACGCACAAGCAAGCACAAATGACAGGGATCCGCGTCAAATCGCAGCTTAACACGCCCTCAAATTCTATTACTTGCATGTTTTGCGTTCGTCGGCTGCTTACGTTTGCAGCGATGTGTGCACACACCTTCAGCATACAACGACTGCAAAAAAGCCACGGACCCTCTACTACTACTGCTACAACTACTACGGCACTGCACGTAGTCAATGCCGCTACTAGACGCGAGGCAAACAAAACCGCCATCGACACCACCATCCATCCGCTCACGCAATACCTAGCCTCGTGATCTAAATAGCGAGCAGCTCACACTTAAGCCAGGAACGGCCTTCTCGACCAATGTCCTTCTAGACGTCGGACTAGACGAACTACAAAGGCAATAATTACCGACAAGCAGCAGCAGCAACAATAATTCTAATAATCAATCCGACCCTAGTCAAAGACGGTACGGCATTGTACAGCAATTTTACTCGCGTGCACAAGACAAGGACAAGAACAACGATGCGTGTGTGTATGTACAACGGCGGGTGAGAGATGTCGTTTCCAAGTCATATATATCCGCGACCGAAGGTACTTCCTTACCAGGCGGACACTTTTGACTCCAAGGAGGCCCCAATAAACAAATCCAAGAGGAGGAGGAGGAGGAGAGAACGAGCGAGCGAGAGTGAGGCGAAAACGGGTGAGGCAATCCCAACAGAGCCACATGCCAAAACACACGGTGCTGTGAAGCGCACGCGCCGGGAGAGCTCGGCACGCAGTCGCCACAAACCAACTACACTGCCATTAACTTCGTCGACATTTCCAAAAGCGTCAACCTCCCTACACCGCCACACTCTGACGACTCGAGGCGCTGGGGCTCCACACATTTTATTGCCCATCGCGGCCTCTACTGAGGGGTAGGAAAGCGGGAGCGCCGCCGTCGCCTCCAAAAGCATATGTGATGAAAAATAAAAAAGGGCGCCAAGGCGTACACTAAAAAAGAAAGAATTCAACTACGCTCCGACCCACCCATAGGTGCTGTGATGAGAACTCCACACATACACCTCTCCAAGAAGCCTCTTTCACGCCAAGTTAGGGAAACCCCCCTTGGGTCTGTATCCCACACTCTCCTCTCAAAACCTTGCGCTGAGACCTAACGCGCCATTGCCGTACAATACCAGCTGTACAGTACGGCGCCGAGGTCACATTCACATACCGACATACACGAACATGCACATGGACATCATCACCACTTGAGGCCTGATGCTCAAACACACAAATAGACAAAAACGAAATCAACGAACACACGACATGAAGGCCATAGCTGCTGATGCAATGGGCCACGTAATGCAAGACGCATACGAAATTGCTGTACATCAATCGTACATAATGTCACCTACTAGGCTCTGGTAGAAGTCCCAGTATCACAGCCCGTCGAGTACTGGGAGGTCGGAAAAGCGCAGTGCACAACGCGGTACCGTACGGCAGCAGATGCCGCACTTGCTGCCACCGCCACTTTGTTAGATAAAATAAAGCAAGAAGGGCAATAACAGGAGGCCAGCTCGCTTCCAAATCATAGAAGGGCCTTATTTTCCCAGGTCCTCGTGTGTCACACAAATCAAACAAATTGCCCCCCCGCCCACTTTGATGATCGCCGCCGGCCCTCAAGCTAGCTGTCTCGCAGCTCCCCAACCTCCCTTACCCGGCAAACCGTCCCTTCCTTACCCAGCAAAAATATACATCAAGTCCGAGTGTGTGCGTCACAATCGACACAATCAGCACAACCACACTGCGGCGGTACCTATGGCTGGGTCCTTAAATTCGTTCCCGTCTAAAAACCGTTAATTTGTCTACAGTACGGCATGCGGTACAACGCACCGTACACAAGTCATTCGGCAGGGGTGAGGTCAACCCCATCTCCCCAATCCGACCGCCCTTCACCATGGGGCTGTCCCGCCTGTGAAGGGCGGCTGTGGTAACCAACTATTGGCCAACAACAAGACAAGACAAGAGGACAGCGAAAAGAGGACTACTGGCGCCTTTTCCGTTGTCCGTTGACAATTGTCAACCAGTTCAGACAGGTACCACAGGTACTGTGACTACTTAAAAGTGGATAGTGGATCATTAATTCAAAATCTAATTGCCGCCGCACCAGCCACTGCCCCTTCGGCATTCCCAATCCCCTATGGCCGCTTCTATTTACATAAATACGCAATACACGCAATACACGCGAAAGCAAACACATAACGGCGCGGACGTCTACGCAACGTCCAACCGCCAGTTGGCGACACGTGGACGGCGCCGTACCAACTAACAACACTAAAGGCCGTGGAAAGCAAAAGCAACGCAGCTAATTATCTGTCTATGTGAAAGCAATTTACCAAGGAGAAGAACGAGGCACCTGCAAAATACTCGAGAGAAGCACGGGGCACCTGCAACTGCATTACGTGCGCATCCGAGGCGCATTTTTCGGCGCCCAACGACCACTCCCCAACTCTCTCACGCAAGCGGTTGGCTACCAACTGCCAACAACCAACATGGCCAACCAACCAGACGGTTAATGCCGGCGCCGTAGATTGCCATCCACCGTAACGGCAGCGCTGACGTCAGATTCGATTACGTATGATGTCGACGAAGCAGCCATGGCTGCAGCGCCGTACGATTGCTGGTACAGCGGCGCCGCAAACGGGCTGGTGATATAAGGCTGGTAAGACGACACCGACGCCGGGGTGGCAGCGGCGGCGCCGCCGGCCGACGCGCGGTCGGGTACGAAAGAGGCGACGCCGCCGCCAGCCGACGCGCGACGCGACGCATCCAATGCAGCCGTTACAGCCCCACTAAGCTGTTGGTGACGGAAGTGCATCCAAAAGACATGTACGAACGCGCTAGCGGCGGCAACGGCACGTGCGACGGGGCTGCTTCCCTCATTAACCGACATAGGCAGATCCGATCCGTGACCCATCAGCTGTTTACGAGCGGCGGCGAAGGCACGACGGCAACGGCGCCACAAGCCGCGCGTCAGCACAAGCCACTGACCCGGTAGCGCAGCCGTCGCGACGGCGGCGCCGTTCTTCACTCCGCTTGGACGAGCAAGCAGTGCATCCTCCATCACCGCCGCCGCCACGAACAACCCCACCGCCGCCGCCACCGCGAGCAAAGCCACGAAAAGGTAACCAGTCACACCCGCTTTGGATCTCACCGATGGTGACGATGAGGAAATGGGACGAGGGGCACCGGGGGCGGATCGCATGGCATGTACATACTTGGTACTGGCACTGGGAGTGGTAGTGGGAGTGGTACTGCCGCTTCCACGACGCTGCTGCTCCTGCTTATGCTGCCCCCTCAATGGAGACGACGACGACGACGAACCGGTACGCTTAGCAGCATTCTTCTTGTTGGCGGCGGCAGCAGCCGCCTCCTCGCGAACCAGTTGGCGCTTTCGCTCCAAATTCGCCTCCCGAGCGGCGGCGGTGTTCGCGGCGACTTGCTGCGCTGCGGCCGCAGCCTCCGCCTCTGCCTGGGTCTTCGTCATTGGGGGACGAGCTGGGCCCACGGCGGCGGCGGCGGCGGCGGCGGCTACGTCGTTCAGCGTCTTGGCCGCAGCTGGTAGCGGCAACGGGTCTTCCAAAGACGGCTTCTGATGAGGCACATTAGCTCCGGCTACTGCCAATGTTGCTGCGGCGGCTACGACCGACTTGAGCTCAGCTGCGTTCTCGGCGGTGCTGCTTGCGGGGGCGGACGGAGAGGTGGTGGTGGTCGAGGTAGAGGTGGTGGTAAAGGAAGCAGTGCTGTGGGCCATGTGCTGCGCCACGGGCGAGGCGGCGATAAAGGCCTCAAGCTCTTGGCGAAGGGCACCGGGTTCCATAGCCGGGCTTTGCGGCTGGAAGCGCATTTCAAAATCCGAGCTGGCTTTTGAGCTGCTGGTGTCGCTGGGCGAGGAAGACTTCGAGGAGGAAGGAGCGCGGATGGCGGGGTCGGGCGAGGGGGTTTGCGGCTGGAAGCGCATTTCAAAATCATCACGAGGGCGGCGAGGCTCTGTGGGGGCCGCTGGCAGTGGAATGCCGAAGGCGTCCTTCAGCTCGCCAGCATTCGAAGCTGCAAGAAGGAAGGTGGAAGGAATATTCCAAAGAGAGGAGAGGCAAGGGGAAAAAAGATATTTATTTCCTGAAGTTAACGAAGAGTGACCAAAACGACCAAGGCAGAGCTTCCTAGAGCAAAACCCTGTTGTTATCGAATTTCTACCAACTATAACTTTTTCCGAGGCGGTTTTTCTTGGTATCTCCAACCGTCGACTTGTCTAAAATTTATTCGACAAGGCCAGCGCGACTCACTGCCATCACCTTACATTTCAAGAACGCGTCCAGCTCCGGGGTGAGAGCGCCCTTCTTCTGTAGCTCGTCCCTCTTCGCTGCACGCTTGCGCTGCACCATGCGCTGATAAGCGTCCTGGGTCATCGGACCGTATGTGACCAATTTCGTTGCTGGTTCATTGCCCTCGACTTCAACGCTTTCGCTGCCGGATGACCCCTTGTTGTTGGGCATCGGCGCATTGAGGCAGTCCGAGCCCTTGCACATTGGTGCAGATATCTTGCTTTCGACGGAAGACTTAATTCCAGTCTTCGACGCAAGCTTCAAGCCTGAGGGTAATGAGATAAAAGGAGAAAAGTGGGTAGGGAGAAATGTATTATTTCTCAAACACACGGCATGGACACTATGCAACAACACCTTACCAGCAGCAATTTGGACTGTACATTTTCTGTCTTGCAACAAGGCGGCGGGGCTGCAGCTTTCCAAAGCTGCGTGAGTAGAACACGTAACAAAACCAGTTAGAAAAACGACACACCCAAACCCACATGCAATTATACTTCTTTACAAACATTGAAAGACTCCATGGATGAAACGATACAGCGCATAGGATCGCAGGTTTGAAGGACAGCCCAGTACATCACCCAGCACTCACTCTCCGACTCTTCGCGCTCAGAATCCAATTGGAGCATCCGCTGTAGATGGCTATGGATAGCATCCTGGAACACATTACAAAATGGGTGAAGAGGATGGCCGGATGAATGCTGCGTGGGATGTGACACAGAAAAAGCTCGCGGCCGACGCGGCATGACGCCGTGGCCCTCACCTTCTTCGCACCATTGAAAAGAGCATCTGTTACGATAAGTTTACTTAGGATTTCCTGTAATGGGCAATTGGGTGGTATTTTGGTCAGATAATAACACGTTTGACGCGTCGGGGGCGTTAGCAAGAAGGGCATAAAATAACGCGTACCTGCGCCGCAACATATTGCGCCGCCAAAACGCAAGCCGCAAGACCGATGCACTGAATACTACGCGCCATGGCTTGGCATGCGGAAATGTCAACTACCGCAATTGGGCTTCAGTTGTTGAACTTCGAGATGGTAGGGGAGAAAGAATAGAATGGCGTTGTAGTTTAAGGAATGTAACTTTGCTATTTCGTGTTTTGTTGTGCGGAAAGGAGGCGTCGCCTTTGCTTATGTATGCAAAACTGTACGAAAAGGAGCTACTGGCACCTGTCGTACAACCGCTTCACCAGTACTCTCGAGCCTGAGAACACTACAGCACGACATTCGGCAGAGAGCGCTTTGGGATACATGTATGAACTTGCTACTGGCTGGAAAAGGGAAGATACGTTCGGGACAAAGTCTGGTCACTGGATCAAGTCCATGTCATCTATGCCCTTCCTAGGCTTGGAGGGGTTTCATACATATTAAGCTTTAGGCTTTGAACAACGTAACATGCAAATATTTGGACGCATCTCGGGTCTACAATTTTCGTTCGTGTTCTTCGTAAATGGAACACGGATGAGTTTCTACCAGCATCACCCTCGTTACGTGCGCAATTGTGGCCTCCAAATATGATCATGGAGTCAGACATTTACATATGAGACCTTGGGTTGTGCACCACTCATGGGTCGTTTCATAACGAACATGGCCAACGCCGACAGTTCCGGCATGAGCGAACGGCCACCATGAGCGGGCGCACACACTCGCAAGACATATATTTGGACCTCTAGACACTTTTCAAATCCAGCGGCCCCAGAAACGCTGGAAGCTTGTTGGTTTTGGGGGCGGTGGCCGTCATCCTTTGGGAGGTGTTGTTCCAGACCGGAATCCCTTGGCCCCTACGGTCAAAAGATAACGAGGAGTGCGCGCACATAACCGACCTAGCGGCAAAGGTTTCGTGAAGAAAACTAAGAGGCCCGGTCATGAACGCGCAGGCAAAGCCTCGTTCTCACGCTCACTGCGCACACACATAGCTGCCCAAGTACGTCCCGGCCAACCAAACCCTTAAGGATGGGGAGGATTAGATCCCACCGCAAATGACTATCTTCCGTGATGGGAAAATGCCATCCCATCCTTTTTCCCCTCTCGGAACTTGGCATCGCAGGAGCGAGAGAGGGGGACTTAGGTTGGGATGCAATGCCTTCATTGGGAAGGGTTGACCAAGGGAAGGGTTGAGGAGGGAAGGGACGAGGAGGGAAGGGAGGGGGAAAGGGAGGGAGGAGTGGAGGTTGGGAGGAAATGGAGGCTGTGAAGTAGCCCCAGAGCACCGGACAAGGGAGAAGTACAGGTCAGGCCTTTCCCGGGGAGCACTTCCAGGCAGCGTGGCTATCTTAAATAGCAAATATATGTTGAGGACATTGTGAGAATTCTTTAATTTTCTCCAACCCAAATTGAAGTCATTGCTCTTGTTCCGACCGACGAAATCGCGTCAGCCAGCTATTTTCATTCCCAACCTGGGGGCGGATGGCACGAACATTGTAAGAACCGACGGCGCACACATCCGCGCCCAACACCCTTGTATGGGGCCTAAGGCCCGCCACCTTACGGCAAAAAACTGGGCGGTGTGTGCAAAAGGCCTTGCTGTCTCGTTCACCACGTGTTGGAAACGAAATGGTAACCTCCACCCATGTGCAGCCTGCATCTCATATCAATTGCATGTGCACTATTAGCAACTTGCAGTCCAACATTTAGCTGACAGCCCAACTCAGAGGAGTGCGAGCGGCCGTCCAGTGGAGGAACGTGCTGTTAAGAGTGTTTCCTCGACTAACTCAACTAACCAGTAAGGTAGGGAATCGGCACAAAGCATGAATTTATAGTGGAGCGCCAAAAAGCTGCGGCGCCGCGCGTTTGCGGTCGTGTCCGTCGCTGCATGCAGGTTCAGGGGGATAAGGAAAATGGGAGTTTTGCATCCGTAGCCAAAGCATTGCGCTGAAACACCCACGCGAAGATACGCTCGCATAGGAACACCTACGTGCTGTCGCGAGTGAGTATGGTGCATCAGTTTGGGGTTAAAAAGCTGTTCGCCATCTGTGTTGTGAAAGGAATCTAAGATATAGTTCTAATAATCCCTGACCAATGATCTGATGGCCCTGCTGTTGACTGTGATACATGTGGGTCGGTCGGTCGGTGTCGCTTGTGGCTATGTTGGTGTTATTTCAGGGGGCTACCAAATGTTTCTATACCGTACAGCAAAGAAACCGAGACAAAGCGCACATCGACTGTCGCTGTAATAGACACGGGCCTGGAAAGGAAGGACAAGTGGTCAGTATCGGCATGCACAACACCTCAACAAGCTGGGATACGACTAAGACCGGGCTAGCAACGACGGCTGCCAAGAGCGGGATTTTGCCAAGATGACTCCCTTATAAATGAGAAACTCATGCCTACAAATACCAGAGTACTAGTGTTGCCTCGATGTGAAGAAGTGCGGCCAAATACACCGGGGACTGCCATCCTACCATCCGCTGTGCCTGAAAATTCACCCAAGGGGTGGAATTCCCAATCCCCTTCGTCTTTGAGCGGATCCATGCAAAGCAAATTGTCCTCTACTACCCGTAAAAGAAGGGTGGTAAGGTCCAACTGTGTTCCAACCGCGCTTGGGTCGGCCGAATGCAGTAAAAGATGTAACCGTACCCAGAAGTCAACAATCGCTCTGTGAATGGCCCAGTCCCTGATTTGGCCGTAATGTGTGATTGCCTACGGACATGTGTTGCGGTTGGCGTCAATTTGAGTGGGCTCACTTTGGGTCGTTTTGAGTTCACAGCTTTTGGATTCATTTGTTCACCCCAGGGGAGCTTCCCGGGCCCTTTTGAAGATTATGGGTTCACAAGATCTCACAAGGTCTTAGCAAGAAGCCAGCGTGCAGCCGCCATTCGCTGATATGTGCGATCTGCATATGCTGGCAGCCCCGCACGAGGAACGGCATTAGCTGGGTGGGCAGCGGAGGAATCATGGCCCTGCAGGTGGTTGGAAGGAATTAGAGCAGTGCAGCGGCGTGCAGCGGCCATATCGGCCGTGATGCGTGCGCTGCGCACGTTCATCGCATGGCATGTCGCAAGAGGGTTTAACATTTTTTGGATCCGATGGCCACAACGGCCTTGGTTTTGTTCGCATGGTCAATCTGCGCAAAGCGTACACATGGCTTAGTCACGTGCGCAACTCCCCAAGTTGAAAACTTGCAAAAGCCGCTTAAATTCAGGATTTGGACCCATATTTTCTGCCAAACAAAAATTTTCACGGCATTATCATAATAGCGTTTGCATCCTGTTCCCCCCCGGCATTTGGTCGTCCAGCTTTCCAAGACGCAGCTCAGCTGTCTTTTCGGCTTCTGCAATGATGGATTGCATCGATAGGCAAATTCAATATTTGAACGAAGAGGTCCGCGACCTTGAGTCGAAGCTTGAGGAAGTGGAGCGGCAAATCGGCGATAAAGCAAACAAGAAGCGCGCGCCGGTGCTAAAAGAACGCCGCGAACGACTGATGAACGACAAGCGGCTCCTCTTAGCAGAGCGCAGAGCACTGGTCGAGAAATTATCGGGTGCGTCAGGGTTGACCTTATTAAGCGATTTCTCGGCATGCATGTTCAAGATGCGCCACACCAACTTGTCCTGACCGCCGTCTCAAGGAAATTCTATGTTTGATTTATACTGCACCATCATACAGCCTCTCATCACTGCCGCATGCTGACTTTCCCTTTTCCTGTCCCTTCTTAAAACCTGTTGCTCAGGCGAGGCGGGAGCGTGCGCCAATGTGCCATCAGGTGCGAGTCCCCTCCTTAACGGGCTGAGCTATTAAGGAATGGTGGAAAGGGAGGTCGGGGACTGAAATTTGAGCGCAAGAGACGACGGCGGGACGCGCACCGGCAGGGAAAGGAACTAGTGATCTGGATCAACGCCAGGTCGCACACGCTCATGTATCACGAACCGCCGCACCTAAGCAAAAGCTGCAAGTACATGTTTTTCTCTTGTTGCTGGCGATCCTCTGCTGTCTTGGCTCGCCTAATCTCTGCCCACTTCCTCACACGTCATACTCCCTGGATGTGTATCGGTCTGTGCAGGCGCAGGTGCGTGGTCCTTGATGGAGCTCATGCGTTTTGCGAGTCGGTTGGCGCAGCAGGCCGCCTCCCCTCAGCATCCCTGACCCAGATCAGATCCGAATCCAAACTCAATCCAGGCCAGCCAACCGTGAGTGAATGGATGAGGGACATCTCACCGCCGCCGCTCCCCAAACATGGACGCGGTGTGAAGTCCTTTCCGACATGTTTTGCATATGCAGAGGGGTAGAGAAGAGAAAAGAGGTTTCCTTCCGAAAACCATGCACCACCAAGGCAAACGCATTGGCCAACGCGCGCACATTCATGTGCATAGTTGTGCATAGTTGTGCAAGTATGCACAGTCACAAAATCCGATATTAAACCAAACTATGCCAACAACCCAAATAAGAGGGCGAGGTTGTCCCTCCCTCCGTGCCTTCATGCTGTCAATTACACGCAGACACGGCTCTGGAGTTCTTCAGGGACGTGATTCAGCCCCTGTACGGCAGCATGTTCGCATCCAAGCCGCCGCAGCATCTGCATCCGCTGCGGGCACCTCCATCAGTGCTGCGGCAGCATTCTGCACAACATTTGAAAGCTGCAGCTGGTTGCTGAAAACGGCTCACAGGATGGCTGATACGAGGGGCAGCCATTTAGCTGTTGCGCTTCGATTTGTTTTGAGTCGAAATGCTTGCAGGTACCGCAATAACGTTATTGTGACATGTTAGCAAAATGAAGTGGCCGATTTATTATGATTTCATAGATTATTCCAGTGCAAGACCTGGCACTCTTTTTGAGACGACGCCCCGACCAAGCTGATCTGTGGGCCTTCCTTCCCGAGGTTGAGCACTTCGTTTTTCTGCTTGTGCAGTGGTGCACGCATTTGGGACTGTAGCGCTGTATGTATGTGTGTTTAACGTATGGTATCATGTACGGGGGCTTGGGAGAGAATCAGCCTGTGTGCTGTGGGGTAGGGTGGGGGGTAGGGTGGGGGTTCATCCGCATGCCCAGTTTGGTGTGTGAGTGAGAAGGCGGCATGGCGGTCCATCTGGGTATGGGACTTGGGGGCTGTGTTCCTGTATCGCTTCGGTAACCCCGCAGCCGACGTACAATACCTGTAGCCGGTGTTGGCAGCCACCCGCGGTAACACGCACCCCTGCTGGAAAACGTGTCCTTCCATTATTACTTCTTGTCTCGCTGGTAGTGATGTACCAACTTCCTTGTAGTACGATGTACGATGCTGTTTTGGCTCAAGAGAACGACGACAGCATCTATACTCCCCGCGTTGCCTGCATGTGTCCCTAGAGCCCCATATCCCGGATTGGTAAACCGTCGGCAATATGCCACTGCCGTTTGGGTTATCTGAGCGTTTGGCGCGGAGGAGGGATTTGTGGCGGAGGAGGGGATGTGACGCAGATGCCTGGAGAGCGCGTGTTGCGAGGACGACATTGTTCAGCTGCTGTAATAAGAATGGTTCTTTGCCCCCCGGATACAGTACTGATACAGTAACGCATGTCTTCCGCAGATCACGTGAGATGCTTTTTGCGTGGCTTTGCTTGGACACGTTTGGATTGTATACATGTGGGAGAGGGGGGTGAAAACATGTACGACACATGCGCACACATCTTTTGTGCGCTTTTACCTACTCGAACGCAGCGAGCTCTACGACATGGCACATGTGTCGTACACGGGATTCGTAGATACATTGTCGTGTACTATATACTGTCGTCTGCACATTTAGCGGGTGCAATATCCTGCGAGAGCCCCTTCCTGGAGGGAACTGCTTCCGGTAGAATTCATTCCATCCCTGGTCTTGTTTCGGGTCAACGGTTTTCTCCTGGACCCCCCGGGCCTATAAGGGCAGCGATGAGGAAGCGGCAGCCGTTGACCAAAGATTTTTTTTGCCATCGGCCACAAGGGGCAGCCCCGCGCGTGGGATTTTGAGCCCCCAAATCAGGAATTAGCCAGCAGGACGATAGAGCAGAGATGGGAAGTTTAGAGGTGAGATACGATGCTAAGGCTGGAAGTTGGGGAACAACCGGTCTGTGTGATTCCTCCTCAAACCCTAAATCCCTCTCCGTCAAGAAGCCCTATCGGACGTATTACGCCTCTTGGCGCATTGCGTCCTTTGCGTTTGTGTCGTACCGTGCCGTACGTATGCACCAACGAACGGAGCTGCAGGCTGGGTGCTGCAGAATGCCAAAATACTGGACACCGATTTGGAGCGGGTCGCAGGTGGCAGCTAGCCTGTTAAGCGTCGTTGTCTTTTTGGCTGTCGAACTTCTTCGAATTGTGCCGATTTCATGTCAACCAGACTGCACCAGCATCGTGCCGTAACAAGCAAGGAAGACAGACGTCGAGAAGCAGGCAGAGTCACTTGCGCGCTTGCGGTAGAGCACCAACAATGCTCACCATTTCCCGTCGAGCGTCTCAGGGTTGTTTTATAAAGTTCTAACGATATGTGTCGATATGGTGTCGCGCGCGTGTCTGTGTGAGCGTTTGGAAGCCCCTTGATGGAAGGCCCCTGGGTCATTACCTTTTTGCTGGCTGTTGAATATGTGGGCGTAAGTACTGGCTTAAATATGAACATCTCATACACGGTTATGGTATTATGTACGGCTGTGAGGCTTCTCCATTCCAGCTTCGCTGTCAACTACGTCTGTACGGCTTGTTTTTTCAGCGACAGCATCGCTTTGCATTGTGAGTTACTTTCTATTTGATAGTTCTTGATCTACATGGATGTTAAGCTGTGAAGCTGTTTGAAGTGGGATGTAACATCTCCTACTTTAGACGATGATGTTTGACTCTAGCAGCCGAAGGTCTGGGCAACTAGGATACTGAAGTCGCGGGATGTATACGAACGGAGTCGCTCCGCGGACAAGGAAGGAGCGCAAGGTTTCTGTAGTCTTTCGGCACCCCAACGATGACAAGGTAGTGCTTGGGTGCTCAAGCTCCTATATTTGGGGCTAAGCCACTTACGAGCCTTCTCTCTGAGTACTGAAACTGGACTGCCACTCCTTACAGCACTGCGCGGGCGTGGAATCACTGCTCTTTCCCTCGGTTCCGAACCACAAACTCCTATTCACAGCCTCGCGGGACTCCACAGTGAAAAGGCAAGTGCCCGCCGCGCCTCCCTGTCACCGCACCCTCCACGTCACCTCACCACTGCGCCGAGTAATATCTCCACGACTTATGCACTCTGGCCTGGCGCTGCACATATACACCGGCCTCCGCCTGCCTACACCTTCCGCAACCCACATCCTCCTCCGCCCTCGGGAAATGAGGACGTACACGTACAAAGCTCAAAATCCAGCCCGGCATGTAGGGCCCAGCTGCTGCTTTACTCCCCAGTCACCGCCAAGACGACGCAAACCCACGAACCACTGCCCGTATCTGCACCGCAACGTACCGCCGCATTACCCCAGGACACGGCATTAGACTCCCAGAACACAACATGCAACATTTAGTCCTAGTAAAACCAAGTTCGGCACATTTGGGTGTAATGGAGCCGGATGGTGGGTGGGCATCAACGGAGCGACATCGGGGTTCCCTTTGGGGGCCTTGGGCGGTGGACCTCACCTTGCTTCTTAGGCACGGTTGCCTGGCCAGGCACACACCTCCACCCGGTCTCTGAGCCGCCACCCCCGGGGGGGGAGGCCCTGCCGGTGCATTCGCAGCTATCCGCACTGCTGCTGCGGCCGCTGCTGCTGCGGCATCTATCCTCATTCTGTCGCGATGTCTGTTTGTCTGTTGTAGGCCGGGTCCGGTCTGACTCTCAACTTCGCTGGCTGCCTGTCAGCCCTGGTTTATCGTACAGAGCCGTTTATGTATGTGCGTACGTATATCTGTATGTACACAGCTGCCACCTGCCTGACCGGGGTCCATTTGACGTACATACATACATACATACACACGGGGAGGGGGTCTAAAACAACACACAGAAATTCTCGCTCCCGGTGGCGCTAAAGCACCCGTCAAATAGTGCGTTTTTTTGCGTCTAGATGGAGACTGCAGTACAGGTGTACTGCATGCCCAGACCGGTGTCTGTACTCTGTACGTAACGCGTCTGATACCCCTCACTATCTGTTTGTCTGTCTGTCTTCCTGCAGATGGGACGTGGCGGGTCCAGAGCCAGTGTTGGAGGCCAGCTTCGACGGGCATGCCGACTGGGTTAACGACTTGGCGTTGATCGGGGACCTGCTGATCACGTGCTCCAATGATCAAACAGTGCGGCTGTGGAAGGCGGGGTCGGATAACGGTAAGTGTGTGTATGGGGGGGGAGAGACGAGGGGGGCAAGGTATTGGGAGGAATGGGGGTGAGGGGGGGAAGGAGAGGAGGAGGGAGTGGGAGTGGGAGGAGGGGAGGAAGAGGAGGGGGAAATGCTGGGAAAGCATGTGGCGGTATGTGGATTGGGGGGGGGGG
>NW_003307578.1:928467-951712 GCF_000143455.1 Volvox carteri f. nagariensis
GGGAATGCAAGGGGGGGTTGCGAGTCGTGTTCATGGGAACGTTCAGAGTAAGGTGTTTTTTTGGGGGGGCGGGGAGACCTCCGGGGATTGTGCATGTGTAGTGCGGTGGGAGTGCGTCTCTGTAATGCACGGAGCGAAGATTGAGCTGGTATGTTGTTAAGTGTGTCTCCTGCACCTTTCCCTCTCCCTTTTCCCCACCCCCCTTCCCCTTCCTCTCCTCACGAGCTTCACCCGCTCGTGGTGCGTCTTTCCCGTCTTTTCCCCTTCGTTAACTTTTATTTATATTCTCCCTGCGGGGCCGTTCCATCGCGGTGATGTCGTTGTGGAAGTAGCGTCTGCCCTCTATTACATCGAAGTGTGTGTGAGCCTTGGATGCCACGAAACACACACCCGCACACCCTTCTACCCACACTACCAGCTAACCCCCTGCATACAGCTCCTCCCCGACACCTTCCCCCCTCTTTCCCCGCACCACCCCTCCTCCGCCACCAACCCTCGTTTCGAACGTCGCCTGGTGCTGGGCTGCTTTGGCGTCGTCGTACTCGGCGTTGATCCCCTCGTCGCTTCGCTGTACGGCAGGTCAGCACCTGCACACGCTGTCGTACCACTCGGATTACGTTACCTGCCTGGCAGCGGCGCCTGCTCGCAGTCTGGTGGTATCTGCGGGGCTGCGGGCTGAGATATTTTTGCTCAATATAGAGGTAATGCAGGGCCGTGGGGGATGTGGGGCCGGGGGGTTGCGGGTGTGTTTCGATGAACTGAGCCGCCGGCTTGTGTGTGGGGGGGGGAGGGGGAGGCGGGTAATAAATGCTAAAGCCAAACAAATTGCAAAAACGGTTGGCCTTGGGGGGGAGTGACGGGGTCCGGAAGGGGTTACCTAGAGTGCCTGGAGAGGATGTGCGGGAATGCTTCGGGGTCGGGTGTGTGTGTGGGGGGGGCGGAGATTGGGCGCGATGGCGGACCTCGCTACGCCCCAAATGCGAGGTCACAACGTTTGTACACACAGATGGGCGTTGGAGGGGAGAAGGGGGAGGGCGGAAAAGGGGAGTCCTTTTCTGGGTTTGTGTATATATGTACATACACATACGTGTATTTATGTAGATATACACATTATTAATATATATGGGGGGTAGTAATTGCAGGAATGAGTAGTAGTGTGGTTCTTTCCCCCCGTAAAACCCTTGATCTGAATCCGAGGTAGGTGCCCCGGGCTAGTTTCTGAAGTACGTGTGCCGTACATGCCGAGGAGGGGGACGGGGACCGGCGGCTGTCCCTGTCCGCGGCCATTACACCCACACACAGCAGGAGAGAAACAAACAGCCAAACAGCCTCATACTGGCTGCTCGCCCCCACCGCCGCCCACTGCCGCCGCCGGGGTAAAAGCCCTAAAAAGACCCATGGCCGCAACAGCCGCAACAACTCGAGGCTGTTGGAGAATGACCGAGAGACATTCATTCATATAAACATTCATTCACAAGCACAGCAACGGAGTGCGAGAGAGCAGCAGTAATAGGACCCGAAAAGGGGTCCGCGGGTAGCTTGCTATCGTCAACAAAGGCGCGAGAGGACCCATGGCCCGCGCCCCGCGCACAACGGACTAAACACTAAGCGCTAAGAGAACACACGCTTTCCCTTCCGCCCCGCCTGTGTCACCCGCGTTCGGTTGGCGCCTTTACCTCCGATATGGAAAGGCGTCACCGCTGCTCCCTTCCCCCGCTGCTCCAGCTCCACCTTCGCCCTCCTCACCCCCCCCCTCCATCACAACACCTTCCCCTCCACCTCGCTCCTGGTTAGCCTAATCCTCCTTACCCCTCCCCTTTTACCTCCGCCCGCTTTCCTCAACCCCCTTTCTCACCACTCCCTCCCCTTTTTCCCCCAACAAAACACAACCTCCAAAAACCCGCACACAAACGTTTTGTACAGACCGGCAAGCACACACAGCTCTACCCCCGCACGCCCCTGCCCGGCGCGGCTTCCGGCTCGCCTAGCGCCGCCGCCGCCACCGGAGTACACGCCCACGTGTCGGTCTCCAGTGTCGGCGTCGTCGGAGGCGACGACGGGCCTCTGTACGGCGGTGCCGCCGCCGCCGCCACCTCCGGTGGCCTTCCACCCCCCGTCTCCGCTTCACACCAGCACGTCGCCAAAGACGCGCCGGGCTCTGTGTATGCGTTGGATCTGAACCCCACTGGCACGGTGGTGGCGGCGGGTACGAGCGAGGCGCTTGTACGGCTCTTAGATCCCCGAATTGGCAAGAAGATTACGAAATTGCGAGGGCACCAGGCGAGTGTGTGTTTGTGGGGTGTGTGTGTGTGCGGGAGAAAAGGGAGGTCGGGAAGTAAGGAGGGTGGGTATTGGGGGGTTGTTTCGGAGGTCGGGATTTTGCGAATGCGCGTGTGTGTCTTGCCCTTGCGGGAAAAGCTCTGGAACAGAGTCGTTAATTCATTTCATCCATGGACGCATTTATCCCGTCAGGGGGGTGGCAAATACGTATGTATGTATGTACATATGTATGTATGTACATGACGTGTGTATGTGTGCAGGGGAGTGTAAGGGTGAGTGGGTGGGCGGGGCGGACCCCGAGCCGACGTCCCAAGCGAAGGCGGGGACGGGTGACTCTCAACTCCTTCCGCCACCACCACCACCACCACCACCACCACCCGGGTATCCGGTCAGTGGTCAGAGGTCAGTGGCCACCCAGACTCGTATACAGGAGGGCCTGTGGCCATCCTCCCCGCCTCCTTCTCCCCAGCTTCCTAACCAACCAACCAACCAACCACATCCTAACCACTTCGCCCCGAAACCAACTGCCCAACCAACCAACTAACAAGCAGGACACGGTTCGTGCGTTGTTGCTCAACGGTGATGGTACGATGTTGCTGAGTGGGGCCTCAGATGGCACCATCAAGTTGTGGGATATCGGCATGCAGCGATGTGTGCAGGTAATGGGAGGGGGGGAAAAGAGAGGGGGGAGGGGGGAGACGGGGGTTTGGTTAGGTTCGGGTTGGTTATTCACGCCCATGTGAGACGTGCCTTTTTGGGGCGTATGCATGTATGTATGCTAAATTATTTAAGCTCAAAACATATAGCTTTATTTGGAAAACCAAAGATCCCCACTATTATTACTTAACCCCCCACTTTTATTTAGTAAACTTTTTCCTGAAAGCCAATCGAATGAAAAACGTCCTGGTAACAGGATAAATCAGGGGAAGTTCAGCGACGGAATGATTATTCGGAAAAAAAGCGATAGTTTAGGTATAGTTTTGAACTAGGGGGGCCGGCTTAAAAGCCATGAAGGAAAGTTGTATTAAACGGATTCAAAAATATGATGTTACGAATGCGTATTAGTTTTGGTTTATTTATGAGTGCGAGCCTACATCAACGTAGTAACGTAGTGACAGTTAATTATGTATAGGTTACCAATCAAATGCATGTATGTATGTATGTATGTATGTATGTATGTATGCGCACTTCCTCATGTGTGTCCCCACTCCTCGCTATCCTGTTGTACGACACGGCCTCCTCAGACATACACACTGCACACGGACGCCGTGTGGTCGCTGCTCTCCCCGGACGACAGATTCGCCGTCGTGTACAGCGGGGGGAGGGACAGGGCGATCTATCGTACATACACACACACGTAAGCACCTCATAAGTACAACCCCCCCTTGTCCCCCTCCCGCCACTCAGGCAGGCATGCAGGTCACTTCCCACATGGCATACAGCAGTACTCCAATAACGCTGTCGTACAAACAGTATGCACACATACGAATATTCCATACAGGAATACACTTGTGAAATACAAATATGTGTGTGAAATTTATTTCTTATTGCCTTTCTCCGGACTAGACCGCCCGGTAGGACAGAAGACCGGGCCGGGGGGTGGGGCCATCCGGGGTCCCAGTTGTGATGCCCCGGGTTTGGGGGGGGAAGAAAGCGGGGCGAAGGGGGGAATGGAAAGGGGGGCATCCTGGGGGAAAGGGGTAATCCTGTGTATGATGGTGTGAAACGAGAAACAAGTGTCTATTCATCCACTCATTGCCCAAAAGGGGGTTTATGAGGGAGGCAAGGGGGAAGAGGAGGAGAGGGGCGATGGAGGGGTTTCTAGAGGTAAGGTACGACTCAAGGACACATCATTCTGAGTGGCCATGGCATTAGAGATGATTATCTCCTTTTTATTGTACTGCAGTCGTACAAGCGAGCTTCTTGCCGTGGAGGACTTTCCCGTACAGGCGTTGGCGCTGGACCCTGACGTGGGGCCTGATGCGGCAGGTGCGGTACAGTACGACATGGGTGAGGGGGGGGAGAGGGAATGCAGGGTGGTGGAGGCAGTGAGGGCGGTGGTGGTGGTGGTAAGAGGTGTTTCTGCGGATGTGGGGCAGTGGAGAGAGAGGTGTAGCGGTCACCGTCTGGTCGGCGGATGCTGCTGTTCGCCGGCCTCTCTCTCACTCCCGTCCCCCGCCATCGCGTCCTAACACGTCGTGTCTCCTTACGCCCTGGCCCCCCCCTTCTCCCCCCTCCTCCGCAGCCCACTACTCCTCCCCATTCTCCTCCTCCTCCCGCTTTCTGTTTTCCTCCTCCCCATCCCCGCCAGTGGTTCGTCTTAACACCCCCCCCTATCCCCCCATCCCCGCGGCACCCTGCATCCTCCGTTCACCTCCTCGGCCCCCTCCTCGCCCAAGTATGTGCCTGGTGTGTTCCCCCGCTCGGATGCCCCTGCAGAGCGCCACGATGTGGGCCCTACGGGGGGTGTGGGACTGTGGGCCGCCACCTCCGCCTCCCACATCAACATGTGGGTGGTGCCCCGGGGGCCGGCCCACGGGTCGGTCGGGGGAGCGGACAGCGGGAGAGCCTTCTCAGGTGGGCTGGGGGTTGGCCAGGGGGGTGGGGGTGGGAGGGGGGGTGCCAGGGTTTGCTGGGGAGGTGTTGAAGATGGGTTGTTGAGGGGCTGGGCTGTGGGTTAGGGCGGAGGGGGGGGCAGGGGTTGGGGGGGTTGTTCTGTGTACAGTTGATATGTCGGTGAGTGGGGAGGGGGTTGTTTTGCAACCGCTGCAACAGAAGCTGCGGCCTGTTGCTTCTGATGATGATGCCCCCACTCACCTCCGTAAGAATGTGTATGAATTGTGTGTGTATGTATGTATGTATGTATGTGCGTGCTTTTGTCCTAGCCCACTCCCCCAGCCGTCGTATACACAAACTTTGGAGTTGAGCTGTTTGCGGCTTTGGATCTATGTTTTCCTCTTTATTTGTGTCTTTCCTTTTTTGCATTTAGCGAAAGGAAGTGGTCCCCACCCTCCTCCCACTTCCCGCCCCGCAGTGGCTCGACGCAGCATGGGCGTCCACGCCAACATGCGCAACCGAATGTCGTTGGAGCAAAACCGACAACCGCTCGCCCGAATCCCGGAGGCGACGATCCCGGGCATCCCCGGTGAGTACCCAGCGAGCTGGCTGGTGAGGGCCTTATGGAGCGGTGGGGCTTTACGTGTGTGTATGCGTGCGTATGTATGTGCATGCGGACGAGGTGGGGGTTGTCTTGTGCGTGTGTGTGTGTGTGTGTGTGTGCGCGTGTGTATCTCGGAGCTGACCGTCCTGCACACGCGCCCTAAGAAACTCCGCCCCTCAACCCCCGCGGCTCATACTCGTTACCATTCATTCCACGCCATCACGTGGGGCCACCCGCGTCCGTACACCCACACAGCACGACAGCATGTTGCGTGCCTCCCTCGGTCGTACGGACGAAGATGAGCGTTTCTGGTTACTGCGGGGGTTCGTACTGGTACACGGATACTGCAACAGGTGTTGAGAGAATTTTCGCTCGATTTGCTACACCCTTGCCTTGCGCTTCCGTGTCGCATATTTTGGTACGTATGCATACATTGCGATTGTTTACATTGCTGTACTTTTGTGCCGTACGCACATGTGTTGCAGTTGCCGTACACACGCGCCCATGCAGAGTTAGCACCGTTTTACTCGTCTTGTGCCGCTCACGCGCCCTTTCCCCGCTCAACCCCCACCATCTGCATGTGATTGATTCCATGCAGCCACCAATGCTCTGTCTTCCCCTAAATTTACCCGCCCCTCTCCCCCCTTCCCCCCCAACCCCCGCCCCCACACGCACATACACATGCACGCACACACCCTCAGCCCTGGTGGCGCACGAGGTGCTGTCGGACAAACGGCGGGTTTTGACACGCGACATGGGGGGCCACGTAGGGCTGTGGGACGTGCTCCAGGGGACCCAGGTGGCATCGTACGGCAAGGTGGATTTTGGCGCCAAAAGTCAGGAGCTTTGGGAGCCGCGATCCGTGCCTTCGTGGTTTACCGCCGACACTCGTCTCGGCTGTTTGTGTATTTCTCTGGAACCCCCCTCGGCCTTCATGGCGGAGGAGTACGGCGTGGCGCTGGAGCTGGGCTACGTGGCAGACGACTTCAAGGTATGTGCGTATGTATTTGTGTAAGGGGAAGTGTGTTTTTAAAGGGGGAAAAAAGCGGGGAGGGGGTGGCGGGCCGGGGTTCCGGGGCGGGTGCGCGGCGTTGGGCAGGAGGGTAAGGAAGGGGGACGTAGCAGACACGTACGAACGAAACCCAACCGTGGCACGTGGTCGGCAGTCCAGTGGGCAGCTCAGCGGGAACGGGCGGAACATTGGTATCGTTGTATACGGTGTACGGATGCTACAGGGCAGCCGAGCGGTGGTTTAAAACCCCCGGGGATCCCGCCCACGCACATACATACACACTTACAGCTGTCAGAGTTTAACCTCGGGCTTTATGGTCCCCTCATCCTCTGACACCACCATCACCACCACCACCACCACCATTTTGCCCGAAATGAACACCAACACACCCACCCACCACCTCCATCTCCACCTCCACCAGTCGGCAGTCACTTCTTCGTTCCGTTGCCACAGGATCCCTTCGTTTCCCCCCTCCCCCTCCCCCTCCCCCTCCCCTACTTTCCTTGGCAGCAGCTTCACTCGCTCGTGATTCGTCTTTCCCCCCTCCCCCCTCCCCCAGTCGCCACCACCAGCACTGTCCATGGTCCCACACCCTAGGGTGGCGCACCACCCACTAACACCTCACCTCAGCAACGACAGCAACAACCCTAAACCACCTTACAACCACCTCACAACTAGGATTTTCTCCCCTCCTCTTTCTCCCACCACCATCACCCTTGCTGTACGACAGGTCAATTACGGCAAGCTCGTCTTGGACTGCGTCTTTGCCAAATGGCGCTACAAGCTGCAAGCAGCTCAACACCAGATCCCCAACCCCGCCGCCAACCCCACCTCCCCCAACGCGCCCATCACCCCCACCTCTCCCGCCTCTAGCCCGGGGGCCGCAGCAGCAGCAGTAGCATTGGCGGCACCATCGGGAGGGGCAGCAGCATTAGGTGGGGGGCTTCTTCCCGGACCACCCCACCATCACCACCAGCTTCACCACCACCACCACCACCATCACCCGCAGCTACAGCCCCAGGTGGCAGCAGCTGGAGGGGGAGGGGGAGGGGGGGTGGCGCAAGAGGGTGTTGGTGGTCAGCCGTACTACTTGGACTCGTGTCCAAGTTACTGGGGATGCAGGGCGCTGCCGGCGGGTGAGTGCGGGTTTTAGAGAATGGGGTGGGTCGGGATTGCGTGGCGAGCAGGCGTGAGGTTCCCCCTCTAACCCCTGCACTGCACTGCACTGCCCGTTCCCCAGTGGGGGGTGCGGGCGCACACACACACACACACACACACACACTCTCGCAAGTATGGAAGGGAAGGAGGGAGATGGTTATGTGGGGAAGGGGGAAGGATAGGTCCATAGGAATTGTTTGGGGGCTGCTGTCGCGCGACTCAGCATTATGCATGATATGAATTGCAGTTGTCCGACTACCACACGCAACGCACACCTCCCGAGGGCGGCCACCACTCCACCTCACCGGTCCACACACACAACCGAGGCAAGAACCCGGTCCGCACGGCTGTCACCTCCCGGGGGCTACGTGCTCCCGGACACTATCCAACGGGAAACAAAGCAAAAACACCTATTGCCGCTAGGGCGATAAAGCCCGAAAAAGGAACGGTTCACGGACCTTGCCCGTCGCTCGTAAGCTTACTAACCTGAGAACCCTAACCCCTTCTGTCACCTCGCCGACCGGCAACAACTGCACCATACCCAGGTTGAACTTTTGACCCCTCTTGCCTTGGAACACGTGTCCATGTGACGAAGCAAGCGCTTCACCTCGTGTGGGCCGTCCAATTCCATCCAATCCAGACCCGGTCGTATCATCTGCTGCTTATTGCACACCGCAGTCCGAAGCCGAACCGTATGTTGATGTAAACGCACTCCCACACCTCCATAATGCTGCATAATGCCAGCACAGGGAGGCGTGTGCAGAGATTGCTAGCAGATACAACCAAGGTGACAGCAAGGGGGACATCATCGCCATCTGTATCATCAGCTGCCGCAGGGCCTGGCACGCACTTCAACAGCACTGTAGTTTCTTCCACCGTACGTGCAACTCCTTGTGGACCACGGCTACATCCCTCCACCCCTTCCACCCTTCCTTCCCATCCAGGCTCCAAATCTCAAACACCATGATGTGTGTGTGTGTGTGTGTTTTGCTCCACAAACCGCCCATTGTTTCTTACCCGCCCACCTTCCCGCCCCGATATCACACCCTTCCCCCCCTTTTTGTCGCTTTACCCTTTCGCCCTTTTCGCTCATGTGTGCTATCCGCCGCCGTGTTGGCGTGATGGTCAAACCAGTGATATGTTCCCGCCAAGACGGTCAACGCTGGCGGCGGCTGATTTCAGCATTTGACGGCTCCGAAGCTGAGCCTGCCGAAATTCCCACATGGGTGGCGGATGTCGTACTGCGTAACGCCAACGTAACGCCCAAGGAGGCAAAATGTGCGTTTGTACTGCTGCCGGCGGAGGTGAGCGCTTGGGTCGGTACGGAGAGGGTGCCGTAAATCTCCCTAGCCCGTACCCTCCTATCGCCGAGTTCCATTTGCGGCTCAGGTCTCATTAAACACGCAACACCATTACGATGTCACCCTGCCCAACACACCATTCACCACAGACATGTTAGCTGTAGATGTTAAGTAGTACGGCACGGTTGTGAGAGTGATTTGCGGTTGGGGGGACGCATTATTAGGTCGTTCACGAAGGAACACCCCTTCGCTTTCTGACCCCCAAATCACCCGGCATTTAATCCGCCACCAACACCACCACCACCCACGCGACCAAAACACACACACACACTTGGGCGTACTGATGTAAATCAGATGCCAGGTTCCTCTCCTCCTCCTCCTCCCCCACCCCGGGAGCCACCGCCAGTTGGCGCCTCGGGGACGTGTGTGTGGCTACAGCCGCTTGGGACGGGCGGGCAGGCGGCTGACACGGGCATCTCATCCTCCCCAGCAACACATACATACATGCACACACACGCACGCACATTCGCATACGTACATACTCGCATACAAACCCCCTCCCCCTCCCAACCGCTCTGCAGGGCTCCGACCTGCCTCCCCTGCAGCAAAGTAAGCTGAACGCCCCCCGCATCCTGCAAGTCTATAAGGTCGCGAACTACTGCAGCGGCAAACTGCAGGTACGGGGTGGGGGCGGGGGTGAGGTGCTGTGTTGTGTGGGGGCCCCACCGGCGGGTGAATTGGGACATGAGTGTGTGTACGTGTGTGTGTGCGTGTGTGCGTGTGTGTGTGTGTGCGCGCGCGCGTGCGCAATTTCCATCTTACCCCCCCGACGGCACCTCTCACACACACACACGCTTCCCCCCCTTCCCCTCTCCCCCTCTGCATTGGACCGCCCCACTCCGTTTTGAAGGACATGGATTTGCCCCTGGTGGTGCGGCCCTTCTACCTCACGGGCGGCCCCCACCCCCCCGACCCCCACCACCTCCCCTTGGAGTCGCCACCACCCAAGAGCACCTCCACGGGAAAGGAGGGGGAGCCGCACGTGCTGGAACTTACGTGTAACGGAATGGTGGGTCTCGGGGGGGGTTTGGGGTTTCGGGGGCCGGGGGGAAGAGGGAATCTAGGGTTTCCTGCGTAGGCTGCGCGTGGCAGGAACATTGGGGGGCTTTAGGGGCCCCCGCGGGGCCGTGGGGGTGAACTAAGGAGCGGGTTATGGATAGATAGCCGTGTTGTTATCCTCTTTTCACCTCCCAACCTGGCCATTCGTGCAGGCGGTTCCGTACGAGATGAGTTTGGCCTCTGTCAAGAAGTTCATTTGGAAGAAGTCGGACGACCTGTTGTTCCACTACAGGTAAGCGGAACACGAGTACGGAGGACCTGGAGGATGTGTGCCGTAAAAATTGAAGTCGGACTCTCTGTATTGTTTGTGTGTAATTTTAGCAAGACTAAAATTAATTTTTTGCCTCGGCGCTTTTCCATCTTGCCGTCATGCGCCGTTACCCTGGGGCTTTGTTACCCTTGCTCACACTGGCACTCAACCCCCTCATCGACCCTCCCCCACCACTCCCCATCCCCCACATTTTACCTTCGCTTCTTGCATCCTATGATTCCCCGCCCCCCGCCCCCCCCCCCGGCAACCCGCAACCCGCTCCCAATCCCCCCCCTAGGGTCCTCGACCCCGCGAACCCCGCACCACTTCCCGTACTCCCAGGACCTCAGCGCTGATCCAACCACCAACCGACACCAACCACCCAGTAACGGACCCTTTCCGTTAAAGTGTCTGTGTTGTTGTTGGTGGTGGTGGTGGTGATGGTGGTGGACTGGTGGTGACTAGCTGGCTGGGATATCCTGAGCGAGCTGGCGGCTGTCTGTTACCTTTGTGTGTATATGTGTGTGTACCCAGGTCTCTCTTCATGGAGAGGTGTCGGCTGTCCTTGTGCGTGAGGGGTGGGGGGGTTGGGAAGAGGGGAGGAGTTGTCATTGTGCAGGCGCTGCTGCTTGTGTGCGTTGCTGGAGCGGACGAGTGGCTCTGCTGATCCTGGGGTGTTGTGTGGTGGGGGTTAGGTTCGTGTAGCAGGTGGTGGTGGTGGCGGGGGCACCGAGCCAGAGGACGGTGGGCAGGAGTCCGCAAAGTTGGTTGAACTGGAGCTGTAGTCCCAAACACCGGGGGGACGGGGGAAATGTGTGTCGTCAGTCGCGCAGGCTTGTCTTGGACAGGAGCAGGAAGAAGTAGTCTTAATTCCGCTTCGTCAACTCTCCCGCTTTTCCCGGTCCTCCCCCACCCCACTCACCCACCTGCACACCCTTGAGGTTCTGCTCGCCGCTTTAGTGTCCTCCCACTTTCCTACTCACCCACGTAAAAAAAGCGAACGTGAACGTAAGGGGGAACGTAAGGGGGCAAAAGAGGTCCGAGCCGGTCTGAGGCGGGGACACCGGCCGCCGCCGCCCTAGACCGAAAGTGAAGGAGTGAGAGCGGCGGTGGCGACAGCCTGTGTGTGTGGTGGCCGCAATAGCAGTAGAAATTGTAGCAGTAGCAGCAGTAGCTATTAGGTGTGGCAGTAGTGGCCTCTGGTGGGGTTTGATGGTGTGGCAAGTCGCAATTGGCGGCTTTGCATCCGTGCTTGGTGGCAATGGTATTGGTGACCCCAGGTTTAAGGGTGGTGGTGACGATGGTGGTGGTGAGCACTGACCGATCTCCACTTTGTCAGCCCTCTATTCTGGTGGGCTCTACCTATCCGTCTGTCTGACCGTTTATCTGTTGCGCAGGCAGGTCTGCAGCCCTGTACACGGCGGGGTGCCAGGTACAGTTGAGGAGTGTGCGTGTGTACGTGTATACACTTGCACTGGCGTACTGGTGTACGTGTCCGTCGCGGGACGGGTGGAAGGGGGGTTGGAAGGGAGGGATCATCCCCTAGCACCTCGTCAGCACTTGAGCCAGTGCTGGAGGGCCGGGGCCAGAAGGGAGGGGCATGCGGACTTGCCGGCACCATACACGCACACAAACACCAGCAGCATGTGGGAAGAGATTTAAACGTTAGTCACCACCACCACCGTCACAAGCCTGATGCTTCCCAAACCAGCCTTTTGAGGAAAATATGGTTTTGGGATATGCCTGCCCTCCAAACTTCCCTTTTTTCAGATCAAGCCCGAACCCATCCCGTAACGTGCCAGCTAATCCCCCTACCTCTCAACACCAACCCGCAAAAGAAAACAGTCTAGGCAATAGAGCAGGAGTGCTAGCTACTCTTTACCACTATGACCACCAGTGTATCTCCGAGCAATGCCCTGGCATCAGCAAACCTGCGGATGTCTTGTCTTACTCTTTGTATTCCTTTTCCTCCCTCCGTTTCTCAAACAGCCGCGCCTCTCCCTCGCCTCTCGGTCACTAAGAACGGACGAGAATAAAACATCATTATCACACACACAAATCTGGCTTCCATGGCACCCCGTTTGGTTCCTCGGTCAGCCGGATTCGCGTCACATTCTTTCGCACCACGCACACCTCCCGCACTCCCCCCTCTCCTTCTTCCTCCTCGCCCTTCCGCCTCCAAGAAACCCCCCTCCCATCCCCTCCAACACGCGCCCCTCCAATCCCACGCGGCGCTACGTTGTCGGGCGGTCTCACCTGCCCGCCACCACTCTGAAACCCCCTAGGGGCTCTGACCCCGCCTTAGGTCCGTGAAGCGAAGGTCGCTCTAGCAACCTTCTGAAAGGTAAGAAGCCCCAAAACTGAGAGAGACCCCACCAGTGTGTATACACACGTACATACATACACACGTACATACATACATACATACACATACATATATACCATGCAGACATACATGGATAAATATTACACGCATATGTACATGTACATTTATGTGTAATCTACATGCACACAGGTATTCACGCAACGTAAAAGGTCGCCGTAAAGCAGCTGGGAAATTCTATGTCGTACACCACGCTCTGTTGAAGAAGCACCTGCCCTCCGTTTCCCTGCTCAGCCCACATGCAGCCCGGTTCGGTACACGAACAGCAGCGGGTAGGTGAACAAACACATCACGAAACACCACCACCAAGACAGGAAGCTGGACGCAAACGACACGAAGTCCAGCGGCAGAAGCGGCACTGGCACTCCCTGCCCAACGTCGCCACCACTACCACTACCCCTACCACTACCACCATCATGAACACTCCCAATCGACCAGGCTGTAGCAGCAGCAGCAGCAGCGGCAGCTTCCTCTGATGACGTCATGCCGTCGAGGCCGTCAAGAAAGACGTCGTCGCTTGCCGCCACTGCCGTCAGCCCCGGCTGCGCAGTCGCCGCAGCCGCCAGGCCGTCGCGCAACCCGAGTTCAATCCCCATCCCCGACTGACTTCCTGGCGGGGGCCCAACTGCCGGCTGCTGCTGCTGCTGCGGCGGTGAGGTTGCCGCTGTCGCCTTGCCGACGAGTAGTAGCGGCTGCGCGGGCCGGAAGGAGTCCATCACCCCGGAGGCCCCGCCGTACATGAGGGCAAGGCACGCGAGGATGGCGGCGGGGGCCAGCAGCTGCAAGGCGACCTGCCGCCACACATACATACATACATACACATGCATACAGGGGAAGCGAAGGACGTGGATGGAGCGATAGGAAGAAGCGCACCAAGTGAGGACATGACGAGCTGCCCGCACCCGCACCCGCACCAGCAGCAACCCCAGGTCTGTGAGTCTCAGTGTGTGGGGCCTTACGGGCAGTGAATGTACGGTGAATACACCGAATGCGGGTGCCTAAAGGCGGAGCTGTTGCACTCACCCCGTCACGCAAACCCGGGCCACACTTCGCTCCGCTGGGCTCCCCCTCCCCCTCCCCTTCCCCTTCCCCTTCCCCTTCCCCTTCCCCTCCCCCAACATCTTCTGCCGCCACCCCTCTTTTTTCCGGGTCCTCCTTCCCGGGCAATACGGCAGTACGCGCACACGGCAATCCGTACCTGACAAACTGTCGCATATACGAGGTGAAGCCGCTTCCGGATCAACACCTCCCGAGCGCCCTGCAATGCCGTATTCCCGCCAGCACCACCACCGCCGCCCCCGGGTAGCGCCTCGTGCCGTAACACATGCCATTCCAGCAACCCGCCACCCAGGTGCGCCGCCGCCAGCGGCCGTATGGCAAACAGTTGCGCCGCCGCCGCCGCCACCACCAGCGCCGGGCCCAGCGCTGCGGCCGCCGTCAACGGAGCCAAAAAGTCCGACATCGGCACGATGCCGTACAGCACGACGAGCAGCGGCAGGACGAGCGAGAGATGTACGGCGGCTTTTGCGGCCGGATGCGGTGTGAGGTACTTCGCCGCCCAGAAGGGAACGGGACTGGTGTAGCTGTACAGCTTGGCTATTCGGGCGGCCGGACCCATTAGTGCTGCACCTGCAGGTGACACGGCGTAGGTGTATACATGTGTATGTATGTACGTATGTATGGGAGGGGAAAAAGGAAAACAGGAGGGCGGGGGAAGAGCCAACTAGCCATTGGGGTGTGTGGGCTTTGGAAGGGTGAGGGAGAGGGAGGTAGCGGGGTAAGGCGGAGGGCGGGGAAGACACACATAACAAGGCACCACCAAAAGCAAAAACAACCACCCTTCAAGACGTGACGAACTTGAAACAACATCCCCCGAAGTTGGCCGATATTGCAACGACAAACGACTCTCTCAAAACCCAACCTCAACGCCAATCCTACCAACCGCCCAACCGCCCCTTAAAACCCTGAAACCCTCCACCCTTACACCATCCCTTACCCAGCAGTCCCGCCACCACCGCCAGGCCGCCCGCTACCAGCCCCGGGTCGCTGTGGAGGGGCGGCGGCGGCTGGTAGTGCCGTACGCGGGCAGCCAGCAGCCGAGCGACGCCAACATTCACAAACTGGCGGAGGTTCGGGCGACATGTCCGGGTGTTAGGGAGCACCGGAAGGGGGGGAGAGGGAGGTGCGTGTGTATGTGAAGGGGGGGAAAGAGCGGAAGGGGAGGGGCTCGCTGCACATGTGCAATCAACAACCACCACAGTTGCTTTAGAATCCATCTCCCTCCTCCCTCCAACTCCTCCCTTTCCCCCCCACAAACACAAATAAACACACCCGAACCGCAACTCACTTGGTCAAGGTGCTTGGCTGCCTCGCGTACGTCCCACCGAATCCAGCCCGGCGGTGCCGCCATCAGTATGCCGTACGCCGCCAGTCCCCCCAAACCCGCCAGCACCAGTACCCTGAACCTGTCCCCCCCCGGCATCAGGCGGCGGAGGGAGCCCCCGCACTCGACCATGATGAGCTGCGAGAGGGCCCACATCACCACCATAGGGCCCAAGGTGAAGAGCAGGATTTCCTGGAAGGGGTGGGGAGGGTGCGAGTGAAGGGGGGAAGTGAGGGCCGGGAAGTGAGAGGGGTAAATTGGTGGATTTGGGTTTGGACTGGGCGAGTGAGAAGGGGGAAGGAACGAGGAAGGGGCCGAAAACCCGACAGCCATATTCATAGTCAGTTGCGAAATGAAATGGATGAAAAAACACAGTGTCCCTCTTCTACCGTTCCCCATGTTTCCCACGCCCCCTCCCCCGCCGTACCCCAGTTTTCCCGCTCTTTCACTTTACCCACCTGCCACAGCCCGATGAGGGGGCCCAGTGTGAAGTGTACGATAAGGCCCACGAGCAGCACCATCAGCAGGACCCCCTGGAGGAATCAACAACCGGCAGTTGACAGTTGGCAGTTGGCGCCACCTGGAATCGGGGGGTTCGTTTTCACAGGGCAGCGGGTACTACCACACACACATACATGCATACAAATAAGGAAATAGGCGGCTGTTTTGTAAGAAGGCGTGATAACTGATGATTCACGTCTCAGCACCAACCTCCTCCCACACCTAAGATAACTCCACAACGAGAAGGACGAGAACAACGCAACAAGCCCCAGCACCCTTCGCAGCAGCAGCAGCATAGGATGGCGTCATGACCAGGACGTTCACGAGGTGGTCGGAGAGGAGGGGGAGGGGCAGGGAGTCAGGGGGAAAGTTGCCCCACTGACTCCACCCGCTACTGCGCCACCAAGAGGACCCACCGGGGTTTCCTCTGGGGTTGCTTCCCCGGTTGCCAGCCAGCACCCACAAAAGTGGGTTTTAAAAAGACCTATAGGGCCCCAGCAACCCCCCATTTGTGAGCTTCGGTAATCTTGCGATTAATGCGAACACATGCACGCACGCTAAAAGCGTCCTTTCAGAAAATGTTCGGAAGGATATATCATGCAGCCGTACGATGGTACGGCATATAAGAACGTGATGGATGAATTTGAATTTGTGGCTAAGCGTGTGGATCCCCTGGCGCAATGGGAATTTGCACTGCCACAATTCCGTGGAGGAAGAGGTGGGAAGTAACCCGTCTGTGTATGAGGCGAGAGCGCAGCGGAATGTGGATGGAAGCTTTCAAGCTGTGATCGTTTGGTCACAGACGTGTTTGATGTTCCCTGACTCGGGCCATGTAGGGGGGGAAAGACTCACCAGCGTTTCGAAACTGCTTCCGAATGTGGATGGCTCCGAGCTGAGGTGGCTTAATGCGCTGGGGCTCAGCTGCTGCATGACCAGAGAACTTTGGGCGTCTTGAAGCTGCAACTGGCGCTTCTGCAGGAGCTTCCGGTCGCGCTTAGTCGTCTTTGGTCCAATGGGCGGGTTCGGAATTGCTGACGACTGCGGTAGGAATGTGAACAAACCCTCCAGGAACAGCGCCCCTGCCGGCTGCCTGTGATTATGGAAGCGATGCATGCGTGTTCTTTTTGTTGGAACATACAAGCCGCCGACCGTGCCATGCTGCTGACTGGCAGGTCAACCCTTATCAATTGAACCAGCATAAATTATTATTATATTTGATTTCATAACCCTACCTGATGAAGTGGCGGAATAGAATCGCACATATCATCGGCACGGCCATATAAACAAAGAGCCCCATGGTGCCTTATTATTTTTACAAAAATTCATCAATCAGGTATGTGCTCGATGTGGTGCAAACGAGTCACATTGTAGACATTGGCACAAAGACAGAGGGAGAGGCACTAAAGACTGACTGGACAAAAGTACAGCGTGCCGTACGATATACCGGAAGGAAAATCGACCAACCGAAGATTGATTATGGCACACAGGACTCCTTGTCAAAGTTGCAATTGGAATGGATCAAGACGTTGCAAAGCGTGCGGCTGCCGCTGAGGCGCGCCGGCAAAAGATCTTAGCCCGAGGGTCGGAGCGGCTCAACCGCATCACTGTCGGAACTCCGTTGCCCTCGGCTGAAACTCTGAACCCAACCCCTACATCGGAACGAGCTGCGTCGGAGGCGACAAGCTTGGGACTCGCGGGCGCCTCGGCCGCTGTGAAGCCTTCCCAGTTACGTCCAAATGATCGCGACAGTGAGGTATCTGATCCAGTTACGGATACGACTACAACGGCAGCAGTGGAAGCAACTGTATCTGAGGCGCCGTTAAAATCAGCCCATGCGGATGCTTTGTTAGCATCGGCGGACCCGATGCTGCAACAGTTGCTACGCGGCAGCGGCGGTCAGAGCCACCCAGACGAGGATGCCTTCCAAGCTTCAGCACAACGGGAAGCAGAGCAGGCTCTCCACATGCTCTTAAACCAACTGGCAGGTCCAGCCGGAGTGCCGTACCTCGCCGCACAGCGCTCCCCTCCCCAATCGGTCCAAGTGGACGGAAGCGCGACGACCGCTGTCGGCTCCTCCGGTCGTACCGTGACAGGTACGGCATTTTCAGCGGTGCGAAGCCTCTCTACCTTCCTATCAGCCATGTGCGAATGAACCTCCAAACGTACATGTGCTGGGGGATAGCCCACCTCAACCCTTCCCTCCAACGCAGCTAATAAATCCCACCGGTATGCTGCCCTGTGTCATACAATCCCTACCACCACATTTGCGGTTATTGCCAACCAACTAACCACCCCCGCGCGCGGACGCCAGGTCTTCGTGGCGGCGTCGGCGTCGGCGGTGATGATGGGCCCTTCGCGCCGTCGCCGTCGGTGGCGGCAGCAGCAGCAGCAGCCCGGGCCCCCCCGCATGCCTCCGGCAGTGGCAGGCGTACCGCCACCACCGCTTCCGCCGCTGGCAGCAGCGGAGGCGGAGGCATGTTGTTGTCGGTAGCCGCCGTCGCCGCCACCGTGACGGGTGTACTGCTGGGGCCTCAGCTGACGGCGGCGGTGGCGGCCACGCACCGGCTCCGCTGCCTGGCGGCGGTAGCGCTGGCGGCGGCATTGTACAGCGGTCTGGTAGAGCCGGCGCACCTGGGCTTGCCGCCAATTGTCTCTCTGCTCGTACTTCAGGTGGATTACTGCTGCAGGTGGTTCGGGCGGGTGGTTGGGCCGGATACGGGGCCTTTGTGGGGCCGACCTTTTGGATTTTAAGAGCTTCAGGGTTTTGGCACAGTCAGTGGATAACCCGTTGCTCCATTCATCGCGTCACAGGATCCCCCCCCCTCTCCCTCTCCCCCGTCTGGTTCACTCGTTCGTGGTTCGTCTTTCCCCTTGCTCCCCCCTTTGCTCCCCCCTTGCTCCCCCGCACCCGGCATCACCAATGCCGTCCCACTCCCAGCTTGCTCTCATAGCTGCGACCCGGTGGCTGCTTCCCCGGTCCGGGGGGGGCCGGGGAGGGGCATCACCCTCGGCGACGGCGGCATGGCGGTCTGCGGCCGGCGGCCTCAGCCAGGTGGGGGGGTGGAGAGGGCGATGGAGGGGGTGGGGGGGGTGGGAGGGGAATATGCATGAAGCAAATGACAAGGATGAGGGGGTGGAAGTCGGGATCTGGGCGGCAGGGTTTTGGGTACAATCCTTGCCGAAATATTTCTCCCAGGCGCTATGTTCCGAAATAAGCTATGTTCCAAAGTCAGCGGAGGGGTCGGTCTGGAGGTACCCGGGGTTCTCTTTGAATGCTGTAGGTGGTTGGTGGGGTGGTTAATCAGTTCGTTAACCGGTTGACTGGATGATTCAGGAGGAAGGGTTTTTTTTTGACGGGGACGGGGGTCCACGAGGAAGCGCTTTTGTTGTTGCAAGCACGGGGTGCTCAGGGCGCATGGAGATCTACACCTGCACCCCGTACGGCACCGCAAAACACACATATACACACACGGCCACTGCCGCCGCATCCGAACCCACACACGCTTGGGCGTTCTCAGGGTAATTGTCGGTCCCCCATCCCCCGCATCATTTATATCGCCCGCGTCTCGCACCTCCGCGATGAATTGGCGGTGATGATGATGACGACGATGACGATGGCTGTTGTGATGGATTTGCCCGCCGACAGACGGCTTCCGGTGCTGAGCTAGCCGGCGATGACGGCGACGCCACGGCGGCGTCGCCACCGGCGGCGGCGGCGGCGGTGCTGCCAGTCCCCAGAGCTGATTGGGCCGCGCTTGTCCCGGGACTGCGGCCTCTGCTCGATAAGGTGTCGTCCGCAGGGGTGCTGGTTTCGGGGCTGGCTGGTGACGTGGCAGTGTTCGTGGTGTCGTACATGGTGCTGGATGCATGGGGCCGGGTGGTGTCCTAGGCGGCCTAGCGGTGGTGGGTCGGTTGGGTCAATGCACATGTAGATAGGCGGGGAGGGGTCGCTCCGGTTCGTTTTGGTTTTTTAACACTCTGTTAGGTCCTGACATCTGTCTGTTTGTCTGTCTGTCTGTCCATGCGGGATCCGCCAGATGGAGATGGGTTTTCGCGTCTCGCTCAGCAAACTCAGTCTATAAGAATATGAAGCAGTGGATATCGCCTGACTGCCAGTGTGCGTGGCCACTGACCGAATATTTGTGAATCCTGGAATATTCTGGAATCATTCATTTCGATGATGTGCGAAGGAAGGGTGGGGGATGGGCAAGAATTTGGGGGCTGTGATGGAGTGTGTGTGTGGAGCTGTTACAGGTAGTTATGGGCATTTCGTTGGTTGGTTGGTTGGTTGGTTGGTGGTTGTTAGGGCGGGGCGATACCCTCCTGGTGTGGTGTGAGCGTTTAGTGGACCGGGGGCGGACACGGGGGGTGTGCGGGTTGGGGAGGAGAGCCCCCTCTGCTGTCGTACGTGTAAGCGACGAGGTATAGAAGCAGTCTGAACCTCCGCGGTGTGTGTTTGCTTGTGTCCTCCGCTGATCGGCGGCGCCACCGGGGCCTAGGATGCCTAGGGGTGGTGGATGGCCCTTGCTTCACAACAAGCAGTGTTGCTGCTACCGGTCAGCATGGTAGTGGCGACACTGTGGGTGGTGTGGCTGACGGGGGGGCCTGTCCGGGGGCCAGGTGTGGTGCGGGGCCGCTGGCCCCACTGGGCACCTCACTTCTTCGGGCCTTGTTTCCCCCCATGTGGTCTATGACCGCATACTTACCGCCAAACCAGACAGTTTTTATCTTCGCTCGTTCTCCGGCTCGTCATCTGTTCTCTTCTCCTGCCCTCCCTAGCGGAGGTAGGCCATTAGTTCAGCAGTCCATGAGCAGTCCATATCAACCTACATTCCCTGCCCCGCCGCTCCAAACCCTCAGCGCCATCACAACCACCACCGCTACGGTATATGTTTGTATGTGTGCGTGTATGTCTCGAGAAGTGAAAATCGAAAACGGCAAAAAAAAACAGAGTTGTGTAAGATTGTTGTGTTCGCGCCGCATTGCACGTCAGAGGAACGGGGGAAGGGAGGTCCGTATGGCCGGGGGGGGGGGAAAGAGTGTGCGGCAGCTGGCGTGTTGTGTGCGAGCGCAGGTAGATAGAGGTAGGCCGTATCACCATCATATGTGCTGCTGGGCTTTGGAGGCAAACAGAGCACGAAGGGGCAAGCACCATGTCCCCAGGGAGCAGCAGATTTGCCACTGTTGTGGTACTAATAGCCGAATCGAGGATGAAAAACACGTGTTATTGGAATGCCCAGCCTATAACGATATTCGTGTTGGAGGCCATGAAATGGGAGCAGCACATTTGGCGAGAATGTTGGAACGTATGGGGGCTCACCGCAACTCGGTTATCCCCCTTGGACGCTAATCTGGGCTGATGTGCGGTGTTTCCTGTTCTCCGTGGCTTTTAGGCGTATAGGTATTGGCCTTGGGCCTTCGGCTCGTATGGGTAGTTTTACAGGTATGGGGTCACGCACCCCCAACCATGTAACACACACATACACACAATATGTGCTGCAGGTAAGTATAGTGAGCTAGATAGGGAGCACATGTAGTCATTGGGCCTGTTTCTCTGAGGGCGGCTGTTGTTGTAGCGGCGACGGCGCTACTGCTACTGCACTGATTACCCGGCAGTAGCGCAGGAAAGGATGATAGCAGATATACATGCCGGGGAGTGCGGCTACGGGTTTTTTTGGGGTATCCGCCATCTGGTGTCCGCCCCTTGATACAGACGAACACACAATGTTCTCTCTTTTCTTCCCGCGCCTTTCCCCCGTGCTCTGCTTCTCCCCCGCACAGGGGTTGAATGGTGGTGGTGATGGTAATGTGTGGGCGGGGTCACGCATGGAAGCTAGCTTGTTTACGAGGGCAATGGGTCTCGGAGCAAGGAATCGGAACCCACCTCAAAAACTGATTGATTGGACGTGATTGGCCTTCTTCCTCCCTGTCTCTCTTTCCCCCCCCCCATACACACATACACACACACCGATACGCCGTCTGCCAAATCTCCCCCGACACCAGCAAAGAAGCAGCAGCAGCACCACCCCCGCCGCCACCAGGATTTCGCGTCCCGCTTCCCCCTCAGGAAGGTGAAGAGGGGTGTGTTTGCTCACCACACCTCACTCACATTTGATGGCTTCATGCACATGGCACACATGCCTGAACGGATATGCACAAAAGGTGGTGGCGGTTATAGGAGCTCTTGGCTAGGTTTAGATGAGAAGACCTTCCTCCCCAAAGGCTGACCCACCCCTAGCAATGGCTAACAGCCCACCAAGGGGTGCGGTCAAAGGAGGAGGTGTGTATGTATGTATGTATGTATGTATGTATGTACGTATGTATGTGTCGGGGGTCTGTGTGTGTGCGGGGGGAACGGCGGGAGAATGGCTCAACATTTTTCAACACTTCGAGCACTGTTCCCACTTCCCCTTTCCCCAGCGACACGTCACCACCTCCCCACATGCCGTACTCCCCCAAACCCTAGACTTCCCCAATGTCCCCGGATGCGCCCGCCTTCCCCTTCCCCCCAGCCTTCCCCACAATACACACCAACAATACGCCAACCTTCCCTTCCCCCTTTCAGCGTCTCAGAGTTTTCGGGAAGGACATTGCGGCTTAGGATTCCGCCTGGCGAAGCGTTGAGGTGGGACCTGGCGGACACCCCCAGAACGCACACACACACACACGGACACAACACCGTAAATCTTCTCCCCTGCCCACGCTCTCCTCCTCCTGATGCTCCTCTTCCCCCCTCTCCGCCCTCCTCCTGCGCACACCACCACCATGTCCCCCAAACCCCCATCCTTCCCCCCCCAACCAGCAACAACAGACCCTAAGACACCACACACACACAGACCCTCTTCTCCCGCCCCCATCCTCCATCCGACTGGTCAGTTCTGCTACCGTCCTGTACATCGGCCGCAGCACTCTTTCCCCACTTGGCAGCAGCTTCACTCGCTCACGTGCTTCGTCTTTTCCCCCACCCCCACCCCTCTTCCAACCAAGAACTATACACACAACACATACACCCCCCCGCACCCCCAGCAGCTACCCCATGACCCCCAGCTCCCTAAGCTCCGCTCTCAGTTGTTGCTCCCTCTGCGCCAGCCGTTGGCTCTCATCCAGCAACCGGTTGATGTCGGCTGCGACAGGGGGGAGGGGAGGGGAGGAAAGGGGGGGGGGAGGCGGATCACGGGTAGAGGGAGCGGTATCCATGGGTCTGGGAGGGGTCTGGGGAGGGGAGAGATCACCGAGGGAATGTGAACGGTGGTAGCGGGGGAAAGAGGTCGGGTATAGAGCCGGAGGGGCGGGAAGAGAGGGGAGGGGAGAGAGAATTGCAAACCACATGCAACTGTCAATCGCGGTGCGGTGCGGTGGATGGATCAGGGATGCTTTCGCAAAGAAAGCAACGTCCGCCAACTGAAAACATGTGACAGACTCGTTCGCGCCTGCCGTACAACGCCCTCGCTTCTTCAAAGGGAAGAGGTGACCCTCCTCCTCCTCCTCCCCCCACTCACCCGCATCCCCCCACTCACCCGCATCCCCCCACTCACCCGCATCCCCCCACTCACCCGCATCCCCCCACTCACCCGCATCCCCCGGATCCTCCACCAGCGCCACCAGCTCCCGACCCAGGGCAATCTCCCGGTCGTCGATGGCGGATAGCGTGGTGGACAAGTCCTGTATATGTAGGGGGGGAGAGTTGGGGGAGAGTGG
>NW_003307578.1:952144-975973 GCF_000143455.1 Volvox carteri f. nagariensis
GGGGGAGTTTGTGGGGGGACATCATATTTTCATATCTAAGAAGTAACGGGTCGAACAGCCGACGCCGTGTGTGGGGTCGGAGTTAAGGGGACACGGATGCGGCTAACGTACAACAACTGGCGCGGTACCGGGTAATTGAGGTGTGTGTAAGTTTGCCGTACACTCAAATGCGCCGGATGCGTACCTCGGGGCGGTTCTTGGCGAGGCAGGTGCGCAGGAAGCTCTCGTTGTACGGCGCTGACGTCAGACTGACGCCGGCTGCGGGGTTCAAGTGTCCGCGATAGGCTCGGGTCGGGTTACGTCCGGGATGAGATGATGCGTGTGTGTGTATGTATGTGTGTGTGTGCACACACGCGTGCATGTGTGTGTGCGTACGTAGGTGTGTATGGGGAAGTTGGGGTTGGGGTGGGGGAGGGGCAGGCACGTGCGACATTCGGCAAAACGCGAAACGCCTCCTCGGTCTCAAAACGGAAAACGAGCCCCCCCTCCCCCTTCCCCTCCCCCCCCCGCGGCGAGCCACTTCCGAGGGGAAAAAACACCGAGAGGGAGGGAAAGGGCTGATTGGGGCTCTTAGGTAGCACATTCTGGTGGGAAGCAGGGACGGAGGAAAGCACGTGTAGAGGGATGATGATGTGGACAGCTAAACTCCCCCCCGCACCGCTAGTGGCGAGAGTGACCCATTGCGATACACAACCCCACTCCCACATCCAAACCAAGTGCTCACTCTCAGGACCCCCACCAACTCCCCACCCCCCCGCCCCGCCCAATATGAACTGGCGGCCGCGCCACTCACTCGCGTGAAACGTGGAGGGGCCCCCCGGTAGCGACAGCCCGGGTACGGCAGTGGCGGCCGCGGCCGACGCGGTGGCGGCGGCTGGCGCCGTCTTGGGCGCCGGTGGCGGCGGCGGCGCCTTGGGCGTGGAGGACTTGGGCGTCGATTTAGAGCCCCCTGCGTTTGTATTGTGTGTGGGGGGTTGGGGGGAAAGGGGGCCGCTGGTGAAGCTTAACCACCCTGTAACAACATACATACATACATACATACAAGAGCACACCTACCCGTCTTCGACGCGGTCCCCGCCTTGGCGCCTCCCCCCCCCGCCAGCCCCGCCGGCTCAGCCCCGGGCTCCAGCCACCGGAAGTTCTGGGGTGCAAAGTCCGCGATGCACTCCCAGGACTCGCGGCGTAGCGGCGGGCCCCACTGAATGAGGTGCCTGCCCGTACTGGTGTTGTACGACATTACCGTACCCGTCACCCACGGCGGCGACAGGTCGGGGTACAGCCGCTGTAGCTTGCGGCCCACGAGGGAGGAGCCGGTCGCGCCGGGGGCCGACGGACCGGATGCGCCGCCGCCAGTCGTACCCGCCGCCGCCGGCGCGGCGGCGGCGCTGTTTGGCGTTGCAGCAGCTGATCAGGAAGCCGGGGGAAGGGGGGAAACCGGTTTCGAGCCATGGGTAGGCGTAGCGCGTAGCGCAACGCTGGCATTGTTCCCTTCCGTCAAAAAAGCAAATCTATTCTCCTGACAAAGCGGAAGGTGCTGGTGGCGGCGACGATGGCGACGAACCGAATGGTTTTCAAACGGGGGGAAATGTCGTACGGATATACGGTAGTTGCATTAATTGTACGGGAGATTAATATACAGCTTGGGGGCCAACAAGCGGAGACGGCAAGACGGAAACGGACAGCTCACTCTTTTTGGCAGCTGCCGCCTTTGGCTGCGAGGAGGAGTACGGCGCCGCGTCGAAGCCTCCACCTCCGCCAGTGGCTGGCGTTGCAGCGGCGGCGGCGGCGCCCGCTGTCGGCGGCGGCATCCCGCCGAACGGCGTTCCCCCCCTGCACTCCAAGGGGGGAACCCGAAGCCCCCGGGATGGTGGCGGGAAAATCAGATGCACACTCATACACACACGTAGAGGTGCCGTGCGATCCCACATTACCCCACTCCACATCATGCCCCGCGTGTGAGCCCCCTCCCCTTCCCAAACCCTCTTCCTGCTACCCCCCAACCCCGCCCCCACCCACCGCCACGTAACAACAGACATCACTTGCAATCTGCGGCCTCGCAATGTGGTGCAGGTGATTCTAGTCAGGTGATTCTAGTCAGGTGATTCTAGTCAAAGTACAGCATTCCAAATCTTCCCCACCCATTTCCCCTTGAAAACACCCCTACTGGTTACACAGCGGCACACCAACGCCGCCGCAGCTGCAGCGGCTCCCACAAAGACAGCAGTTGCGGATGCTGATGCCGTCCCCACGTGACGGGGGCCCCCCAAAAGGAAAATACACACATTTCCAATTTTCCCCCCTCAACCGTCACCATCACCACCCACCACCACCATCACCACCACACGACACTCACCCCACCCCACCCCAGGGGACCCGGTCTCCCCCCCTCCAAAGCATTCATCTTCACGCTTCCCTCCCTCCCTCCCTCCCTCCCGCCACACACCTCCCACCTCCACATACGGGAGAAGGGAGAGCCCCGGGGAACACGGGGCCGCCGTTACCCGCCAAAGCAGGCTCCCGGTCTCCCCCCCTCCCAGCTAATCACCCCTAGGTCCCCCGTCGGCCATCAACATCCCCGCAATTCACCGTAGTTCAACCCTTAAGGACACCCCACCCCCCAGCCCCACCTGGAGGACGGCAGCAGCAGTGGCCGGATACCCCCCGGGGGAAGCTCGCCGCGCCTGGAAAAGGGAGGGGGGAGGCAGCGGGAGGGAGGGGAGTCACGAAAGGACTGGGGCCCAGGTGGCGCAGACGTGGGAGCAACGGCGCGTACGTGTGCGCATGTATGTATGTAGGTATGTATGTATTTATCAGCGCATGCCAGACGCTAACTGTCTCCATTACCGCCAGGCTCTACTCTGGGCTGAACAGCCTAGCAGCCCAAGTGTGATTATGCCCCGATCGAAGAGGTGGTGGCCGTGCCGGAGGGGGAGGGCGGCCCCGGGGACATCTGGCTCACTAGGGCTTCTAAAGCCTCACTCTAACCCCCCTCCCGCATACCCTCATACGAGGCCGACCCCCCTTTGTGTGTGTGTGTGTTGTCTTGTGTGTGTGTGTTGTGTGTGGGGGGGGGTTGTGGGGTGTGTGTGTGGGTGTGGGGGAATGCAGCAGAGTCAGAGAGGCACAGCACCTGTACTCCCGAACCTGCTGAGTCGGCGGGGAGGGGTAACATGGAATCTAAGACCGATGAGAGCGCCCCTTGGCAAACTCTCTTTCCCTTTCCCTAGGGAGGGACATCAACAATTACAGGTAGATGCAATAGGACGCGGGGGAACTGACGCACATGTTTGACCCACATCGCACCTGAGCGCGGCAATCCTTGGGTCTTGATCTATTTGCGCACGTATTGTCTGGACGGGTTGGGGGAGGGTGGCAGGGCGGGAAGTGTGGCCGGAGGACAAGCAGCAGCAGAGCCGCAACGAGTCGGGAGTTGCGGGATCGTGTGAGGCGAGATTTGTGATTTTGTGCAAAGTCTTGAGGATTGGGAAAGGTTGTGCAGCTGCAAACTTATGAAGGTAGTACGCACAAACACGAGAGAAGGACGCCGGGGGAAAGAGGGGGCCCTGGAAACCAAAAGCGCGGGAGACCTGAACCCGGGGTCTTTCCTGTTCTTTCCAGGGAAAATTGGTCCGGGCTCTTACCCTGTCCTCCTCCTCGGTGACGCCAAGAAGGTCACGAGCGTCCTCCAGCAGAACATCAGTTTCCTGGCGCGAGGATTCCTCAGGTAGTCTGCAAAGAGGCGCTTTTGTCTAGCCATCGCGCTTCCCTCAACTGCTTACCGGTGAGTACAGCTTATCTTTGCTCTGCGCCGCAAATGCTATGCACAAGGCGTGATATGCATCTTTTCCAAGCTGCGCTATCGGGTCCATCCGCGCTCCGCGGACGCCGCCTTCAAATTACCGCTAACGTTCGCTGTGTCTAGAAGCTCAGCTTGAGCAACCTATCATTTTCAAAGAGTCGGTATGACTCATGAAGCGCTTGCATAAAACATGCTGACTAGCGCAAAAGGAAGCCTTGTCAAAGCGCGGAAAAGAAGTTACACCAACGTGCAAGAGGTTACTTGGTAAGCTGTGGGAACGTCGCGTGATGCAGTTCCTATGCATTAACGGAAAGGAGGAGTTACAGAAAGGACTTAAACGCGAAAGTAAAACTTTGACTGCATCGGAGTACGGCGATGGAAGCAGAAGCATGATAGAGGTAATCGGGGTATGAGTAAACAGCCATTAATCTCTTCACGAATAGCTTCCTACAATGTATGTGCACAAATTACTTAGGTGCCCAAATCATGGGCTTGCTTTTGGGAGCTTTGCATTCCCAGTCCTGTCACGGACATCAATCGTGGTGAGCAGGATTGCATGGGAGAACTGCCTTGTCCTTCTTTGGATGGATAGAAATTAGCTGTCGATCTTGCTGGGCCACGATAGGCTGACCTTGCCACCGCCATTGCTTGCTAAGGCGTCAGGGGAATACTGCTATGCAACATGTGATTGAAAGGAAGGTTACAGCGCCTAAGATCTCGGCCAAATCCGCTTGGCGGTGTCCATGGCGCACTGCAGACCCACGCAAAACGGAAAGGCGTCGGCAAGGGGCTCCGGGAGCTGCAGCAGCTGTAAGTGGGCGAAGCGCTGGGTGCAGGCTTCATAAACCGGCATGTGTAACCTCCTGCGCGACAAACAATGAATCTGTTGTTGCATGCCATCTCCTCACCTTTTTGTCAGTCCATGGCTCCCCACGCCGCACAAGCATTCGCATTTCTTGGCCGATGTCCTGTTTTCCCACAGTCGATGCTCTTTCTCTCTTTCCCCCCCCCCCCCTCTCTCTCTCTCTCTCTCTCTCTCTCTCTCTCTCTTCCTTCCTTCCTCTCCCAAGCCAGCCAGCCAACCTTCACCACCCCAGCCTGCTTCGGGTCATCCAACCCTGCCGCTCATTCTCCTCCCAACACTATAACCCCTGGGCTCTCAATCCGCCTCCTCAAGGTTCCGCCCTAAGTCGGTAGCTTCCACTTCCTATCCGTTGCTCCCAGGACCCTAAAAGCCGTTCATGTCGGGGAATTCGTTTGCTCCATGTCCCTTCATCAAAACCCTTGTCCCCCTCACACCTACGGCCGCTTATCCGCAGAAAGGAGAGCTCTGCGTCGGCGGCGGTCACTGCACCCTCGCCTCCATCCCCCGCTCCAGCTACCCCCCTCTCTGGCCCCGTGCCATCACCTCCGCCAGCATCGACCGCAACGCCCTCCTCCTCTTCCCTGCCGCAATCCAGCGCTTCGCCGTTGAGTGCCAACACCACTAGCACCACAAGCAGTAGCAGCATCGTGAGCAACAACAGCACCACTAGCAGCAGTAGCAGTGGACCATTTGATAGTCTCCTGGTTCGGATTTTAGCGTCTGTGGCAGCGATTATGGCGGTGATTAGCGTTTTCTACAGCATCGTGTTTTACGGCGCATCAAGTGAGGAACTAAACTGAGGGTCGGGGAAGCTGTGAAATGCTGCAAAGTGTTGATACGTTTTTTTTTAGTTTAACCTTCCTCTCCGCCCCCACACGATAACCGCCTCGCCATCAAACCACACGCCCTCTGCGCTTTCCAACCTTCCCCCCGTTTCCCCCATCCCCGTTCGTGGTTCGTGTGTCCCTCCATCCCCCTATCCCGGGCTCGGCTCATGTTGATTCCCCTAAACCCACGCACTTCCTCCGGCGGCTGCGATGCTCCGAAACCAGATGCCGTGTACTTTTTTAAGGACCAGCTGGCGGTCATTACGAAGAAGGACTTTGTGCCGTACTCGGAGAGACGCCGGTTGGAGCAGGTTGTGGGCTTCTGGTGCTGGGGGTGATGGGAAGTCTATGATGAGGATGATTATGGTGCTATAATCACAAAAGATGCGACTGCCACGTCCAGGGACCGGGATAGGGGTTGGCTAGCGGTGTGGAGGGGCGGGCGATGAAGGGCGGACAGGGGAGACGGAGGTCTGGCTTATTCGGATGGTCCAGTCGATATGGCCCCATGTTTGGTTGAGGAGGGAGGGCAGGGCAAGGGCAGGCAGGGCAAGGCTCCCAAGCCTCTCGCACGTCTTACCCCCGACCCCACCACCACCGCAACATGTGTAATTCCGTGTGTCCCTGTCTGTCCGTCCGTCTAACAGTAAACTTGTGTGTACGGCAGGAGGTATTGGCTAAGCTGGAGGCGGAACAAGCTGAGCGGTTGAAGGCGCGGGAAGCAGGCGGTGAGGCGGCGGTGGTGGCGGGAGAGGAGGGAGCTCCGGAACCATCGAGGGACAGCATCACCGCCACCACGGCAGCAGCAGCAGGTGGAGGAGTGACAGGGGCAGCTGCCGGGGTGGAGGAAGGTACGTACGGTACTCGTCTGTATGTATGTACGCGTGTTGGAAGGAGATAGAGGGTGGGGGAAGATGGGCGGGGTCGGGGCGGAAAGGGTGTGTGTGCGTGTTTATGTGTGCGGCGCACTTTTTGGCGGTGACGTGGAGCGACGTGGTCCGATCGGCCGCGGTCATTTGGGGGTGAATGGATGCGGGGGATGGTCCGGGATGGGTGAGGGGAGCGCAGGTCTTGATGCGGTATGTATGTATGTATGTATGACTTAGATTACACTGTGGGCCGCAAGAGCCGGGGGCCGAAGCCGAAACATAACGCAAGGGTCGGGAACACATAGCGCAAGTCGGTTAGTCTTGTGTGCTCTCGACCCCGACTCAGATGTATGTATGTGAACGGGAGCGGCGGACGCGGAGGCGGAAGCTACACAAAACAGATTCTGGTCCTGGGCGGCTGAGGTGTGGCGGTTTATGTGTTGGTGGTGGAGGGGGTGGGGTTAGTGAACTGCTCCTCTCCCCCCGAACTGCCCGCCCGCCCGGGAGCCACACACCAGCTCCTGTGTATTGTACTGTGTATTATATTGCATTGTACTGCGCCGCGCAGAAGGCTGCCATCCTTCCGCCCCCATATAAACCGAGCAAACCCTGACCCCCGCCCACACCCGTGATCTACCACCGGCACTGGTACTGCACATGCCACCCCAACCCACTGCCACGAAGCACCAATTCACCGCTCAACCCATCCCCCTCCGTATGCCCTATCCTGTCACCATGTGTGCCATCGCCATCATCTCCATGTCCTCCTCTCATCCACCCTTTTCTCCTCATCCATCCTTCCTTCCTCCTCCGCCTCGTCCATGCAGATGCCAGCAGCTCGGCCGAGCTGCTCAACCTGCTTCCGAGCAGCAGCGGCAGCCGGAGGAAATGAAGGCGGGGGGGGAGGAAGAGAGCGAGAGAGGCGCGCACGAGGGATAGGGATAGGGAACGTGGTGGTGGAGAGCGAGGAGGGGAAATGCGGGGCAGTCAAGCAGTGCTTGGCTGGATTGTGAGATTGTTCGGCTACGCTCTACAATTTCGCGACTCGCCGCATTCGCTCGTTCCCTGCTTTGCATAGCGCTTTAGAGAAGGATTCCTGGACGCCTCGCACTGTGCATTAACTTTTGCTTCATGTGACAGATAGCTCTTTCGTATCTCGAAAGCGTTGGAGCATACATGCACTCGTAATTATGAATTTGGTTAGGATATCAGCCTTTTACCATTTGAGGCCCACCCTAAGTTTATTCACATTCAGTTTATAGCAGCAACCGTACAGAACAGCCACCCGCTATCTACGACGGAAGGCGTCGGTACGAAAAACAGTAAAAGCTGTACATGCGTTGTAGCAAAACTGTGGCCGAGCGTCGTCATAACAATCGCATAGCGTTTGACGAACGTCGTCAAAGTTCGATTTGGTTTATCTTTGCGTTGTGATCCACACCAGTAATAAGATCTTTGCAACACGAGAAAAAATCCACCCAGACACTGCTCACGCGACCTTTGGTCGTGTAGGGTCGATAATGGTGTAACCTCGACTACCCAATTTACGTGAGTCACACATGCGAACTGAAACACCCAAATCAAATATGTCGGGTCCTATGGAATCCTTCATTCGTTATTGATCGTATGCACGACGCCGACAGCAAGGCGTCTCCGGTTCTTGAAATGACGGGCAGCGTGGCCTGGCGTGGCGATTGCTAAGCCCGCAGGCTCAAGCCATGCACAGCCTCTTACCCTGATAGGTTTTACACGCAAAATACTTCAAAATACCAGAACGCTTATTTAGGTGTTCCTTTGGCCGTCGGACATGCGTAGGCCACTACTGGACGTAGATCGACAGCGGGCACCCCTCCCCCTTCGCTACGTCCCGCGAAAGGTGGGCGGAGCTATGGACGGCGGTGCTTCCCCTCGGGATCTTAGGAGGCGTGAAAAGCGCCCTAATAACGGCGTGATTTGCGGAAACCTCAAAAAGCGAGAGGAATCCTTTTAGAAAGAGTCAACCCCCTGGTGAAACTTTTACGAGAGCGAAGCTCCTTACAAACGTTCGTCTGCTGGCGCCAAGCTTACATTGTATTACATCATACCGCCAGATCGTAATCCTGGCTTCGGCCCAAAAATGTCCCCGATGTTAGGCCATGGCGTTCTTCGCATCGCGTGTTCGCCATGGCCCTCCAACTCTTCAGCAGTTTCCGGAATTCTGTTCACTTCAAAGAGCGTTCTCATCGCAGTGGTGTCCGAGTATATGACTGGTCACATCAGATTATCACTATTACGTTTAAATCAGAAGCAGCAGCAGTAGTAGTACGCAAAGCCGTGCAGCTTTGCGTACTACTGCTGCTGCTTCTGATTTAAACGCGTTCTTCCTAGGTCTGGCGGTGAGAAGAAATCACCCACCGGGAGAAGCGCTGCTGTTCCACGCTGCTGTTCCTGTCATTTGATTGCCTGGTCGCTCCTGGTGGTTATTCCATACCCCGTCCTGGTCAATCCTATACTTTATAATCAAGGAAGATGCATTCGGAGGTCTCTTATCTCCAATGTGCCAGGAAGAGGCAGTAGTGCCTTTCCAGCCTGGCCCTTCATTCCAGATATCCTCGAGACTTAGCGCCTGCAGCTGACACTTTAGTGTGGAACTGTCAACAAACGGCCGGGGTCACGGAGGGAGGTTGTATGTGTATGCGTGTATGTGTGTTTTTATATGTATGTGTGTATATGTGTGTATGTGTGTGCGGTGTGTGTGCGGTTGTGTGTGCCATTGTGTGTGTGGCGTGCCTGAATGCCCTTTGTCGGCGTTGCGATTGCGTATGTATCTTTTCCTTAACCTTACACGGAGGACCCCCCCCCGGATGTATAGCTGGCGCGGCGAGCGAGCGAACATGAATGCTAGCGAGTGAACACGGATGCGAGCGAGCGAGCATGAGTGGGAACGAGCGAACACGAATGCGAGCGAGCGAGCTTATCATGTGCTGTTCTAGACTAGGATACGGTTATACATAGCAGTAATCACATTTGTGATTCGTACAGTGCCGTACCTTGCCAAACCTTCTCCCCGGCGTGATGAGCAGCAGTAGCGAATACGAGAGGACAAGGATTCCTAATACATACCTTCCTGCCCTTCGCTAGACCCGGCCACATGCGCTGATACCGACACTGTGCGAATCTGCACTGCGTGCTGCGCGGGAGCGGCCAACCGCGATTGACAGCATGCGCGCGTCTGTTTTGATTATGGCTTCCGAACCAGCGTTGGGGCCAAACCGAACCTACCTTGTTAATGGATGGTAAGGCCGTTGCTTAATGGATGGTAAGGCCGTTGCTGCATGGACGACGCTTGTCGGGTGCGCGGAGCTATTAGAAGAGCTGGCTGCTGGTCAGGTGTCAGTCGCGCGGACCAGATCCTGCAAGATAGGCCTTTCCAACCAGCCATGGATGTTTTGGAAACAGGATGCAAATTGACACTGTAATAGAAGTAACACAAGCGGTCCTTGGGCCCGTGCGCCCTGGCCTGGACGTAGCATAGGGCGTAGGTCGCTGGGACTGCAGCACGGGAGGAGTGACCAGTAAGCAGCTTGGCTTGGCAAGCCCTTGGCAAGGGTCCTGCCAAGCACACAATGTTCCTGGCTGGCTGTCAACACGCAACGCAGCAGGTCGCAACGCATTGCACCGGCAACCCGAAAAGCTGAACACAAAAATCTGTGCCTGCAAAACGGCTTCAATCTATTCGAGACATCTGCATCTCTCTTTGATACAGAAGCACTGGAAGACCATAGAACGGTCAAGAAAAATTGCTTATGAAACCAATAGTTTGAACTCGCTTGGTACGACAATTGCACAATACTGGAGTCCAAGGCAGGAACGGCTTTGTCCTGGAGCCATACTAAGGTGGGCACCGCGTCGACGTAAGCTACGCCGGGCGACATATTTGTTCTCCTTCGCAAGCTCTTTCGCAAGAGCATTTACTGTAAAAGCTGCTGAGTCTTGTCCACAAGCATTTGGGCTCGCGTTGATTGTTCGCGTTCTACGGAAAAGAGGGCAACAAGAATGTCCAGCATCGGACCTCTCGGGCCTCCGCCCACGGCCCCAATCGTCAATCCTATCTTGTGGGCCCCAGAGCTCCCGACGAACAGGCCGCAGGTGGGGTATGAGTTCCAGAAAACAAGTGTAGTAAATCAAGGGAGGCACAAATTACCAATTGTAATGTGACGCAAGCTGCTTTCACCCGCGAAGCTGTCTCGACGCAAATCAAACATAATTTTACAAGTACATTCTACATCGAGTTAGGCGGCAGACGTAGGCTGCACCTATCTTCGCAGTTGCAAAAGCAGCAACCTTTTTGCCAGCATACGCAGCGGGCGAATCGGGAATCAAAAACACATCCGTTGGGCTGTGAAAGTCCTTTTCACATTTCACAGACGTTCCCGAATGGCGGTGTTGCCCGTCCTGCCGCTCCTACTTAGCCCTAGCGCCTCACCCCGCCCCTTCTCCTGACTGCCGCCGCGGCGGCTGCGGCGCTGACCCAGATGCACGTGGAGACGGCGGCGGCGGTGGCGCCCGGCATCCGACGGCACCTGGTCGCCGCAGCGCCGCCGCCGCCGTGGGCGGCCGAGGGCGGGCCCCCGTCGGAGCGCCACGTGGTGACGCCGACGGAGCTTGAGGAGCGCGCAGCGGCAGTCCACGAGATGACCTTTCACAAGACGTCAGAGTTGTCAGGTGCGTGGGCGGCTCGTACATGCCGTACAGCACGTGGAACATGGGGTTTTGGAAAGGCGACGACAATTTTGTTGCGCTGCGGCTTGAAGTGGAATGCGTATGTTGCGTGGTGTGCGCATGTGTGTACTACTTGTGTATGTCTGTCTGTCTGCCTGTCTGTCTGTTTGCCTGCCTACATGTATGTATGTATGTGTGCATGCGTGTTCTAAAGCCTCCTCCAACTGGCCCCAGGGGTACATTTACGCGTATCCTTGTTAAGGGTGGGGGCAGAGGGGGGGCGGCAGGAGAGAGGCGGCATACATACAAGGCATAGAACTTAAGGGGTGCGAGCTGGGTGGGCGGCATCACCAGGATGATGAGCCCAAATAGAATTCAAAACAAGGCCAACGCAAACACTGGGGTCCTGGTGAAGCAGCTGCCCGCGTTCGCAAAGTATACAGATGTGGAAGGTGCCGAAGTACGTCGGTGAAACATAATGTGGCAGGACTGGAGAGAATAGTGCAGCAGTATATTGTGAGTGTAGTTGAAGCGTGTTACAAGGCGTTCGGCGCACGGGCGAATTTACGTGCATACCTTTCATCGTGGGCGCGTCCCGTTGCAAGCTAAGCAACGCGTATACATGACGTGTAGCATCAGTCCTCAGTTCACTTCTTGGAACGAACATCAGCATAGGTCCAAGCCCTCTCGCTTGGAGGGATATGCAAACAAACATCATGATAGGTAAACTCGCACGCTACCGAGCATTCAACCGAGCACGCTACGAGCAGTCCTTGTAAGGAGCAGCATACCACTCACGGCCGTATGCGCAGCAAAAAGCTGTTCCAAGCCATCAGCGGCGTCCGTGTCACCCACACGGCTGTGAACGACTTTTCTGATCTTATGCTTATTAATTAAGTTTGTGTATGTTATATTTTGTTTGCGCAAGTTTGTAATTTGACTTTGCTCTGAACAAGGTGCTGTATGTGTTGCGCTACCAAAAGCAGGCGCCCCTTTGCTTTCACAAAAGTGCCGCTTCGCCAAACGCTTCCTCTTCCCGCGGCCGTTTTATGAGCCCAGTCTTGCAAGCTACGTTGTATGCTTTCAGTTCTTTTTCGGCTCAGGCTTTCAGTTACGTCAAAACAGCCACCCATTCGTCCGGGCCTGGTTGCCGCGTGCGACTGTGGCCAACATGCCCTCCTGCGCAGCGCGCTGGCACACCGCGGCCTTTCGCCAAACAAATGACATACACTTGTACACGCGCATTTTGAGAATCGCACGCGCGCCTCCGCGCGGTAAAATTCGGGCCTGGCTTTTTGGGCGTCTTGTACGGAGGGTTTATTCGGCACAGTACGACCGGACACAATTGTGCGAGGGGCTGCTTAAACAGCCCCGTCGTTTTAATGTACGTAGTTTCCTTGTTTCGTCCTAGCAATTAATACAAACAGGACGAACTAACCGACCCTAAACTGATTTTCCATAGTAGCGCTGACTCATCCTTATCCTTATCCTGGGTGAAATCCTACGATATATTCAGCGTTTAGATGTGCGGTGCCGTGAAAAAGGCAAGCATCTACTACTGCATGAGCCCGCCTCTCATCCGCCTTGCTGCTGTCGTGGTACGGCACAGGTGCTCGGCTAGATCCACACGATCCAAAGGCGCCCTTCGGCGCCACCGCCAAGGACGACCAAGGGGAACCGCTGACGGAACGTGAGGGGCCCGAGGATGATCCGTACGGCTGCAGCACCGGCGTCACCGTCAGTGGCGGCGCCAACGGCGGTTGCGACGGCGGCGCCGCCGGTCCCGCCGCGGCGGCTGAGGAGGAGATTTTGTTGGGCGATGGCACGCTGGCTTCGGCAGAGGTGGCCATTGCGGTGCTGGCCAGGGGCGGGGACGACGGCGGCGGCAGGAGCAGCGCTGCTTGAAAATGAGGGTCAGGTCCAGAGGTACTCTAAGCAGCAGCAGTATGGGCAGTAGCGGCAGCAGCGGCGGCAGTAGCATATGGACAATAAGAAAGGTGGCTGGATGGGGGAAAAGGCGAAAAGCTGCCGCAGGCGGCTACAGCGAATTAGTCGACGCGGGGTCTGAAGTTGGAAGTATGAATGGTTGTCCTGTTATGTGTTGTAATTCTTTGCTTTATCGTTTTGCTGCATTTTGCTGCCTCGCTACGTTGTTTGAATGTTTTCTGGGGTCAGTGTTATCAGTTCTTTTTCCTACTGTATCATACCGTGTTATGTTGTTTAGTCTTAAAGTCGGCCTAATTGTATTTCAGTCAAATACAATAAAGAGTGGGTTGTCTGAGCATAATTTTGTTTACTAAAATTATGCTCAGACAGCCCTCCTCTTATTTTCATCATTAAAATAAAGATAATGAAAAAGAAATTCTAAGGACCGGGGTTGAGGGGTGTAGGAAGGGGACCTTGCGTCTTCGCAAGGTCCAAGTCCGCAAGTTCGCAAGTCCAACCTCCACGGGCGATATGTGGTTCATATACAGCTGCTGCATGGCTCAACGCGAAACATATGCTGGAATTCTATTTTCTCGTTTGCAACGAGGTCCTCACGAGACATCATCACGGTCTCTAAGGTAATCGAAGAAAAGCAACCTGTGCTTGCGATGCTGGAATAGATACATTGTAAAACACTGATACGAATCAAGGCCACTTGAAAAGCCCACTGACACAGGATCCACGTATGGCGAATCCGGTTAGTAGTCAACAAGCAGCTGCTTATTTCATAGTTATGTTTTCGTGCTGGTTAGAGCAGTGGAGCTGGTCTTGCCAGTACGCAGTACCATAAAGATCGGGACGAGCATGTTAGGCGACAACTGCAATAGGGCGCGCGCACAGTTATATACCGGATAAACGCTATCTATTACCAAACCTGTAACTCCTCCGAGAACTTACAATCAAGGATGGCGCAGTCTGAAGCCCCTCTGCTACAGGCCATTGAGGACCTGGACCAGCTGCCAGGCGTCGTTATTAAGGAAACAACGCAGGTTATAGATGCGGTCATGGCCTCCATCGGTGGTGCCTACGAGGCGGCCAACAAGTACAAGGTCAAAGCGTTGCCAGCGGACAAGCGCCTCGCGACGGTGCACAATGAGCCGGGCACCTGGTCTCCCTCCTCTAAGGAAGTGGATGCCTTACCGGAAGTGTATTATGTCGAGGAGTCTTCGTCCTGCTGTCTGCGTGTATGCCTTGCGCACTTCGGTGGCCTGAACCTTCGGGCTCTCCAGCTTCACTTTTATCAGGGCAATAAGGAGAAATACACGGTTCAGCGACCCTGCAAGCTCGGCGGGTGCTGCTGCTGCCCTCTGGAGATGAGCCTATTCGCCAAGGACGGCACACTGCAAGGGATGGTAAGAGCGCCAGAGTCCTATCGTTGGTGGTGGTGCTGCTGGTCGTGGGCGAAGAAATACATTCCTGTTTTGCAGCGTGACCCATTGGGTGACCACCCGTGATCCATTGGGTGACCACCCGAGCCTGGCGCAGGATGACCAACCCCTCTGGTTGTGGCCAGTTTCTGGAGTACTTTCTGCTGCCTTTTGGCTGAACTGATGTTTCATTGTGATGGTGATGGCCGTTGTGTGAGGGAGGAGCGGCTCTTTCCTCCTCCGAAACCGATATCACATCGCACGGGGCAATTAGGAAGCCGTCACATCGTAGCCAAGACATTCTCTCCTTAGACTTGCGCACACGGCGCTCGTTTCCCCCCTAGGCTGCGTGTTGCATATCTGAAATTCGGCACCGCAGCGCGCGAACTGCAAATTACAAGCCATAAATCAAAGCTTTCAGAATTTTTTTACAGGATCCTTATGAACGGGCTCGTTCTGGACGTTTCGATTACGGAAATCTGAACGTTTCCAATACGAATGTTGGGCAGGCGCCATCGGTGACGCTGCTTTGAATTTGTCGGGACAGTAGGCATCAGCAAATCCACCAAGCTTCTGACCAAGACCAAGCAGAGGCTAATGAACACGATTATTGCTATGATAACACCAAAAATGTTTTTCCAGGGATGTCGCCATCCCTCACATGTTCTCTTTGTCTTCTACCACTTGCAGCGTTAGTTGCTCGTTTCTTCTCCCCCCGCCTTCTTCCTTTCCCTCCTTCCTCGCGGTCCGCCTAGGTTGTTGAGGACTATGACGGCTACTGCTCCAAATATTGCGAGCAGTCCTGTTTGTGCACTTATCGACAGAAGGTATTGGTGGGTTCGTCCCGCAACAGTCTGGTCCACAAGTACTCGCTGGTCAGCCCCATGTGCTGCTGCGGACGGGTCAACAATTGCTGCGGAGCAACGTGGGTGAACGGGTGCATGGGGTCGAGGGAGGGGCCAGAGGGGAGGAAGGGTGTTTTATGTACTGTCAGTGGATACTGACAGACCGGGCGCTTGGGCATTCGTTTTGGGCTGTGGAGAGTGTTGCTGCTGCTGCTGCTGCTGTTGTTGTTTTAGTGGGCTTCTTATAGCTGCATGTATGATGTGGGTGGCGGGGTGCAGAGGGAAGCTCTGGAGGAGATTGCCGGAATTCATTCGGTGGGACTTGCGGGGAGAGACGGGGAGTTGCGCGATCGCATCCTCAAAACACAGCATCGAGACACGACACACTCCCCGGGCCCCTCTGCAAAGCCTCTTAAGGGAACATGGACCCCGCCCCTCCTCTTCCTCTTCCTCTTCCTCTAACCAACAACCCTTACCGCAACAAGCGCTCTCTCCCAAGCTCCCGCCACACAACCCCTCCCTCCCAACGATGCACAACCCCTCCCCCAACCCCTCCCGTCACCATCACTATTACCACCACCACCGCCAGGTGTTGCAAGCCGCAGCTGTTTATTGACATTGAGGAACCTGACGGCACACTGGCGGCTGTGGCGCATAAGACGTACGGCGGCGGTCGGGGTTGCACCGACTGCTGCCGCTGCGTCTTTGACTTTAGCAACTACGTATTACCCTTCCCGCCTAAGGCCACCCTTCAGGAGCGGGTGCTGCTGCTGACGGCCATGTTGAGCATTGAGTACGCGTACTTCAGCCGAAGGGGTGGAGAGAACAACGACTGAGATAGGGGACCCCGCGGAATGGTACCTTTGGGGGGAAGGGGAGGGGAGGTGAGGTGGTGGAGATGATCTAGGAGATTATCCTTATCCGAGGTGGGATGATGCGGGTGGTGCTTGGGTTCGGGGGGAGGATGAAGATGAGGAGGAGGGAGGAAGGATAAGAAATGTGCACCTGCTGGCTGGCGCATCATGTGCGTGTGACTGCTTGAGTGCGTGCGAGTACATGTGTGTATGTGAGCTTTGGAGGAGACGTTGGTGCTGTTAGCGCCTCAGCACAGACAGTGTGTGTGCGTGCGAACGTGTATATCTATGGGGCACGCTTTGTCTCGTGCTGGAATCGGTTTATGGTGCGGAAGGAAGGTGTTGTGAAGGGTGGGAAGGTGGCGGCGGTCGGTGCCGCTGCTGCGGTACCCTTTGCGACACAACCGTATGTTTTTTCTACCTGTACTTGGTTTGTTAGATGTTTGTGTATGCTGCGGAAAAGGGGGAGGGAGGAACACATGGATAAGGATTAACGATGGCGCGCATCGTGGTCGGTTGGCAACATGTTTGTTATTATTTTAAAAAATTCGGGGCTGTAGTTTTGGACGTCAGTCTTGCTGTTTGATCATATGTCGATGGTGTCATAGTGCAATCATTGTCATTATCACGATCATCAATTCAATCGTATTTATCACCTATTATTGACTGCTGAGGTTCCCTGAAGTGCTGCATTTAGGGCCTTCCCCGTTGGTTGATTGGTTTCAGTAAATTGGTGGTTGGATTTTTTTGAGTACTGAGATTTGATGTTCGGGAAGGGAAAGGAAGGCGGCGCCGTGGTGGTGATGTGCCACTTGTGGTGGTGATGGCAGCACGTTGTATACGTAATTGTGATTATTACGGCCTTCCAAGATCCTTGAACGTGATTCCTGTCATTTTCGGGAAGGAAAAGTGGTGTGCACGGCGATCAACACCTCCGTCTTCCATCAGGACGCGTTGTCAAAGTGTTTATAGGATGGCGCCCTGACGGCTGATTATGGCAACCCCGCAAAGGGGGATGCTTGTGACTGCGCGGGCGCCTGTGTGTTATTTGTTATCCATGGGGAACATACAAGTTTCTGCCTCTTTTCCTTTGAGGCCTTGTTTTTCTTTGAGACCTAACCTATGTCCCGTGCCAAGGGCCGACGGAGCAGCGTCCCCTTCGCACGAGACGGCTACTGCAGCGTACCGTCCCCGGGGCCAACTCGCCAAGGGGCCCTTGGCGAGTTGTGTACTGTGTGCGTGTCGTTCTGTACGCCTGCGGTATCAGAAGTCTCTTTAGCTCGTAAGGTATTGAATCCTAATTCTGTAGCTGGTGAGGTTGTGCTCGCATGCATGGGATTTACTTCTCTAAGCCCTGTCTTGTATGTGCTTCCGGCCTGTAAATTTAGTTTTTTTTTATTTGAGCGCCGCGGTCTAGTGGCGTGCTGATTCGAAACTTGACAGCGATCTGGTAAATTTCGGTATATTGTGTGCTTGTGAAACAATCTGTGCTTAGGGAGCACCGTTCTCGCCTGGATGCCTGCGATTTCACGGAAGCACCGAAGCCTGTTACTATCGCAGTCAAATGACATGGTAAAAAACCTTTAACCACATGTACATTTCTCGTTCTGGAGGTAACGAACTAGCGTTGCTCTATTTGGTAGCGTGGGGCATGTCGTCAGTTTGAATTTGCCAGTCGTACTTGCAGAACAGGCGCCCAGGCGTTTCTCTTCCGAAGCCAATTTCCTCAGCACGTAGCCATAATTAATAAAAGTATGAAGTAAAGCGCTCTTGCCGCGATGATACTTGGTTGAACCTTTGCTAGTTGTCGCCTTCAACCTGGACCATGGTAGGTCTACCGTATTGTGCTTGACGCGCCGAAGACATATAGCAGCCTGCGCGGGTAGGCGTCAAATGTGCGACTGGCTCCTTGCGCGGGGCTGCCCCTGAAATTTACATGCTATACTCCTACCGCAGCCGCCCGCGGACACATTAAAATTATGCTCTAGCTGCGTGCCATCCTCACGTTACTGTTCTCCCGCGCCTGAGACGTCCTGACGGCCGCCGTGCAGCACTGCGACCTTCCCACGCTACAGCTATGACTGCGCAAGCTGGAACTTGACGGCGACGGCGGCAGCACCGCCGCCGCCGCCGCCGTCAGTTTTCACCAGCAGCAGCTTTCCTACCTCCTCCTGCTCCTCCCCCATCCAGCGACTCTGCACAACGGCCACGCGGCGGGGGCCGCCTGCCGTCGGGCAACGGTGCACCGTAAGGATGCGGGGGAGCGGCTGTGTTGGCTTTGTGAGGCGGGCTCCCTCCTTAATGATGATACCGGCGAGGCGCTGGGCTGTACGGGCAACTTGACGGCACTGCAGCAGTTGTTGGCGGGGGCGGCGCCCGTACGGTTATTTCCAGCTGTCGAGGTGGCGGCATGGGCACGATAGTCAAGGTGCTGATACCGAGCTGACGCTGGCGGCGGCGGTGGCGGCAGTGGAAGCGTAATCCTGTAGCACGTCGCCAAGACGGCAGCGCAGGATGGTCATTTGGCGGTTGTGGCGTGGGCTGGCGACGGCGGCAGCGGTGGTGTTGGCGGCTGGCGGTGTTGGAGAAGGCTTGCTGGCGGCGGCGGCGGCGCCGCTACTGGAGATGCTGCGCGCGGCGACGACGGCGGCGGCATCAAATAGTGGATCAACACCTCCAACCGCGAACCCCAGTAGCTAAATCCCTGTGCACCTATCGTAAATGGCAGGAATGTATGGATGCTATTGTCGCTCTTTTAGCTGATATCCCGGCGAATTGGAGACAGGCGGCTAGTCTTTTGTTGCCTCTGAGTGTAGAATCTAGGGAAGCGATGGTGCCCTCCATTGAGTCGGTTACCCAAACCCTGGTGTCGAGGCTTGGTTGGAGATGGGGTGTAGGGCCTCCAATCAGATTTCAAGATTTATCCGTTAAATTAGCGACTAATATGCAACTTTCACCATTTTCGATGGCTCGCCGTGTGGCCCACACCCTCTTCATCAAAGAGGCGACGGGCTCTTCTGAGGTATTGGATGAAGCTATTCTTATTTTGCAACGGACATTCCATCGTTTATGGTCTCATTTACGATGGGAAAATGAACAAAAAGAGGTTTGGTGGTGTCTCACGGTTGATGGGGTGCCTATGTTAGGAAGTTCCCATCTTAGGATGTTTTGGCCAACAGTATGTATTGTATTGTATTGTGGTTACAGTATTTCCGCCGCCGACGCGGCGGGTGCCCTCACGAGCCGTGAGGCTCCAGAGCACGCTGTTGACGCTCATCAAAAACCTCAGTAAGGAAAGTAGCGATTTTCCTCGGATTGGTATTAAGAAATACCTTGCGCATATCAGTATCTTCAACGTTAATCAGAAACCTATTACGCAACTCAGTATACGCCTCACACTCCATGAGCACATGATATTCATCCTCAACCTTACCCGACGTACAAACCTGACACGTACGGCACTCTCTCGGCCTATGGTGTCCTTTGTTGACCTCCAAAGGCCAACAACAAAGACGGAATTTGGCAACTATACGCAACTGGTTGACCGGCAAATAAACACGCAAATAGCCTGTGGGATCGGAGCCCTCTCTTGCTGGTGAAGGGGAGCCCATCCAGTTATGATACCTGCAAAGCGAAACCCCTTTACCTTGGAACACACGCGGATCACCCCCTTGGCTGAACTGATCCCAGTCACTTAAAAGGAACGCAGATAACCTCTCCAGAACCTCACCCACTCGAATCAACTGAGACGAATATACATCTACCTTCTGAGAAACGGAGTCACACGCCGGCCACTCATGGCCCAACCAACGCAAAATGATGAGCACTTTAGACGACCAGCAATCCACTTTGAGATCAGACAGAAGAGCCAGACGGAGATCATCTACTAACACGTCATGATAGACCGACCCACGGGACTTGACTATCTTATTCCAGAAACACAACGCAAGGCGTAACCAAAAGTACTGCAAAGGCAACTGAGACAGCTCCCTGTACAACAGCTTGTAAGGTACCTGCTTGAGCCCAGCACAACGTAAACAGAAGTCACGCTGGACCTGGACCATACCATCTTCCAAAGCCAAATCAAAATATGACTTACCAGCGGGTAAAACACCTTTCCTACCGCAGGACGGAGACAATCCTATCAGGACCCCAGACCTCAGCACCATAACAGAGAACCGAACGGACCTGGGTGTCGAACGCTTGAAGCCGAACGGCAGGAGCCCACACCCTGTTCTCATCCAACCGATTACTAAGACCGAACATAGCCCGTCGCCCTGCTTCCAAAAGTTCGTTGACACAACTCGCAAACGGGGACGCAGGGCCCCAATAGAGACCCAAGTACCTAACGCGACCACACCAGTTAATAGGACTAGGAACAAGTAAACTACCAACCATGGGTGGGTGCCAAAGCGACCCATCAGTACGGAGAGGAAGCATGAGCCTCACCCCCTCAAACGCCCTCTTAACGACATCAACGGAAGCAGCCACAACAAGGGCCTCACATTTCCGAACGTTGCAGCGCATACCAAAAGCAGCACAGAACTCAATAAGCAGCTTAAGCGAGAACTGGAGGCGTGCCAACGAGGTCGCGAACAAAGTAAGGTCGTCTGCATAGAACAACAGAGGCAACCGACGATCATTAATGACAGGACATTCGTGTGCACGTGTGTTGAACCATTCGTCCATACCATCCCTCGCTTCAAGGTAGTCGGCAATAACCTCAATGAAGAACCCGAACAAATTGGGACTCATGGGACACCCCTGCTTCACGCCCTGCAGAGAGGCAAAGATGGACCCTAGGCGACCGTTAACCTTGACCCGTTGGAGAACACGTTCGTAGCTGGCTTTAAGGGCCGTCAACATGGGTCCATGCACACCCCTCTCCTCAAGACGCTGCCACAGGCTTGCCCGGNGCACTCTATCAAAGGCTTTCTCAAAATCCACCTGACACGCATACAGGGCCTGATTGCTGCCGGGCCGCTCATAACGACTTTTAAGATGACGAACAACGAACAACTGATGAACTGTACTGCGCTTTTGACGGGACCCAGCCTGAAAACGGCACCGGACACCATCTTTATCCCCGAAAGCTGCCAGCCGCCTGTCGAGAACCGTGGCATAGCATTTGGCAATGGCGCATCCCACAGCTAGACCCCTGTAGTTGTCCCTTGACCCTGGGGTCGCCCTTTCTTAAATAACGAACTGAGAAACGCCACGCCAAAATTGTTCAAGGCACATCCCCCTTAATCCCAAAATGTTCTGGGAAAAAGTTCCTCGAATCCCAGGGGCAATAACATTGACAGACACCCTGTCCTCGTCACCTCNACGAGGGATTCGCTTGGCATACTTGTAGCACTCGGCCCGAACCATACCCAGACCCGGGGAACGCNCATTAGACAGGGACGACAAAGCCGCCTCAACCTCTTCAAGAGTGAACGGACCATTCATAGTGTCGGCCATAGACCGTCTAGCATGCACCGGTTCGGAATCACGCCACGCCGCCCCGACTTGGGAGCCCGCACCGAGATTGATACAGTTGAGAATGGCACAGACACGGGCCTCCTGCACCTCATCGAAGGAGGCTGAGGCATTATAAAGGCGATCGAAGTAGTCCGTCCACTCCGACACGTCTTCCACATTGCATCTGGACGCTGGCTTACCGTTCAGACGTTGCCATAGGGTCTTCGCATCCCGTTTGCATGTAGCTATGAATAACTCCAAGGCTCGCAGCCGGTGATCCCGTCGCGCGTTACGCTTAGCACGATTAAACTGACGACGTAGCTCTTGAAAACTCGTATGCCCCATAGCCGGGGCAGCACACCCCCACTTCATCACATCAGACCGATACTGCAACATGGCCTGCTTAGCCGCAGCACACTCATCATTCCACCACGCCGCCTTGCCGTTAGAAACCGGCCCGGGCCTGAAGGCATCACCGAAGCAACCCAGCAAAATCCGTTCGATAGTGTCAACCGCCTGGGTGACACCAATCTGGCCAGCACGCAGGGAATCCGCAACCGCCCGGACACCAACCACAGGGGGGGCCTCCGGGTTGTAGAACATGTCTGTGTACCTGTGCGCCTCAGAGACAAGAAACGTCGGCTTGGGTTTACGCATGGGTGGCCGGTCCGGCCTCCAAACCGACGCGAGGTGAAGGGACACGGGGTTATGATCACTCAAGCGGCGTTCTTCACGGTAAAAAGATTGCTGTGGCAGGACACGGAAGGAACGCACGCACGGGTACAAAGAAGGGGACGCAAGCACAAGGTCAATCATGCTGCCTCCCCCCCGGCTGGACTCGTATGTGAGCCTGCCCTCAGTGTCACCCGGTGCCCGCCCATTGAGAATGACAACCTCTGAAACCCGGCACAACTCGAGCAGTTTACGTCCAAACGCATTATGCTCCTGATCTAGCACATCGTGGTCCTGGGCAATGCGGAGGAAAGATGGGTCGGTGAGCTTAGCTACCGACAAACCCCACACGTTCCAAAGCAAGACCCTGATGTCTTTAGCCTCACGACTCATAGCACTCTAGGTGGCGCTCCCCTCGCCAGCACCCTCTGTGGTCACGCGTCCATCGCTTGTGCCCGCCGCAGCCCCGTTCCTGGCCGGGGGCTGGGGCGGGGGGGGGCGGAACGTCGGACACGTCGTACTTGGAGACCATGTAGTACATGCCGTCGGTGCGCTGGTACTCGATGTACGGGCCCAGCCACTTGGGTTTGCGGCCCTCGTCACGCAGCCGCAGGAACTGCGCGTTCCGAGCCTGCTTGAGCTGACGACCTGCCGGGGTGAGGTCATCCCGGAAGGTGATGCCGATGGCCTTAAGGGCCTGGCTGTGTCGGAAAAGCATACCACGGACACGGGGGGTGACGCCGATGGTGATGTTGTATGTTGGGNCCGCCTGGTTGGGTCGTGGCTTCTCAGTGCGTACTTCGACGCTGAGGAAGGAGGCCTGGAGGCTTCCTCCACTGGCATCGGAGACGACTTGGGTGATGGCTTCCGCTGCTTGCTTAGCGGTCGCGAGAGCCGGGACGCCAAACGCGATCAGGGAGCCGGAATCGTAGTAGGCAGATTTGCCGGTCAAGTTCCTACGCTGTTTAGACCCGGTGCGGTCGGTCGCAAACGTAGGGGCCCCCGCGAGCTGAGACTGCACAGTTTCGATGATGAACTGCGCGGCCCGAACTTCGAACTGCTTCATTTCGGTCTCCACCTTTTTGGTAATTATTTCCGGAATATTCTTTTCCAGCGAGTCAACACGAGCAGCCAGCGCATCTGTCTTGCTATGCAAGGAGTCGAAGGACGCCTTGGTCTGTGTAGCATGGGTCTGAAGCAGCTTGTAAATCTCATCTAAAGATGGTTCTTTCTGAGTGGATCGCGTCATGGAGTCGCCTGCTGCCGCCTCCTCAAGGGCAGCGGCCGAAGGCGTAGGGTACTCCTTGCCGGACCTCAGAACCCGCTTAGACGGGCTTTGTGGGCTAATGCCAGCTGTTCTACAGATTCTGGATCGCTGGCAAAGCCAATGCGAGGGGCTTAGCTGTGATGTTGCCAGGGTGGTGTGGTAGGCGTGAACTATTGTAAACTATTGTAAACTATTGTAAACTATGTGGTTGTGGAGGTTATCCAGTAGGTTCAGTGGGAGGTGTATCCCCTCGCTGTCATCACTTCTGGGCCTGTCCGGTGGCACAGGCAGTAGCAGATCAACTTACTCTTTCA
>NW_003307578.1:976579-980124 GCF_000143455.1 Volvox carteri f. nagariensis
GGTAAAAGATTGCTGTGGCAGGACACGGAAGGAACGCACGCACGGGTACAAAGAAGGGGACGCAAGCACAAGGTCAATCATGCTGCCTCCCCCCCGGCTGGACTCGTATGTGAGCCTGCCCTCAGTGTCACCCGGTGCCCGCCCATTGAGAATGACAACCTCTGAAACCCGGCACAACTCGAGCAGTTTACGTCCAAACGCATTATGCTCCTGATCTAGCACATCGTGGTCCTGGGCAATGCGGAGGAAAGATGGGTCGGTGAGCTTAGCTACCGACAAACCCCACACGTTCCAAAGCAAGACCCTGATGTCTTTAGCCTCACGACTCATAGCACTCTAGGTGGCGCTCCCCTCGCCAGCACCCTCTGTGGTCACGCGTCCATCGCTTGTGCCCGCCGCAGCCCCGTTCCTGGCCGGGGGCTGGGGCGGGGGGGGGCGGAACGTCGGACACGTCGTACTTGGAGACCATGTAGTACATGCCGTCGGTGCGCTGGTACTCGATGTACGGGCCCAGCCACTTGGGTTTGCGGCCCTCGTCACGCAGCCGCAGGAACTGCGCGTTCCGAGCCTGCTTGAGCTGACGACCTGCCGGGGTGAGGTCATCCCGGAAGGTGATGCCGATGGCCTTAAGGGCCTGGCTGTGTCGGAAAAGCATACCACGGACACGGGGGGTGACGCCGATGGTGATGTTGTATGTTGGGGCCGCCTGGTTGGGTCGTGGCTTCTCAGTGCGTACTTCGACGCTGAGGAAGGAGGCCTGGAGGCTTCCTCCACTGGCATCGGAGACGACTTGGGTGATGGCTTCCGCTGCTTGCTTAGCGGTCGCGAGAGCCGGGACGCCAAACGCGATCAGGGAGCCGGAATCGTAGTAGGCAGATTTGCCGGTCAAGTTCCTACGCTGTTTAGACCCGGTGCGGTCGGTCGCAAACGTAGGGGCCCCCGCGAGCTGAGACTGCACAGTTTCGATGATGAACTGCGCGGCCCGAACTTCGAACTGCTTCATTTCGGTCTCCACCTTTTTGGTAATTATTTCCGGAATATTCTTTTCCAGCGAGTCAACACGAGCAGCCAGCGCATCTGTCTTGCTATGCAAGGAGTCGAAGGACGCCTTGGTCTGTGTAGCATGGGTCTGAAGCAGCTTGTAAATCTCATCTAAAGATGGTTCTTTCTGAGTGGATCGCGTCATGGAGTCGCCTGCTGCCGCCTCCTCAAGGGCAGCGGCCGAAGGCGTAGGGTACTCCTTGCCGGACCTCAGAACCCGCTTAGACGGGCTTTGTGGGCTAATGCCAGCTGTTCTACAGATTCTGGATCGCTGGCAAAGCCAATGCGAGGGGCTTAGCTGTGATGTTGCCAGGGTGGTGTGGTAGGCGTGAACTATTGTAAACTATTGTAAACTATTGTAAACTATGTGGTTGTGGAGGTTATCCAGTAGGTTCAGTGGGAGGTGTATCCCCTCGCTGTCATCACTTCTGGGCCTGTCCGGTGGCACAGGCAGTAGCAGATCAACTTACTCTTTCAATAGGATTGCCAATCTCAAGGGAGCAACTTTGGCTTGTCCAAGCCCCACAAACAGTGCAACAATGTGTTTGGGATGTTGTGGCTCTTGCTGCGGTGTCAGCCATGGAGCATGGGAGACGATATATGGCTGCAAACATGAAAACCAACCCGGCACTGTTACCTGGCCCTTCCCTTACGGAAGAAGCCATTTGTCGAGTTATTGTTGACTTTTGGGGCCGCCTTCAGGGTTTCGCAGCTCTGGGAATTCCACGGAAAGGTTGGGATTCTGTTGGCGCACATCACCCCTTCTTGAGAATTATATCAGGCAAATTGCTATATCACGGGAGCGGTCACCGATGAACGGTTAATTATCTGAGGTGATGGTCTAATTTGTATATTAGTCTCTACTGCAGTGCACGGCCAGCTGGCCCGATGGCTCTACTCTTCCGGAGTCTGGAGCCCACCGTAACAACCACACACACACACATGGCGGCGGTTCTATGCCCCGTGCCGCAAGACGTAAGATGATCAGCAATTATCGCATTATAGCAGGTGTTTACGTATATTTAATTCTAGCCCAGCTGTGGCATGCGCTCATGCGTGGTCCCGAAATTTATAGATTCCGTCGGAAGAGCGTACGTTTAGCTCGACTGTCAAACGAGGATATTGCGTAACCTTTGCGATATGCCATATGAGAAGGTTTTATTGATAAAATTTATGAATGCAGCGAAGATCAATCTGTAAAGAAAAATTCCCAGGATGATGAGTAAAAGTCATAGAGAGTCATACAACGACATTAATGGCCACAAAGCTAAACTGCATCACTGCATGGAGACCTGTGAATTTGCAATTCCTTATATAGTTATCAATATATATGCCAGTAGGCTGTTTCCTGGACATAAGCCTAGGTGGGCTCTAATACGAGTCGCATTAAACGTACCGCGACGTGGGTGGCTGTGGTAGCATTGGCGAACATATAGAATAACTGATTTGGTGGCTCGCAAAGGTAGGCCAGGTGTTAGAACGACGGATGTTACTATTATGCAAGCATCCGGAATAACAGCTCGGCGAGACTTTGACAGAAGTGCGGCTTGGAAACGACACACGCTACGCGTAAGGTAGGGCTTGCCCAGAAATTACCAAAGTCTGTAATGGGTGTGGTGTAATTAGTGTGGTGCATTGATGGAAATAAGGTAGTTAGATGGCATTTCAATGCCGTACATGTTTATAATGCGACTTGAAGGGTTGGACGTACTTATGCAAAAAGGAATGGCTGAGAGGAATATAGGGTGCTTGATCAGAAGTCGTGGACAATACTGGTGTTAATAATTTTCCGCGGCCGAGGTGTGTGTGGTTGTTACAGCCGAGGTTACGGCCGAGATGATTGCTCACTTGCATGTCAAGAGAAATGCATGAAATGACGGGCACATCAAGGATGTAATTGGTGTGTCGCGCTGAAACAAGGGCACGACAATTTAACAAGAAATGCTTGTTATTCCAAATCGTCGGCTGCTGGTTCCCCTAGCGGACACGCTAGACGTGCTGCGTTTTCTGAGTCAGAAACCTACACACTTCTGCCAGGCTGGGCAACATGCAGTTGTATTCGACACGTTGTTGTGATGAGTATAACGTAAAGGATTAGCAATTGGTTCATGGGCTGTTACACCATTTACGGCACATATTCATAAAGGACGAGTACCGACTGTGACTCTGCCGTAAAAAATAGCGCAGCGGCGGGTTGGTGGCTTGAGCCGTTCCACGCCAGCTGTGATGAATAGTCAGCCTGTGTTAACACAACACTGATGCGAAAATACTCCGAATCGATAAAGTAAGAGCCGATCGAGAGGCGCCACACCGGTAACACTGCTATCGGAACAGGCTGCTCTCCTCTCCTCTCCTCTGCTCTCCTCTGCTCTCCTCTCTTCTCCTCTGCTCTGCTCTGCTCTGCTCTGCTCTGCTCTGCTCTGCTCTGCTCTGCTCTGCTCTGCTCTGCTCTGCTCTGCTCTGCTCTGCTCTGCTCTGCTCTGCTCTGCTCTGCTCTGCTCTGC
>NW_003307578.1:980314-981043 GCF_000143455.1 Volvox carteri f. nagariensis
GCCCCCCCATCTCCGTGACCTCTCTCCCCTGCATTCCCATCCGTTCTCACCTGCACCTCCGTCGCCGACCGTTCCTTCTTCAGTGGCAACAATACGGATCTCCACCTCTCCATCCGCCCCAATGTGTCCAGGTGATCCGTCACCTGGGAATAGCAGGGCATACGTCCACGACACCATGAAGGGTTCATCGTCATCCCCGCAGTCGCATGTGATCACATGATGGCAGCTCCGGTGACGGCAACTAAGGCCACGTCATTGGCAACATGACGCGGTTGCCTGTGACGTCGCCTGAGTCGCCGTCACCGGAGCTGCCATCACCACCACCCCGCCACCACCCCGTTCACCCCATCCCCTTCACCTCCCCTGCCGTCACCACGGCTGCCATTTCCACCTCCTTCCTCTTCACTGCGGCAATCCCCGCCCCCCCATCTCCGTGACCTCTCTCCCCTGCATTCCCATCCGTTCTCACCTGCACCTCCGTCGCCGACCGTTCCTTCTTCAGTGGCAACAATACGGATCTCCACCTCTCCATCCGCCCCAATGTGTCCAGGTGATCCGTCACCTGGGAATAGCATGGCATACGTCCACGACACCATGAAGGGTTCATCGTCATCCCCGCAGTCGCATGTGATCACATGATGGCAGCTCCGGTGACGGCGACTCAGGCCACGTCATTGGCAACATGACGCGGTTGCCCGTGACGTCGCCTGAGTCGCCGGCACCGGAGCT
>NW_003307578.1:985298-996483 GCF_000143455.1 Volvox carteri f. nagariensis
TCCCCTCCCCTCCCCTCCCCTCCCCTCCTCTCCTCTCCTCTCCCTCCCCTGCTCTCCTCTCCTCTCCAGTTCCTTTCCTAATTACTCCTCTTTGCTTGCCGCTTGAGAAGAACTTTTGAAACCGCATATAGCTAAGCCTCAATTTCGCACTGATTCATCTCCTTCTCCCCATTCCTCGCTTATCCCCATTCTCCACCTTATACCCTCCTCCCCCTACTTGTTCCTCTTCCTCTGTCCTCTCCCCCCTCTCGTTCCTCTTCCTCCTTTCCCACTCTCCATCATCTGCCTCCTCTCCCTCCTCTCCCTCGTCTTTTCAACTCACTCCCCCACTCCTCTCCCTCCTCTTCCTCCTCTTCCCTATCCCTCCTCTCATTCCTCTTCCTCCTCTACCAATACCTCCTCTCCCTCCTCTTACTGTGATACATTGCTCCTTAATCTTGAAAATGTGCAGCCCAGTTTAATTACTCAACTCCGTACACAAATCTTCCTGCAATTCTCGAATACAAAGTTCATTATTTTCTACTTACTTAGGGTATTTATTCAATACTGGTGGTTCACTTTCCCCGTATTTAGGGTGACACATCACATATGTCTGGTCGATTTGCGTCATAGGAACTTTTGTATCCGCCTTATGCTCGGCCACCTTTTCAAGCTGCACATCTTCCGGACATCTGCGCATTGCGTTTTACCATTTTTTCACAAATATGCAATAATACCGCACCAAGGCCAGGATCACAGCGCGTCGATTTACGACGCCCTTGCCGGATTGCGCAAAGAGTAATTGTGTCTCAGTCCGAGCATGCTCGTCCATTTCATCCAATATGTTAGTTCTTGCCCACCTTTTAGGTGGGCAAGCCAACCGGCGGCCGCCATGACTAGCAGGCATCCCGTACAGCTGAAGTACAGCTGAAGTACCGGCAAAGTACCTGTATATGAACAAAATACTCCTGAAAACACCAAAGCCAAATACAAGCTTGGAAACATAGGTGATTGTTGCTGCTGCAGGGTTGTATCAGATAAGAAAGGGGACCATATAAATGTTGGATGGCATCTTCTGCTGGCATCTCCAAGGCCTGCATCAGTATTCAGACAGCTCCCTTTAATCAAAAGATGTCGATTTGCCTACCTGCAGGTAGGCAATCCAGCTGGTTTGATGTGAAAACGGACCAAAATACATAAGACGGCATAAGATGAGATACAACCCGCGTACGTTCTTCGTACGTTCTTCGTACACTCAAGACAGAACTCACACCGGTCAACCGGCCGGCGGATTTCACTTCATCTCCACTTCACAGGAATCCTTAGAGCCCACTTCATCTGTGAATTCGAGCTGCGTGGCAAGAAATGAAGATGAACATAAGGTGCCAAAATATGATTATTAATCGAATATGAACACTTCCGCTGAAGTCGAGCTGAACTATTGGCGAATTACCTATGGAAGGAATACCACCTTGAAAAGTAGAATACAAAGAAAGGTTAATTCCACGAGTGAGGAACGTAAGGAAACCTATTTAGGCAACTGCGAAAACTCGTAGCATACAGAATCGTATATGGTCCTAGATATAAATGAATAGGCAAACACATTCGCGATGATGTCGAGTTGTGTTCCTTGGCGATGTCTGTACATGCATACCTGTCCACAAAGCGCTTGCTTGACCTCGACTCCACCAACTCGACTCGTGAAAAGTAGGGCCAGCGGGGCCAGCGGGCCGTGCACTGCACCTGAGACTACGGCAGCCAAGACGCACACACAGACCAGATAACGCAAGCCATCTAGACAGGAGAAAATGAGCCCAAAAGGAAGGGTCAGAAGCCCGCGACCATGTACCCGAAACCCGTGACCAAACCAATTCGCCATTAGGCACCCCAATTGGCGAAAGGCCCCTAACTTCCACAAGAGGGCACACCAACAAAAAACTGACAGCAACTTACGCGCTGCGGCTAGGTGAGGTCTGCTCCCTAAAGATCCCCCAAAATACCGAAAAAAGAACCGGATCTGTTAACAGTTTATCGTTCATCTATGTGAGCACAACAACTCGTCCGACACACTTAGTGTTCGTATTTACATATTTTTTGGGCTTTCGTTCCCTCGGACGAAAGGAACCCGTTTTGGTCCGTTGCGTTCTTTAGCTGGCGGACGAACTGCCCCCTCCAAGATGGAATCTGGTAAATAGGCCGCCACCTCGCCCAGCAGCGTGTCTCGAAGGGAAATCACAATATTTCTGTTTTGAAGGTTGGTGTACGCAAGCCACGGAATTCAACCTCGAACAACCATTAAAGCAGCAAAATATTCCAGAATTTACTAATCATAAGGGTGTTTTGGACAGCGGTGCTAACGCACCGGCGATGGTGCAGCTGCCAGCGGTGAACACGGACTCCGACTCCATTGACCCTGTCATCCAAAACGAGCGTAAATAATGTAAGCGTAAGCTATGGCCCGTCCAGCACGACAACAGTGACTGCGTGATCGGCGAGGGTGATGCATGGGCGCCTGCGGGCACAGACACCGGGTATATACAAGGGCCAAAGAGATGGCGTGTGGCGGGACAACAGAACCAATCAGACCCCCACAGGTGTCTCAGATTTCCTTTGTAGCCAAGTATCCCTGGCCTGACTGCATGCCACCTGGCGTTAACAGTGGAGAGGGTTCACTATCAATTGTGGTGCATTGCGTGTACATTACGGAAGAAGCGTGATAACTTGACTGTAGCAGCTGGCCGCTGAAAAGGCCTCTCGAGATGCTGGTGGTCGCGCTTAGCGCGTATTTGTATAGCCGTACTGTGTACCAGATACTACATTGACGGCCTGCCGGACTGCCACCCTTGATGGGCACGTGACATCCGAGGGGCACAAGAAGTTACCGGAACATTTCCAGAATCAGCAGGCACAGCTAGCACTCCAGCAGCAGGAGCAGCAGCAGCAGCAGCAGAACGCGAACATCTCATCACCTCGAGCACCTCGGAGGCGGAGAAGGCCAAAAGCCAGCAGCTCATCCGCCTCTTCTCCTTGCTCTTCCGGGTCGCCCCATCCTGGACTCTACAGCCTCAAAGCTCAAAGGAGGATGGCTCGAAACGCTGTCCGTCCCGCACACCAGCAGCTCGCACTGGAGCGGCTTCCCAGCCTGGCACTATGTGGAGGCAGTGGATGGGGTGCTGGTGGTCAAGATAGGCACACACCCAGTGTTGTGTGGGTGCACACTTAGGGTTTCCATTGAGCATGGACGAATGTGTTAGCAACGAAAAGAAGTCGCACCTCTTCCTACACGCATACATCATGGACGAAAATTGGAGCCTGGTGCCCCTCCTGATCAACGTTGTTTGTAAGGGGCTTAGGGTTGTAAGGACAGGCGACAGGGCCCACATCCGTGCTTGGTGACCTCGCCAGGCGATAGCTTGGTGACCTCGCTTCCACCCTTACCTTACCCCACCATCACAGTTGGCACACCTGCAGGTTGCACCGGATGCTAAGAACGGGGGTCGACACATGGACTGTGGAGGCTGGGCTTGGAGAGGAGGGCTTTGGCGCGCAAGCTCGTGGCTGTCAGCACTGATGGTGCAAGCGTGATGCAGGTGCACAACGGTGCGTCAGACAGACCGCACCATTCCCGCTCAACATTCACTGCAAGGCGTCCACCGCACGGATCTTGCTGTAGCAGCGCTGGAGAAGGCGCCAAGGGGCCCAGTCGTCAAGGGGATCATTCAATTCATCAACTACGTCCCAGACGTCAATAATTACTTCTCAGGCAGCGCCAAGCGTGTTAGCATGTTCGAGGATGTGGCCGAGGCTGCGGAAACGAATGGCAACCGGCTGAAGTGGATTGCGAAAATGAGGTACACAACATCGTAAATTCACGTAAAATAATTTTCTTTTTGCACCCGCTTTGAATCCCCTAGCGTGGTCATTATTCAAGTGGATCTGCGCGTGTGACCCAGCAGAGTCCGTGCTGGTGGAATACCCAGCACTGCTGCCGCTATCCTGCTGCTACTGCGGGACGCCCGTCTGTACGTCGCGACGCATGCGTGAATACCCGCCCTGGTCATGGTCGGTATGTTCAAGAAGCTTTGCCAGAACTGTGGGCTGTACATCGGCAAGCTGGCCAAGGCGATGCGGCACGCCAAGGACCGGCTGTGTGAGACGTATCTCAGGGAGGAGACCCGCTAGAACGGTGTGGCAAATCTTTCAGCATTTTCGTTAATAATCGAGGTAGGAGAGATAAGTCATTGTGCCAGATATCAGAGCGGAGTTCGAGGACTGGAGTCCTCCAAGGCGCTCCTGGCAGTCGATGAGAATATCAAGGGCACTGTCTGGGCATTCGATCGGGACATCCTAAGTGAGGAGCGGATTGGAATGATGTGCGGCAGCCGTGGCTTCTTCCCCATCACCGCTGATCTCACACACACACACACACACACACACTCTGTGCTGGGACCGCACGACGACACTCTCGACATCGCAGCGCCTGGCCCTTATCGGCGAGTCAATGAAGGTAGACCTGTCAGCCGCAGTTAAGGAGCTGGAACCCGCAACAACTTCATAATCAGCCGGCTACTATGAGGCGGAGGAGGGGGCCCGGTAACATGTTGGGAGTCATTGGGGTTTGGGCTGCCATGGGTAGAAGTGTAACGGCTCGCGCAGGAACTACCGTTCGATCGAACGGTAGTTCCTGCTCTTTCTCGTAGCACATGTGTGTGTGGTTGTTACACATGATCAGCACATGTTACACATGATCAGCACGTAGCACATGATCAGCGGTTCCCATGAATCTTAAACTTTACGTTGATACCGCTTCCGCCTTGGGCATATTTTATTTAGTGGGGGAATTCATGCGATGAATACTCTACAAATAGTCTATTTAACAAATAATCGGTGTCCCCATACTTTCATACTGCCAAGTACGTAATCAGCACTTCTCGCTGCCATGTAAAAAATGTTCTTATGATACAACATATACACCATGCATCACAAATGGAAAAACGCATTCTAATTTCGTACTCGCTATCCAATGTTGCTTGCAATTCATCAATATCGAGTGATACTGCAGACAACCGGTTTTACGTGTTTGTTAAAACAAAAAAATGGGAGCCCAAGAATTCATGTGCTCTGGTTCTGGTTGGTGATCTGGGTGATCGTACCTTACACGCTACCGTACGGCCTAATGCAAAGCGCACAGCTACAAAAGATAAGCCTTATAAAAGGATATATACTTTAAATACAAAAGTACACGTATGAGAGGATGATTCCGTAAAGGCATGCAAGACCGTACATAGGGAGCTCAACGAAGCGCCTTGAGAAAAGTAACCTACCGAAAACAAGCAAGAACCTCTTCGTATAACAAAATGTATAGTTAGCTGCTGTCAGCTTAATCCCTTGAAAGGATATATCTTGCCGATCATAATAAAGGTCAACAGTCATATGTCAGCAGGAGGTGGCGCTCATCAGAACGCAAGCCTTGAGACCGAGCAGTCGCCATCTATGTACCAGCGCCATCTAGTGCTAGCAGGCCAACTTGACAGCAGCCCAATCTCTACAACACACAGCGCCACCTTAGCTCCCTCCGCCGCCCAGCAGCCAACCTTACAGCCCAATCTTTTCAACACTACTTCTGCGCAATCTAGCTTTCGCAAGGCACTCACCCTGACAGCATAATCCGCATACCAGTGTAACCTATTTAGCACCCAGCCATCCATTCAAACCTTCCGCAGCCTCTGTCCCTCATTCCCACCCTCCTGCTGAAGAAACCACCGATGTGTAATAATCGCTAGCCCCAGCAGTCCAACAACATCAACTAAGAGAAATGCATATGGAAATTGCTGAGCTTTAACCTGAACTTCTTTCAATGGCTATTAAGGTTGACACTTCTTGTAATATGACAGCTGTGGCACGCATTGGCACTCCAGGCCAGCAGGTACATGCGGTCAGTAACGGTCCAATGCTTAGCAGCTAGTAGTTCCTTTGTTTCTAGCACGATGAGAACCAGGCTCATGAATGTGTTACGTCCATATTACCGATTTGATCCGATTTGGCCACCGATGGCAACCGTTTCGTTCCAATGGGAAAGGGTTTCATCAACAGCGGTTGTAACTGTTAATCGTCTTAAGATCTCACCCTGATGTAATAGACAGGGACCGTCGCTATCTAACATGCCATTGCAAAATCTTAAGACTTTCAAACGAAAGGTTTCATCGCCACATACTTCCCCTTGTATCGTATCATGTCCAGCTACACAACAAGACTGCATGCACTTGTATTCTGTCATCTGCAATACGCCTTTCCGGCCCCCGCTAGCATAGGGGCACACGTGTGAGGCTCCGGTTGTAAATCGTACGTCAAGAAAAAGGCCCGCCCCCGAGTTTGGCGTACCACTTCGGGCCTTGTGCAGGAACGCTTGGCTTTTATAGTGGTGTGATAAACGATTGTTATGGTTTTGAGCCACTCTTGCCTGAACGGGTAGAGACAGAGCTTTACCGCTTTGTTCTGCAACACGAAATTTCGCCCGCCGGTGCTCGCAGAAGATATGGTTTAAGCACCTCTCTTGTGATTCTGCTAGCAGGTAAAATGTCCCTTCCGATGAACTGGCGGTGTGCTTCAGCAAAGTCATCATCACGAAGTTGTTTTGAACCAGCAGCCATCCATCCGCATCCACAGGTCTTCGAAGCGTCGGTACCCTGTAATATCCCAGCGCAATCGTTGATGTATGGTATTATCTGCTTACTGCGCAATTTGGTCCGCCCCCACGATAGCAGGTCGGCGTTGTTTGTGATCCGACGAAGCGAGGAGTTGGACACGCGCCATCATCTCACGTCCCCCCGCCGGTGCGTTATTGACCCAGGCAACAGGTTAGTGCTTGGGAGGAGACGTAATAATTTATATGTGTGCATCTAGAGTAATATATTCAGAACGTTTGGGGACGTCACACGGGCGCGTTCGGCCAAAACGCTGGCCCAACACAGAGGAGTGGACTATGCCGGATTAACATAACTAGCTTCACCTCAGCGCGATTGGAAATGATTATTAATATCTATAACATTATACTATTGCGGCAATGTGCTGTTAGAACGCCCTGCATTCCTGCGACGACCTTTGTCCGTGCAGCGGGTCAATGAACGATCGTATAAGGTCAAGCATCCAGGAATTCTGCAGTAAGCGCAACAAAGACATAGCTACTATTGTACGCGAGAGCACGTGAGATGAATATCCCGACGATGTCAACCGTGCTTTAGTAAATAACTTCATACGATTAGTTCCAGTATCTACCTCGTTCATTTCAACTTCCTCACGCAAATCATGAAACACATCCAAAGTATATTACAAATCATTTATTGACAGAGCTATGCCACTTGCACAAGTCGGCATTGCAAAGCCTGCCTGCCTGCCGTGAATAGGTACGATGGATGAGTAAAGCAGTTGCTAATAAGCGAGCATCAAAATAGGTCATGCTAGAGTCTCGATAAATTCATGCCGACAATGTTTTTTATTAGACCCGAAGCAGCAAGTTTGTGGACGGTATATAGGATGATCGGATTATTAGGGAGACGTAGATGTCCAGCCAAAAGAGAGCAAAATACATCAATACACCAAAGATAATCTGATTAAGTATATGCATGGCAAACTGTAAGGGATTTGTGTTCGTTACCGAGTAGGTATGGTTTGGCTTTGATCAGTACGACTCTGTTGTCAGACTATTTAAGGCATTTCCTATTCCATTATCTGTAAGCTTAATATTATTATCTTCCTTGTCTCTCAGCCAGCGTCTGATGTCGGACTCTGCAGATCGGGCAAGTTAGGAACTAATGCTTCCTCCAGTCGCCAACTGGAGCCAGTTCCTTTACATATGGTATCGAGTTATGGTTCGATCCTACCTCGGTCCGTATTGGAGCTGTTTTCCCATCGTCACAGCGTTTCCGCTTCACGCCACTTTAATGATCGATTGATTTTTGCCGTTCCTTTACACCTTCTTCACACAAACAAAAGCCATCTTTTCGCGTCCCTGACTCTGAGAGTCATGGACTCATGGACTACTGCAAGTAAGGCTCATTTTTGCGGGACTCGTAATACCATCCGGTGCAAAACGGTGTATGTATATTTGTGCCTGGCATCGCCGTTCACGGCCTGCGGCTGCAGTCCAGCATCAGGTCTAGGCGCTGCACCTGCCTCCTGCTGCCACGATCAGCAGCGCATTTCTACTTGGGGTTATAATGGACGGAATGAATGATTTCTCAAATCTTGATGGTCATATGGTGGGACTTGGAAGCTGGTTACAGCTCCACGCAGCAGGTAGAGTGCGGCGGGGTGCGAGAGTGGCGGAAAGATACAAGTGAGGAGGGCAACAAGAAAGGAGCAAAAAACGAAAACTGCCGCGGGCCGCCCTCTAGACGGCGGATGGAAGTGCTCCTGATTAGTATTGTAAAGTAATCGTATTGTAAGGCGTCGAGTTATTGTTGAGTCTTGGGACCGCCTTCGGGGCTCCGTGGCTCTGGGGAGTTCCACGGAAAGAATCAGATTCTGTTGGGTCACATCACCCCTTCTTGCGAATTGTGTCGGACAACTCGTTATGTTCACGGGAGCGGTCACCGATGGACGACTACCTACCACCTGCTTCACTTCTTTATTTCAATTCTTTTATTTGGGGACGTTTGGGGCACAGGCCTCATCTAGTAACAACGTGCAAGTTCCTGTCAGTATTTGTTAGTGGGCCTTGTGGTGGAGGTCCGGAGACTTTCGCGCATTGGGGAGCCTAATGGCGAATTTCCCCGTGGTGGGTTTTTGAGCCTTCCCGTTGGACTCGCTTTCCGCTATCTAGGTGACACAAGCGTTGCCTGGTCTGGGTGGGTGTCTTGTTTGCCCGGATCATCTCAGGTGCAGTACTAACGCAAGGCCAGCTGGCTCTACTCTTCGTGAGTCTGGAGCCCACTGTAACCACCACACACACATAAAGCACGACGCTTGTCCCACAATTGAGCCGTTCACCGGCGCACTCTGTTAGACAGCTGTCCATGTTAATAGCAGCAGGGGTAGGAAGAGGCGGGTACCTGGGTACATACGGGGTTGAAAATTACACTGCATGTAAGGAAAACATGGGAAAAGCGGCGATGCGCGGGTTTGCTTCATGGGCCCCTGACCATTTGGGGGATTTAGGATACGGCTGTGCTTTCTCCCCCTCTCAAGAGGTGGATCCTTGCGCAACGCCGTGTGTTCTCTGGCTCATCGTTCATAGCGGGTCGCTCGTACAGGCTCCCTCGTTCGTAGGGTGTAGGGGTTTATGAATCGTGGCATGGATCGTGGCATATCGATCGATGTACATATTAGCTTTCTAGGCTTTCTAGAGGAGTCAGGGTCGCCAAACGTCCCTCACATAAGCTTTACGACTAGAACAATTGCCAACAGGCCACGGGTTCTCAAGCACCTTGCTGTCGTCCCTCCCTCCCGCACACTAGCTAGGTGTGGCACCCAGCCAGCCCTCACATGCCCCTCCACCTCCACCCCACCACGTCATCCGCAGGCTGCCCTGTCGTCCTCATCTCGGCCAGCTCGCCGGGCTCCCGTGCGGCGGCCTCAACGGCAGGTAGCTAGGGACTCGCCAGGTCAGCAGGAGGAGCCAACAGAGTCATGTGTAGGAGGCAGCCGCTGCAGGCGGCCAAGAGGATGGCTGTGGTCCCTGGCATGAGCCGCCGTCGCCAGCCAGCCATCGCATTGCCCAGCGCTGCGGGTGCACTGATGTCCGTGGCGCTGCTGCTACCGCTGCTGGTGCTCCTGAACACACAAATGGCAGTTGCTAAGGTGCCGCCGCCGCCACCACCACCGCCGCCGTCACCACCGTCCCCACCTCCGACACCATCACCACCGTCACCTCCATTACCACCATCACCCCCCCCGCCGCCATCACCACCGTCACCGCCGCCACCGCCGCCACCGCCCTCACCGCCCTCACCGTCACCTCTGCCGCCACCGCCGTCACCACCATCACCACCGTCGCCGCCGCCACCGCCGTTACCGCCGTCACCGCCGCCACCTCCATCACCTCCATCACCGCCATCACCGCCATCACCGCCGTCACCGCCGCCACCGCCGTCACCGCCATCACCACCGTCACCACCGCCACCGCTAGCGCCACCATCACCGCCGCCACCGCCAATCACCGCCATCACCGCCGTCACCGCCGCCACCGCCGTCACCTCCATCAGCACCGTCACCACCGCCACCGCTAGCGCCACCATCACCGCCATCACCGCCGCCACCGCCAATGCCGCCATCACCGCCGTCACCGCCGCCACCGCCGTCACCTCCATCAGCACCGTCACCACCGCCACCGCTAGCGCCACCATCACCGCCGTCACCGCCGCCACCGCCAATGCCGCCATCACCACCGTCACCGCCATCGCCACCGTCACAGCCGCCACCGCCATCCGCGCCATCACCGCCGCCACCACCATCGCCGCCGTCACCGCCACCACCGCCCACACCGCCCTCACCACCGTCACTGCCATCACCGCCATCGCCGCCGCCACCGCCATCCGCGCCATCACCGCCGCCACCACCATCGCCACCGTCATCGCCACCACCGCCCTCACCGCCCTCACCACCGTCATCGCCATCGCTGCCATCGCTACCATCGCTGCCGCCACCGCCCTCACCACCGTCACCGCCGCCACCGCCCTCACCACCGTCACCGCCATCGCCGCCATCGCCACCGCCACCGCCATCACCACCGTCACCGCCGCCACTGCCGCCACCGCCATCACCACCCGCACCGCCGCCACCGCCGTCACCACCGTCACCACCGTTACCGCCACCACCACCGTCACCGCCACCACCACCGTCACCGCCATCGCCGCCGCCACCGCCATCACCACCGTCTCCGCCGCCACCACCGTCACCACCGTCACCGCCGCCACAGCGGCCACCACCGTCACCTCAGCCGTCACCACCGCCACCACCGCCGTCACCACCGTTACCGCCGCCGCCACCGTCTCCATCGCCGCCGAGTCCCCCTCCGCCGCCACCCCCCCCTCGGGGGAACCGCTCGCCACCTCCGCCACCGCCGTTTTCCTCACCGCCTCCGCCTCTCCTTCCGTCTCCTCCGCCACCTGTGCTTCTAACTCCACCTCCTCCCACCATCTCCAGCAAATCTCAACCACCTTTAACTCCCACCCCACCGCCACCATCTCCCACCCCACCTCCACCTCCG
>NW_003307578.1:996803-1015028 GCF_000143455.1 Volvox carteri f. nagariensis
CACCAGCCAAGGCACCCAAAGCTCCCAAGCCCCCCAAGGCGCCTTTCGTGCCCAAGTTCCCCCGGGCCCCCCGACCCCCCAGGGTGCCCAGGCCGCCCAGAGCGCCCAGGTAGAGGCGGCCTTGCTTGGCGAGCACCCGCTGACGGAACCAGCCGGTTGAGTCAGTCAACAGCAGCACCTGTCCTAGCCGGGGGTATGCATGCTGTACCCGGACAGGGCAGTGATGTGCGGAGTGCAGTGTGCGTGCTGGTGGGGGAGTGTCGGACCGCCATGCCCGCATTTATAGGCAACCAATTTAACTCGCAGGACCGCCATGCGGTGAGCTGTAGCGGCACTGCGTTAGGCAGGGCCTTCTTGCCATGGGCAGGAGCTTTACTTAGGCATGGCAGTGACGTCGGTCCACTGCTGCTCAGTCTGCTCGGACGGGAAAGCGAAAACGCAGCGGGGACGTGGCGGCTGGACAGCAGCTGCGGACGTCAAGTCCTTGAGGCCGTGCGTGCGTCCTTCATGAACCGCGTTCTCAACATATCAAAACTGCATGCCGACCGACCTATCTACCTCTACTCACAGAGCTTGGAGGCTTTGGCAGATGACACATCACGCTGTTTGGTGCACATACATGCCACGTTTATTACTCTAGGGTTGAATGGTTGTCGCCAGGGTTGCCGAGCCCATAGTTTCGCCACCAGCAAAGGCAATGGCAGTGTTTACAGTTGGATTGCGTTCATGGATCAGGTTATCCATCTTATTTATTGAAATATGGAACCAGCAGGGGCGGATCGCGTGGTCGCGGATTTAGCGGCAGTGAAGCGGCGCATACTTTCACCCGTCGGCCATCGTGTATCGCAGCTGTCACTTGGCATTTGATTTTCAATCTTGATATTGGCTAAATTTACAAACACACTAATAAAATAGTTATGCCTTCATATTTACTTTTCCGCGCGCACGAACATCTATCGTTCGCCAGCATGGCGATGCATCGTATGATTAATCCGTACCTAATCCATCTGTGAAATATGGGATAGCGAGTCGAAGCTAACTAATCTATATCTGTAATAATCACAAAATTGATTTACTCTTCCGCTGCCTACTCTTCCGTCGCCTACTCTTCCGTCGCCTACTCTTCCGTCCGGTCAGCTTCCCGTTCCCTCTACGAAGCTGATATTGTGAAACGCCTATTGGTCTTGGAGCTGTGATAAAAAAAGCTGAAGCATCTGACCCGTTTTGCAGGATGGGGATGACTCTGGCCGAAGGGATTGGGGATGGGGCCCTGGCGGGCAGAATGGGAACCCTGTCTGAGTGATGGGATTAGCGCCGGCCCTTAAGATGGGGGATGGGGGATGGTTGCCCCCGCCAGGATGGGAGGATGGCTGACCAGTACCCACCCCCAGGATTGGGGGATTAGACCCCCTTTGCAACCCTCTGAGGGAACGGGAAGCCGCCAGATTTAACGAAGTACTGGTGCAAGTATAGCCTTGCAAATATAGCCCAGAATGCTGCAGTGACTCCAAGCACTCCAAGCACTCCAAACAAGGACAAAGAACTCCTCTCCACGCCATAAGAACGTGACGTACAAAGGATACGTGAATGGCAAGAAATGGCTGCCTGACGAGTGACGTCACACCAGTATCTACTTAAAGGATGGCGAAACGGAGGATCTCAGAAAAAATATACCTGAGATCAAGAACTGCTTGGCACCGTTTTCTGTGGTGATGCCCTAGATCCTACAGGTTTTGCTGCTACTTCGGCAACTCCTCGCTGGGCTACCTGAAGTACTGGCGGTCATGAAAGCATGGCCCAAGCTGGCGGTCATGAAAGCATGGCCCAAGCTGGCGGTCATGAAAGCATGGCCCAAGCTGGCGGTCATGAAAGCATGGCCCAAGCTGGCGGTCATGAAAGCATGGCCCAAGCTGGCGGTCATGAAAGCATGGCCCAAGCTGGCGGTCATGAAAGCATGGCCCAAGCTGGCGGTCATGAAAGCATGGCCCAAGCTGGCGGTCATGAAAGCATGGCCCAAGCTGGCGGTCATGAAAGCATGGCCCAAGCTGGCGGTCATGAAAGCATGGCCCAAGCTGGCGGTCATGAAAGCATGGCCCAAGCTACGGGATCTTGTTCAGCTATCCAGCACAGCAGAGGAGTAGCACGCACGGCCACAGCCTGAACCCATTATGTTCCATTCAGACAGTCTCTTCCTCGTCCTCGAGAGGCACCCGTCGGCCGACGACCGTGTCGCAATGACCGTGAGCATTTTGGGGGAGACACCTCAGGCCGCCCGCCTGGGGGCCAAAATCTCCTTCGACATGCTGCCCTGCATGCCAGAGCTGGGGAATGACCTGGTCACAGTCATGGGGGACGAAGACCCACTCGACTGGTCGACGTTCCCGTCATGCTGACGAGTCGGGAAGCGCTGGCAAGCGTGGGCAGTACACTTTACCGCACATATGCATGAGCATCTGTACTCCCGGTAGGAGCATCTGTACTCCCTGTCATGTTTGGCTGGCGGCTGGCAGCAGTAGCGGCAGTAGCAGTTGGGGAGAGGCCTACTTAGCAACCAGTCAACACGCTGCTTTACCCCCACGACTTCTTGCGGTATTCCGCTCCAAATATTGCACGCCAAGAAGGAAAATAGTCGTAACATCAAGGTTCCCCAACCCTCGCATTCTGGATTGGTCAGAGCATCGGTTATCTCCTGCCGTAAGACTGCATGAGCCCACTTGCTTTTGAAGGCGGTCCCGGACACGGAGGACCCCGTGCCCTCCTGTCCATAGCAGTCCGACAAATGCTTGCCATGCATCCTCTCCCAAAGGAGCCCCCAAAAACGAGATATAGTAAAGGAGCCGATGTGCACCTTCAACACCCGCCTCCCCAACTCCAAGGTGACGAAGTGTTCCAAATATACATGCAAGTCATCAATTGCGCAACGCTTTCTGAGTTGCCCTCCCAATGCCCGCCATAATGCGCGCTGGTCGTGCCTGCACCTAGCCACGAACTCACGCATTCTCTCTGCATCGTATGCTGCTCGGGCACGCCGTTTGGGTTTTAGGGTTTTAGGGCGCGGTGGCCCGAGGTCGCGTTGGTCTCCGCTTCTATCTGGTGCTGGGCATCGCTACTGGCGGTTGACATGTCTACTGGCGCTAGATACCATCGCTGGCGCCGTGCATCGCTGATGCCGAACTTCGATGCAGCTGCTGGGCATCGTTGCTGGAGCCGCAAGCTTGGAAAGCAAAGCGGAAGTATCCATGGGGGCCATGGGGATGCTGGGGATATAGGGTTGGCGGCATGGAGGGTTGGCGTCTAGACGTTTTGCGACCCCCATTCATACACCTTGTCGATCCAGGGTTGAAAAACATGTACATGAAGGTAACGTCCTATACCTACAACTATTTATATCCGGTTAATTAAGCGTAACGGTACGGACGAGCAAAGCAACTGCCGACGTTGACGTGCACATGAAGCGTTTCGGGCGTTTCGCTTATTATAACTCATTTCTGCATGTTGTGGCCGGGGAACTTCAATATTTCCTACATTTCAGTGAACAATAGAAGGTAGGCCATGAAGCAACGGGACAGTTGATCCCTCGGAAGACCCGATGAGGCAGATGAAGAGATATATGATGTGTGAAACAGGGGGGTGTATCTTCGCCCGTGGCAGCTACCCTGCGAAACCCTGCCTTCCCCGGTATTTCGGGGCACCCTCATCCAGTCACCCTAGTCAACTTCTCAGTGGATCGCTCAGGTTCCGCACCCACCACCAGCATCCAACGGAATCTGCAGGGTCGACAGCGGGCCCAACTCCGTTCCTGGTCGGCTCGCAGGTTAACTTCATCCCAGGTCACCACCGTCCATCAACTAGAGGCGCTATGCCTTCCACCTTCGGAAGGACTTTGACCCTAACGGGTATCGACCCCAGGATCTCCCGGGGGCAGTGGTCGCGCCTTACCAGTAGTGCCAAACCCAAAGATATATGTATGCACCACAGGTGGCGGCTTTTGGTAAGGCTTAACAGTAGCGAGGTTCAGCAAAACGATACGTTATTACAACTTAATAAGGTACTTATGAGCTGCTCCCATTTGCAGGCCTAGGCTACGATCTGAAGGAAAAACACGCACCGCGCACTCGTTGCCCCTCCACCGCTCTGCTTCAAGCTGCTGGGATTCTTTGACTTCTGGTTGGCTCTCTTTCTTGTGCACCCGAGCCAACCACACCCGAGCGGACGCACGTACGCATTGGGTTACCCTAACTACACCTTACGTGACGATGGTTTTGGGCAGCAGAAGGTTACGTGTAACAATTTTGCGTAAGCATTGCTATTAAAGCCCATTTATCATTTAACGCTCAAGCGGGTATTATTGGCCCTAGGCCTGCTGTGCAGGCAGAACAGCAGCTTAGCTCGATGTGCATCATTATGTAAGATGTATGCATACCATATATAGCGAGCGAACGCACCCGCCGTCAACTGGCGAAATTTGGCTTGCAGCTGCCCTATGGCATAAAACGGGGGATAACTCCCCCTTAAGCGTTACCCCGCGGGTAAGGGTAGGGGTAAGTGGTTACCCATGTGGGTTTGTACGAAGGGAGGTAGGCAACCTTACCCCGGGGTAGGGGTAACCTCTTACCGAGGGGAAAAAGAGGGATTGGGGTAATACGCTGGTTGCTTGGCTGCTACACACTTGCCTGGCCACACCTGCTGGGACTAAAGCGATTTTCCCCACGACGGAGGAGCAGACGGAGGTAAAAGACACAACACAAGCAAGCCATCCGCCAACCATGCATGCAAGCGTCCCTCTTAGGGTGCATTTCCAGTGCGGATTAAGGCCAGGGATTAACCCTCTGTCCTCCATCGATACTTGCTCAAACGGCTAAGTTGTTGGCAAACCAACTCGCCTTTTCAACTTTTGGTTCCCTTATGGAACAAAACTATGTGGTAAGCTCGTATCAAGGACTTCCGTGCCCTAATCCCTGGCCTTAATCCGCACTGGAAATGCACCCTTAGCTTCTTCCCTGTCTGTACTTGCTGCTGCCTGGTTATCGCTACCTTGCGTACAAGCGATTCAGGACGCATGAATGAAGCGTATTGCCTTATTGTTAATAAGGTAACTCAAAATAATAATATGAAGTACAATACTTGTGGCCAAGGGCAGCAGTGGAAAAAGCATGGAAATGACAAGAGTTTGGGAAATACGTAGGAACTCCTGCATTAATGGTTATAATAAGTTAACAGCAGCAACGGCGGGCGGCTGGAGCTGGCATTGCTGTATTATAACGCTCGGTGGTGCCACACGAACACCGTACCATGTTTGCACACGGTGCACGCAATACGCCTTGCAAGGAACTACGGAATTCACTCGCTCATCATGCATACATACATTCCGCTTCTTAGCTGCACGAGCCCGGGGACGTTCGCATACATTACATGTATGATGGATTGTCAACAAGTCCATTCTTATCCCGCTGCTCTCAAATCCCCACTGAACATATGTGCGTGTGTTACATGGTTGGGGGTGCGTGAAAAACTACTGTACCTGTAAAACTACCCACACGAGCCGAAGGCCCAATGGCAATATCTATACGCCTAAAAGCCACGGAGAACAGGAAACACCGCACATCAGCCCAGACTAGCTGTACATATGGCTGGCCACGCACCTTGATGTTTAACGGATCTTACGTTGACAATGACACACATGCCCCCGTTGTTAGGGGCGGAAGGTACTCGACGGTGGGGTGGTGGGGTATGCATCTAGCATAATTATGTACTATAGACGATAGTAACCGCCCGGACTCAACAGCTGCTCATCAACTGCTGGCGATGTACCATCGTGGCAGCAACTACCCAGCAGCCTGTAGCAGTGCACGTAAGGGCCTGTTTGGAAAGAAGTTTTCATTTACTTCGCTTTGCAATACTATCGACCGACCCAGCCAGGTTCAGATTGACAGATTAATGTTTGTCTCCAAAACGTTTCCTCCAACTTGAGGCGGGAGTACTGCTCTGATCACGACGGCGGTACGTTCTTATGAGCTGCCTGCTGCGTACACTTACCTCACGTGCCGCTATACAGTTGCAAAGTAACATGTATAGTTATTCAGTCGCCTGTTTAAAGTAAAAGAAAGGATTTTTCAGGGGGGCTATGTGAGTGGACTTACATCTCTGAGCAGGCAGCGGACCGTGTACAGATGACGGCCGGGTGGTGTGATCAATTCCCGGTAATTCTTCACGTCAATACATTGCAAGGTAGTGGACATATGACGTACCTGCCCATTTCCCTTGCCTGACTCCTTTGTCTGTCGGCTTCCAAAAACGGCGTTGAAGGCGGTAGCTGTACGGTAAAGTAAAGGAAGGCCAAAGGATCATGCGTGACCGTGGTGAGTATAAAAGCGTCTTCATTAGAACCTTCGATGGACAAAGCAGTCCACGTACATCAATCTCTGTCTACGTTACGGTAATCTTACCTGTCCGGGCTAGCGGAGAACCAACAACATCTTGCGTGCATGGTTACAACTGGTTGCAACGGCGGCTGGAGATCAACTCGCAGTTTATTCTAGAGGCGCAATTTTTTTAATTTGGAGCTATGCATCCACCGAACAGCAAGCAGAGGAACAACACACGCATTCGTCTGATGCCTGCGCTATTCCTGCTGCTTGTGTGTGGGACAGGTGAGACGACAAACAAAACAACGGATCATGCGTTGCACCAAATCACTCTACCGGGTTAATTTGAACAAAGTAATTTATCGATCTACCTAATAAATCTACCACTTATATCATCGCACCAGATCATTCTCCAATCATTCCACCAATGTTTTCAACAAACATCCTACCAAGCTTTGTAACAGCTTCAACCAATTAATAATTGCCTGACGGCAAATTACCTGATTTCAGTATGACAAACCGGCATATCGCAGCAGCTAGCTAAGTTAACAACATTGCTTTATTCGACCTTACGCACGAGCGCTCCGCCCTGCCGCACGTCGCACTTCGGGTACAGTGCATATTTCGATTCCAATAATTATATGTGACATACAGCATCCGACTAAGAAAACCACCTGCGCCGGTTCTGCTGTGTATCGCTTGCTTGCAGTCCTGCATGCTGTAGGTGCTGCTGCGTCTCGTCTGCCACCGCCGTCGTCGCCGCCGAAGAACAAGAACATACCGCCGGCTGCGTTGCTGACGAGGCCCCCACTTCCGTCACCACCGCTGAGCAGGCCATCGCCGCTGCCGCAGCTGCCGCCACCGCCGCCACCGCCGCCATGCAAGGCCTTCGAAGTCTGCGCCCAATTAACATTGACAGTTTCCGATCAAACCGGCAACAGCACAAAGCTTTTCTTAAGTCCGGCTGACTGTGGCGCGCATTCTACAATCGCTTCTCGCGACCTGACCGCTGTCCTGACCACCAGCGGCGTCAACGGTAGCACGGCTGTGCGGAGCGAATGTGCCACGTCGGAGGGCTATATGTTTCGGGTTTGCGTCTCGGCAGGAAGCGCCGCACCTGATCAGAAGCAACCGTCGGAGGCCACCCTGCGCTTGCTGGCGGAGAAGTGGATGTTGAATGCTGCTATTGCTGTCAAATCTTGCACAGCCTCCATGCCGGCAACCTGGTCGACGTATGCGATGAATACCGTGGTGACTGACAATAGCCCGCCCAGCGGCTGTCTGTTCCCTAGAGCGAATACGAGGACCAGCAATTTAGCCATCACGTGCACCTCTTTTGACTGACACCCGGTCGCATGCAATGCCTATACGCATGGGTCAGCACCTCCATGCTCTTAGGCAGCCGCAACCATTGTGTCAGGTATGAAGAGAGGTACTGCATCATCCGCATGTTCGGTGCCTCATATGTACTGTACTGAGGGTCGCTTAAGCCGCCGGCACGTATTCAACCGCGGCTTCCGCGAGGATAAGCAGGTCAGTCGTTCAGATCGATGTATGTGCTATGTACGGCGGCGGATAAACAGTGTGGCTGATCGCTGACGCAAACAATATTCATTTATTGCGTACTTTATTTGGACTTGCTCTAGGCATGCATGCCGTACTACTAGTAGTACTGTTGCATATGTTTTGCGCCTGTGTAGCGAACAATACATGAGGCTGCGCTAGCTGGCGGGATTCATTTATTACTACTAGCTGGCCATGGCAGGCTATTTTCCTTTGTTATTTTTTCTGTGGCCCAGTTGCATGATGGAATTCCAACCTACTTAGCTAGATGGATATAATAAACAAATTACATAGTTGATGTGGGTCCGGGATGGTTAGCGCCCATGACGGGTCAATTTCTTCAAGGATGCGTTTCACTGCTGTCGAACATATCCATCACTGTGGTGCGGGCTGATGAGAGGTTAGTCGGGTGAGCGCGTCGGCTGTGATACGATGCATGCGAACCCGTTGAGGTTTACCCACTGCGTGCGTGTTGTTGACCATGTGTGCGTGTGCGTGTGTGCGTGTGTTTGTGCGCGTGTGTGTGTGTGTGTGTGTGTGTGTGTGTGTATATACGGACACGCAAGAACGATTAATCTGGGTCTATCTGGTACAGAGTGAACTTGTTAGACATGCGCCCGGAGGTTGCTACGCAACGTTGTTTTCACTTATTGAGCTCCAAGATATAAGTCATATGCGGGTGTGTAAGAATGCATGTATGTTTGCGCAAGTAAATTGCCCAACTTTATGGTAGCTTGCTTCCTTCCTTACGACATAATAGAGGGAGCGCGCGCTCCCTTAGCGGCGCTATAGACGACATCGTAGTCCGTCCTGCTTTCAATGCATGTCGCGCATGTGCGCCCGCTCGCTGCGTTACTAGCATAAAGCTCGTTTGTTTCGTAAGTTATGAAGAGGTTCTTACGCATGACGTGCTGCCTCGCTTTAAATTTGGTGGTAGTATGCCGACAATAGCATCTAGCTGGTGGGAACACTGCTGCAGGACTTATGTAATGGTAATGGTAACATTTGCAATATGCAGAGGTAACATTTCCCTCATCATCAACCTTCAGGATGAAACCAAACTCTGTAGCCAGCAGCACTTTGAGTTTCTCCAGATGTTCCCTAGTTGGCAGCCCAACTGCTGCCACTGCACGCCTGCAGCAACTCGAATGGCGGCTCAACTGCCGCCACCACAGCCTCCACCTGCGGCGCCCCAAATTTACTGCTGTGCTAAGCTTTACCATGAGGTGGTGCATCTCTACCCATATCTGGGTCAGTCGGATCGGATTGCTTCCTCCGGAGAAAGCAATCCTCAGTTTCACCATACACAGTACCCGGCGTTGTGTTGCAGCAATTTCGCACTGCCTCCAACGATCATCTCGTTAGGTTACAAGTTAGAAGTTACGCACGAATGCTGGGGTGTCCGTAAAAGCCGGGGGGGCCATGGACGGTAAATCGTTTTTAGTTCGGTTACGTGGTGGACCATCATCGTCCTCCCTCGTCCGCTTGAGCACGCAGCGCCTTAGAGCAACGTGCCGGGTCTCCCAGACCTCCGAGAGGAACCAGCTGGCTAGCGCCATGGGTGGGGCCTCGGTCATAATCGCGTCTAGATGTCCAGCCAAACGTGTACCCGTCAGATGGCAAGCAACCAGGAATTCACATCGCGAAGTATAAGCATTGGAAGCGGCCGAACAAGCGGGCAGGAAGGAGGTGCTCCCGCATATCACAACATTTATCCCGCGTTCAGGGAATCGCAAGCTCGTGCAGTTTAGGCTTTGCTGTTCGGCATTGGTGGCTAACAGAGCACGCAAGGGGACAGCGTTATATACCTAGGGATCCCGGAGGAGCCCCGGTATGCCCCTGCTGCGGCACTGATAGCCATATTGAAGATGAGAAGCACATTTTGCTTGGGCCTTCGGCTCGTATGGGTAGTCTTACAGGTATGGGGTCACGCGCCCCCAACCATGTAACACACACACACACACACACACACACACACACACACACACACACACACACAAACACTATGCTGGACTGTCCGGTGTATGACAAAATCAGATGAGACATGGATTTCCCACGCTTCGAGCATATGAAGGACGCTATGAAGTGGGAATCTGAACGTCTGGCAAGGATACTGGAACATATATGGTCCACCGCAACATATATGGTCGTTATCAATTGCTTTATCACTTGCTTTGTCCGAAGTGCGAGGTAGGATGGTGCTTAGATGCGGTCTGGCAGCCCTTGAGCCCTCGGCGGTTTGCAGGTACGGGGAACACACCCCACAACGCATACAGTTGACCGCCGCAGAGGTAACGCAGATATGTTTTAACTGGAGGAGCCATCTTTATTAATATTTTACATCTACAACAGCCAGCCAGGCTGGAGAACAGATGCTTTGTGTGTTTGTACTCGTTTTGCCGAACGTAGCTCCAAAACACTATGCGCCATCATGCGAAGTCATGTTCTCACTAAAAACAATGCTGGCATGACGACATCACAAGGCCTCTGTAAAGGAATCCGTGCAAAGCGACCACTTCAGCTGAACTGCTTCGCGATCGATATGTTCTGAAGGACCCTCAGCCCTTCATTCCGAAATGATCACAGAATGAACAAGGAATGAACACCAAATGAAGGGATTCCCGATAAATCGAAGGGAGGCCGGTTCCCAGAGTGATATTTACAATATCGTAATTATTAATATTAATATTGAAAGACTGTAGTCTGTAGCTAGATATATTTAGGATCGTCTATTTCCCATACCATTCAGCAGTCACCCCTACGAACGCGGAGGGGGGTTAAGAACGTTCTTAAGTCGTTCTTAGCCCAGCCAAATTGATAAAATCGAATAATCAGTAGAATGTTCTTACATCGTTCTAAGAACGTTCTAAGAACGTTCGTATGACCTCCGTTTATCTTAAAACCGTTCTTTCAAATTCTTTAGCATTCTTCAGGTCCCAGCAGTCTTATGTATTCTCTTCCATTCTTTGGGGTGTTCTTATACGTACTTAGTGATTCTTTCTCTAAAGCATACTTAGCTGCTCTCTGGCCGGTTTTAACCATTCTTACCATAGGTTTGCTAAGTATGGCACCCATTCTTAAGTCTCATTCTTAAGAAATAAAACCATCTTTACCATTCTCTACGATTCTTTACCATTCTTTAGGGTCAGCAGTCTTATGTATTCTTTTCGTTCTTTGGGTGTTCTTATACATTCTTAGGCCAACTTATTGATTCTTTGCCTAAAGCATACTTAGCTGCTCTTTGGCGGGTTTTAACCATTCTTACCATAGGGTTTGCTAAGTATGGCACCCATTCTTAAGTCTCATTCTTATGAAATAAAACCATTCATGTTTACCCGTAATCACGTGGTCTTCACATGTAATTACCGGCCAAGAAAATTTGTACACATGCTTATTTTTAAGTTGCCAAAGCATTCCTTTTATAAGGAATAACACAGGTGACATTTTGTTGGTTGCCCGTGCTGGAAGTCATCCACAGGTTACATTACCCGTAATCACAAGGTCTTGACCCGTAATCCCCCAAGCCGTAATGCACAGCACCCGTAAAATTTCACGGGCTTAATTGCGACGAAGACGTGTTATGTGTGTGTGTGTGTTACATGGTTGGGGGTGCGTGACCCCATACCTGTAAGATTACCCATACGAGCCGAGGGCCCAAGGGTAATACTACAACACCTAAAAGCCACGGAGTAAAGGAAAACACCGCACATCAGCCCAGACTAGCGTCTAAAGGGGGTAATTGAGTTTCGGTGAGCCCACATACGTTCCAATTTCCTCGCCAGACGTGCGGGTTCCCATTGCATGGCCTCCAACATGCTCTGTTGATGATCGAATCCTTCTTCAGCACGAATATCATTATAGGCTGGGCATTCCAATAACAGGGGTTCACATCCTCAATTCGGCTATTAGTACCACAACAGTGGCAAAACCGCTGCCCCCTGGGGACGTGGTACTTGCCCCTTCATGCTCTGTTTGCCTCCAAAGCCCAGCAACATAAACGAAACTGCATTACCTTACTATATGCTAAACGAGGAATGAAAACCTTAGCATGTGTTGGCCACATGACGGCTGCGGCTCCCGAAAAGGGCAGCCCCATCCAGTGCTTATACTTCGCCACTGTGATCCATCTTCGTATTTGCTGAGCGCGTCTGCCTGCTGCTGCTGTTCCCGGCTGCGTGGGTACCACACCACTGAAATGTCTGTGTCCGTATCCGCGCAGAGGCGATGGATCTCCGCCACTATGGGCAGGCAAGCGGCGTTGCCTTTCATCCCAACCATGCAGAATTCCGCCGGTTGGCTGTCCGTCTGGTATTGCACTGTCCGGCCGTACAACAGGTTCGGTGCCTGCTCTCGCAACCAGTGCAAGCTGTACAGCAGCGCCCGCAGTTCTCTTTCTGTGCTGCTAAAGTCATTCCGCTGCAGCCGCTGGGTTTCCTGAGCTTTGAAGGGCACAAGCATGCGGCTGTTGGCGCCCAGTTCTTCTCCAGGTAAGAAGGCTGCGAAGGCCCTGTCTGAGGCGTCCCCGACTAGTTCCGTCGTCAGTCGTAGGGCTGGTCCTTTCCGCCAGGTGGCTGTCCCGTTGCGCCTGCCCAGCAGCTCCATAAACAAGCCTGCCTGGTGTAGCACCTCCGCCAGGTCCCAAACCTCTTCATCCCACGCCACGCCCCGGGCTACACACCACACCATCCACGCATACAGGGGTGCCGTGGTGACGGCGGGCGTCATGGCGATGATTTTGCCGGCCACCTGCGCCACCTGCCGCGCTGTTAGCCGTTTGCCTTCGAGCTGTGTGAGCAGCGTACGGAATCTAGCTAGCTTGTCGTCTGGTACTCTGAATGCTTGCGCCTCCGCATCCACCTCCATCCCCAAGAAACAGACTCGCCTTCTTGGGATCAGCTGGCACTTGGACAGGCTGAGGGTGAAGCCTAGGGCCGCCAGCAGCCGTACCACCACCCCACACTCGTACTGTGCCGCGGCCTTCGACCCCGCGGCACCCATCTGGTCGTCTATCAGGAAAGACATGCGGACCCCTAGCTGCCGTAAAGGCTGGAAAACCTCGAGCTTCATGCTTGTGTACAAGTGGCAGGCCGGCGCCAGGCCGAACGGCAGGTGTGGCCAAAAAAGCGTCTGCCCCCACCACCGCATAGCCAGATATGTGTGCTCCCGTTCGTGGAGTGATAGCTGCCAGTACCCGCTCTTGTGGTCCGTGGTGTACAGCCAATCTTCCGGTAGGAGGTAGCTAGGTACATCTGCCAGTCGTTCGTACTTCACAGGCCGGTACTTCAAGAAACAGTTAATATACATCGGATTAATACAGAGGCGCAGCTTGCCGTCTTTTTCCACTACCCGCAAGCCATTGATAACCGTGNGGGGGGGCGCGTCTGCTGGCCATTTCCGTATCACCCCTCGGTCAAGGGCCTTTCTCAATTCGGCTGTAACAAACTCACTGTGCTGAGTCGCGCTGCGATGGTTAGGAAACTGCACGGCTCGCGGCCGGTCACCCGCCATGATAAAGTCTAGGTCACAATCCGGCACCGCGACCCGCAGCATTTCCCGCACTATAGCTAGCTTGCATCCCCGCTCCGGGGCTAGTTCTTGCCCTGGGTAGTCGCACGGCACCCACTCCAGCTGAATTCCGCCCTGCAGGTATCCCAGCCACCGTTTCTGTTTGTCCGTGAGGGGCCGGCCTTCGTTAGCTGCCTGAAAGAACACTCGCCACACTGCAACATGTAGACGTATCCTTCCTGGTTGGAAGTCTTCAGGATCTGGGAGCAAACAGACGACCTCTTCGAGAAACTCCTGTTCATCCCGCAGATCTACCGCGTCCTGTTGCCCCAGCCGCTGCAACCTCTGCCAGGCTTCCTGTAGCAGCTGGAGTGCCTCCCTGCCCCCAGCATTGCGGGCACTCGCTTCCCAGGCTGGTGCTAGTCCTACGCCGCTGGATTTCCGCCCTGTCGGCTGGTGGCTCACCCACTGGTCGTCTTCGCAAGGGTCATCTTCCAACGACAGCAACTCGGTCGGATCCCTTCCGTCGCCATCCTGAGTGTCTGCCGGGTAACCCACGTCAGGTTTCCTGTCATCGTCCCTTGCCGTTCCCTGCATGCTCTCAGTCGACCTGGTTAGCATAGGCCTCTGGGCTTGGGTCTCCTATAAACCGAATAATAACCGGTGGGGCGGGAAACAGGATAAGAGGGTCTTGGAGCTTACACTTAGGTGTCCAAAAGGCAGAGCTGCCCTCTTCCATACCAAGCTCCGCACCCTGCTGTCCCCAGCCCCTGAAATGGCAGTCATGAGCCGCCCGTCCAACACCTGGACCGCGGCAGGCTTTTATTCCAGCCGTTCCCACCGACAGAACCGGCCCACCAGCAGCTACGAGACCAGAACAGTCGTGTCGGCAGCTGCATGTGGTGCCTATTCGAGGCACACACGGAGGCCAATGTCGGGTGCGGGGCCACCGTGCGCTTCCGTGGCTACACCCAAGCAGTCAGCCAGCACTTCGTAAAGCGGAATGCAGGCAAGAGCCTGAAGGTCGGCGCCCGGGCTCTCAAGAAGACCCATCGGCATTTCGTCAGCGCGGGCAGTGTCATGCAGGCGATGTACAGGATGCTCCACCTTGGGACTCCACACAAGATCACGCAGAAGCAGTTCGATGAGGCGGCGCTCCAGACTGGGTGCAAGGGCCTGACTGCCTTTGCGGCCCTGCCGTACGTCGACCTGTCGTGCCTCTTCACCGTCTCCACCGGCCATGCCCTGCTGTTCGGAGTGGTCAGCGACTTTGTGGACTACACGCTGAGGTCGCTCAAAGACATCAAGCCAGCAGACCCAGATGCCAAGCTGGTCATGTCTCGTGAAGCACGCCAGCGGGTCGCGGCCCGCGGCCAGTTCCTGGTCGTGACTTCGGACTTCGGGCGGCGGTACAAATGCATCATGCAGTACCAATGAGCACGGCCAGCACTGGGCAGCCGGCCACACACGGGGTTCGCTAATAGCCGAGAAAGCAAATACGACCAGGGGCTTGCCTGGAAAAAACACCTTCGTCTGTCAGAGAGTTTGCTACTCTACCTATGTAATGTACTTCTTCTAGTTACACGGTTGCTCACCACACTGCCCCCCTCCACCCATGCAGCAAGAGCTACCGCATGGAGGACTGGCTGCACTTCGTTGAGACGTTCTCCAGCTACATCTTCAAGGGGGACGTGCTGCCCGAGGCCTTGTGGGCCCTGTGTTGGAGCCTGTGCAGCACGGTCACGCACTACTTCTGGCCGCGGCCCCCCGATGAGACCCGTGAGCAGTTCCTGGTGGCAGCCAAGGCGGCTGCATGCAAGCTCAGAGCTTACACGACCAGGCTGGAGGAGTTGGAGGTGCCGGGCTACATGTTCACGGTCAACCTGCATATCTGCGTATGCTGGCTGTACTCTGACCTGCCGGTGGAACGCATGATGCAGCAAATGAAGACGCAAGGCGGAAGGATGGTGTCACAGGCACCCGAGAAGCACTACACGCAGTGGCTGTGCCTGATGCGGGCCTCCGAGTCGCTCACCGAGGCAGACCCCGGGACCGGGGCCAAACACACGACCAACCAGCAGCTTGAGAGGATGTTGGCACGGCGCGCAGTGAACACCGAGGCTGCCTGGTTTGATAAACCAGGAGCCAACGGTTACCTGCTTGGACGAGGCCACATGGTCTACCCGAGTCCAGAACGAGTGGCACAAGTCCGGGCAGCCATGGCGAGCCTAGTGCACTGGTATGCCCTGGCATTCGAGGATGTGGCTTCCTGGACATTGGGTCCCAGTGCGAGCTACGAACTGGACACGGACCGCCTGGATAGGGCTCTCATGTCTACACCACCTGACTGTCCCAAGGCCCGCTCCTTATTGCGTGCCGAGGCACTCGACGAGGAGCAGTACTTCGGGGCTGAGTATGGGCGCCAGCAGCAGCGGATCTCCTGCTGGGCATGCTACCAGGCAGAAGTCGGCAGCGAGACTCGGACGTATGCGGCCTACCTCAAGCACTTCGTCCACCTGCCCGCAGAAGAATGTCCGATTCACTGTCGCAGATGTGTACTCGGGACAGGTGTTCAGCGAGGGGCTGGTGGTGGTCAACATGGCGGCCGCCCAGACAGCGAGGGCAGGCAGCCAGTGGGAGATGTGGCAGGACCTAGGGCTGCCGCTAAGTGAGCTGAAGGGCAAGTTCTGCACAGCCACCCCGGAGGGGGACCGAAAGGGGCTGATGTACTTCATGCCATACACACACTTCACCAACCGCTGAGCAACCGCAGCAATGAGGCCGATGGATGCACCCTTGTCTGGTTGACAACGAATGACTACGAAAGTTATCCCATGCACATGTGCAACAGATGGCACGCATGTACATACATATGCAGGCGTATATGCGTAAAGGCACACTGGCAGTCCATATGCCCGTATGGAGTTTCGGTTCAGTACTCAAATGGCTTCACATTCTGCATTGTTGGAAAGAGTGCCGTCAGTGTAAGGTGCGAGGCAGACACCGCCACAGCAGTATCGGTGGGACTAGTACGACTGGTTGCTGACTGTCCAGTTCACTTGATGTGTGCTTGCTGGTCACAAAGTGGACGGCACCCACGTTTCAAAGGAGTGGCCCAGATGCGCCATCCCCTATAACAAACACGGTTGTTCCAAAAGGGTTACAATTGTGACCGAATTAACACACATGTCAGCCATCATTGTCGCCCATGCCTTCGCTTCCATGTGTTTCTTCTCCACCCATGCCACCAGCTTCTCTACTGACAGCACATTCCCCTCCGAGCATGCAGTCGTCGAGCGGATACAGTGTATCCTTCTGCAACCATCCTTGAGACTTGTGCCGGTATGAGCCGGCTGCCTTGTAACCCTTTTGGAACCACCCAGACCACACAAAGGGTTTAAGACAATAAGCCTCCCATTGGGTATTCACCCTAATCAGCCCTGGCAGCCGGTACTCTGAATTAATGCGACACACACATGAACCCGCCCCCTCCATCGTCAATCCCCATCATCACAAGGCCACCTGATTTGCCGCCTTAAGGCAAGCTTGTGTATGGCCCTCTACAAGACGGGGGGCCCTGTGAGGTCAGCCGCCAGTAGCTCCTTGTACCCAGGGCGGGAAAACACCTTGGGGTAGACGGGGCCGAATGTTAACGAAGCAGCCTCTACCCACAGAAGCCCCTCAATGAGCGTGCCGGTGGGCCACTCGCAGGGATACACAGAACAGATCGAACAGCGAAAAGAAACGAAGGTCCACGCGAACCTCGCAGAGATAGTACTGATGGCGAGCTGGCGGTATTCTAGTATGGGCGCCGTACTTGTATACTTGCATGTCATCAGCCAAGTCTTATCATGACCTGCCTCGCTGTCTATGTTCTTGTATTCCATTGTTATACCTGATACAGTTTACACTAGCCACGACTCTAGGATACAGGACGGACCAATAGCTTCCGCGCCGTCTTGACCTGAACAAGTGCAACTCTATAGTTCCATAAGCTGGAAAATGGAACAAGAATTTCCCGGAAGTATTGAACTCCGGTGTGCTTTAGGGGATTCCTATGAACATCAGAGCCTAAACGTGATACCGCTTAGTTTTGAGCTGGGAGGTAACATGATATCAGCTAGCATGTTCAATGAGAAGAATGCAATGTATTACTTCAAAGGCTGTTCAGGATCAGCCAGGAGGGCCTGGCCATCGGCGGGCCCGCGCCTGGCAAGGCGACCGCCACCAGCAACTTCATGACGCAGTTTCAGAAGAAGGTCTTGGACAAGATCCTGCGACCGTCCACTATCACTGCAGACCACGGTGCTGTGGCAGCCGCAGTGGGAGCTGAGGCAGTGGATACTGTGGCTAACGACGGTGATGGTGCAGCAGCGAGAGCAGCCGCTGGGGACCACGAACAGGCGGTGGGTGGCGGAGAGGCTGCTGCCATGGGCACGCATGCCGTGGATGGTGGCACAGGTGGCGGCCGCACAGCAGGCGTCGCAGCAGCAGCAACCGCAGGGGGGGACACCGGCACGGGTCCCAGGCAGGGCGAGGCGGGCGTTGCCCAGGTAGAAAACCTAGCAGTTTGGAACCTGGGGAGCATGTTTAACAAGGTCGAGGGGTGCTGATGGGTTATGTCAACTTTCAATGTCAGGGCAGCTTGTTGGGTCTTACCCTGATATTTTACCTTGAACGTAAGCACTGGATGTTGCTGCCCCCCCCACCACAGGACGAGGATACCACCAACTACGATGCGTTCAAGGAGTGGGTCGGCGAGGTGCCAAGAGCGGCTAAGGGCGCAGCTGGC
>NW_003307578.1:1015078-1018668 GCF_000143455.1 Volvox carteri f. nagariensis
ATCGTTATTTACATGCAGTAAGCGTCACATCGCAGAGTAATATCTGCCTGTGTAACCCGTGATAACAGGGTCTTCACCCGTAATTGTACGTGTAATTGGTTACATGCACCGTAATTTACCTGCAGCACCGTGTAGTATTCACCCGTAATCACTGGGTCTTCACCCGTAATTTTGCGTGTAATTGGTTACATGCGCCCGTAATTCACCTGCAGTACCGCGTAATATTCACCCGTAATCACTGGGTCTTCACCCGTAAGTTTGCGTGTAATTGGTTACATGCGCCCGTAATTCACCTCCAGCACCGCGTAAAATCCACCCGTAATCACTGGGTCTTCACCCGTAAGTTTGCGTGTAATTGGTTACATGCGCCCGTAATTCACCTCCAGCACCGCGTAAAATCCACCCGTAATCACTGGGTCTTCACCCGTAATTTTGCGTGTAATTGGTTACATGCGCCCGTAATTCACCTCCAGCACCGCGTAAAATCCACCCGTAATCACTGGGTCTTCACCCGTAATTTTGCGTGTAATTGGTTACATCCGCCCGTAATTAACCTCCAGCACCGCGTAAAATCCACCCGTAATCACTGGGTCTTCACCCGTAAATGTTCACCTGTATCCTTGTGCTCAAATTACGGGACCCGTAACGTGTTACGGACCCGTAATTTCTGTCAAATTACGGGTGGATTGACCCAAAATTACGGGTAAAATGACCCCCCTTTTCCCAGAGTGATATTGCCATGTAGCATGGAATGACATCATTTAATGAACAGCATGATATATAATCAATCGTTACATTTGGAATGACATGTATCAAATCTCAGTTGTGGGTATCAACCGTTTCCACATTTGTAACACAACCCCTTATACATTATGTGTGGGACAGGCGGGCATATCTACACCGGCGGTCGCTACCAGGTGAAACTCTGTCTACCCAGGTATTTCAGGGCACCCTCATCCAGTCACCCTAGCCGTCTTCTCAATGATTCACTCGGGTACATCTCAGGAGTGCTCCCACCACCGTCATCCAACGACATGTACATCTGCAGACTTAATGGCGGCTGGAGTCCATTCCTGGTCAGCTCTCATGTCAACATTATCCCAGGCCGTTACTGTTCATCAAATAGCGGCACTCTTACCTTCCACCATCGGTAAAACGTTTTACCTTGACTGGTGGCAATCCTGGAACCTCCGGAAGCGTCAGTGTATACACACATGTGTTACCAATGCTGCCTGCTAAGTTCATGACCTATGTATATATGTATATGTACGACACACCAGCACTAGTAGTACTACATGTACAGGAACTTGATGAACAATGCATAACAGCCATAAGGATATTCATACCATGTTATGAACACATGTGTACACAGTGGCTACTTAGCACAGCCTTTCATAAGCCCATGATGCATAGAGGGTTCAATAATTACGTATGGTCTACTACACCAATCAAACTGGCTGCCTTACGGCAGCATGAATTCAAGGCTTTGCAGCCATTTGCAATGGGCAACCATCCATCCTAGTGGGTCAAGCAACAACACCCATCACACAACAGCCTTTTAATACCATGGCTCGAGATATGTACATGTTGTAGCATGCATATGCATGTGCAGAAGGAGCAGGCATGCATGCCAACTCCATCCCGACACATAGGTCAAACATTAATCATGATGCTAGTTAGCAGTATGTAGCAGGCCCTCAATTATACCGACCATCCCTCTGTACTTGTTTCCATGCCCCAGAAGTCACAACTATGTCTAACCCTAAATGTTGTTCCCCTTCAAGGCTGATGATATCTGCTTTGCACTGACGCCCAGGGTATCACATGCCCAGGGCACAGCATGTCTGCCCTTGTCGTTAGCCAGGATGCCCAGAACAGGCCAGGATACCTGCATATATAGGAAGTAATGAAAGCTTGTCAGGATACAGGAACTGCTGGTGGTTAATTAATGTCCTGTCGTTCCTTACTTTATCAAACATGGTCAAGGGGTAGTCCTTGATGGCGAGTGTCTTGGTAGGCTCACGCAGGGTAAATTTTGCACGGTGGTGCAGCCCCTTCATCTTGCCAATGACCAGGATCTCAATGGTGTCCTCAATGGAAACCGATGCCTGCACCACCAAAGAATTAGTAAAACCGGATCCAACTGAGTAATCAGTTGCAGAAAAGGCCAAATTATATGTTGCAAGTTAGAACACAGAGTGTACAGCAATCTGCCATAATATATACTTGCCATGTCACTGAGCACCAAGCCCGCCCCAAGCACTGATGGTGTGCTCGGCTTGTCTTTGGAGCCGCCCACCAGATAGCAGCCAATCGTCTTGTCAGCCAGGTTGTACTTGTTGAGGTAGGACACGTGGCCGCCTGCCGACTTGTACTTGTCCATCTCCTCCAGGCTGTCATCCAGAAGGGAGGCCCAGCAGTAGGGGTCAGCGGGAGCAGCATTTCCTGGGCCCTGCTGCCGTGTTGTCCTGCTGTACTACCGCGGTGCCATCTTCAGCCGTGTCCAGAGTATTATGATTAGGCACCTGGGCACCCTGCTGGGCAGGGGTTGGCTCATCACCTGCAGGGTCATGCATGACATGAATGCCCAGGTCAAATTGTAGGCAAGCAGGAGGGATGATGGCATGTTGAGGAGCAACTGACATTTACCATGCATGCACATATACATAGAGCTTGGGTTCCTGTGTACATACACATGTGCTGGCTAGCGCTATTGCACATGGATTGACTAGGTGCAGGCAGCGGGAGGCATCACATGTCCTGTTGTCTCCATTTATACAAGCATGATGAGGCTAGCAAGTTCACAGTCACGCACCCTTCTCTTTCTGTGTCTTCTTAGCCATGTTGCGGAGGTTCTTCCATTTGTGGTGGAGTGACTTCATCAATTCTTCAGCAACATCCTCCTCGGTTGTGTTTGCCTTGGCCTTAATGCCTACCATGGTGGCGGCACCTTCAGTTCCGCCAAATTTATTAATAAGTTCTGCAATCCGAACCTTCACCTCCTGTGGATTGATAAAAGCATACAACATTACAGGAGGGTGTCTTAGGGTTAGCCCATGCAAATATTTCATCAGGATGTATGATGTGTGAAACAGGGGGGTGTATCTTCACCCATGGCAGCTACCCTGCAAAACCCTGCCTTCCCCGGTATTTCGGGGCACCCTCATCCAGTCACCCTAGTCAACTTCTCAGTGGATCACTCAGGTTCCGCACCCACCACCATTTCCAACGGAATCTACCGGGTTGACAGCGGCCCAACTCCATTCCTGGTCGGCTCGCAGGTTAACTTTACCCCAGGTCACCACCGTCCATCAACTAAGGGGGCAATGTCATCCACCATCGGAAGGACTTTAACCCTAACGGGTATCGATCCCGGGATCTCCCGGGGGCAATGGTCATGCCTTACCAGTGGTGCCAAACCCTCTATGGATGTTTGTTGTGATTAGTAAAGAATCCTGGACCATGACACCTTACCGGGATGTCCTTGAAGTTGGATGCAGACATGATGTCCGAGTGAAACTCCTTCTCAAGCAAGCCCGCCATCTCCTGTGCGGTATGTTTTGTCCTCTTGCTGCAGTCATTGCTTGCAG
>NW_003307578.1:1018718-1021804 GCF_000143455.1 Volvox carteri f. nagariensis
GCCCCCCAGACAGCAGGGCAGACTTCATGTCCTCAGTGAAGTGGTTGATAGCCTGCAGCTTGGGGTTGTTAAAGTCTGGGGCATACATGCCATTCGCCACCAGAATTCCACATACTGCAAAGGAGTGATGAAAGGAGCCCTCACTCCCACAGTAGAGTTTATACTGCTCAGGCCACTGGAGGATGGCCGCAAGGAGCTGGCCCTCGTCGGCCTTCAAATCCAGGTTGTGCATCTCCGCCCAAGTTTTGTGTTGGTCTGAGAAAATTTTAAGATGCATCTCAGGATCGTGATTCACCACCACTGCAGCAGTGTCCTCGACGACAGCCGCTTCTGCAGCATGGGTCGGCATCTGCAGCAGAGAATATTGTTAAACCCAATATGACAATAAACATTGTAAATATTTATGAACTGAGATCTTTCACAGAGGAAGGAAAATGTAATGTAATGTAATGTAATGTAATGTAATGTAATGTAATGTTACAGAGTGGGAGGCTTCTGGGCCACTTTATCACATTGTCAGTTCTAGATCATTTATCACCTTATAGCACCATCCACCACTACCACACTGTACTTCGCCATACGAACTGTAAGTCCAAGGCGGCGGATCCAGCCTTCAGGGACCCCACCTCATCCATTCACCCGAACACCCAAAGAGACGGAGGGTTCGGCAATCGCCACCAATCCAGCGTGCGAATCTAGTCCATCAACTGTGACCTCAACTCCACATCTCAGCAGCTAGCCATAATCTCGTGCTCCCGACTAATTCGGGGGTCTCCCCAGGAATCGAACCCAGGACCTTAAACCGCTAATTGCAGTAGTGTCAACCCAGACCAGACCAGGAAGGAAATGAGAACCCTAAAGTAGGGTCCGCCGCCTAGGTATCTTTAACCACCCGTTGGGACACCACATACCTTCACTTGTTGCTTGCTAAGCTTTGATGATAAGACAGTAAGCCTAGTGGATCTGCGAGTCTCCAATGGAGCTGAGTGGGTACTCTGTCGTCTGATAGGCGAGCGAGGCGACCGGATATTGTCAACAATGGCTTGAAGTCCTAGCTTTGCAAGGAATTCCTTTTGTTTGGCTATACGAATAGCACGCTCCTCATCCAAGCTTAGATTGGAATGCTGAAGAAATTCGGTCCTTGATGAATCCTGGACACTTTCCGGACCTGAGATTTTAGGAAACTGCATATGGATGAATTATATGGATGAAAATAATATGGTTTCGTGAGCTGGCCATCATGCAACATGACTTGCACCATGTGCCGTACCCTAACATATGTGCGTGTACGACAGGCAACCCAGCTCCTGTTCAGGGGCTCGGCTGTCACCCTGGCACCTGTACAAACCCGTGGCTTGCAGCCTGACATGTCCACTTACCTGCTGCAGCCCGCTGCCTGACACCAGCGCCATCCCTGGCTGCAGCAGCTGCATTGCCCCTGGCTGCCCATCCTGTTCCCCTGCTTCGGCGCCTTCGGCAGCCATGGCGGTTTCCACCTCAGCTGTGGCGGCACCCATCTCCGTGTTGGGCTGGATGGGCAGGGCTAGTAATAGGAACCAAAGGGGATAACTGAGTTGTGTTCAGCCCACAAAGATTAGCTGGGAACAAGGCGCTAACTTCAGACAACACAAGATCGCCCGATAACTGTGCAAGCAAGCACAAGTCAGAACGTCGTTTGTTGGGGAATAGGGACGTCAAAAGTAACAATATACAATACATTTGGACCCAGTTTAATAAGGAAGGAAATCAGAGAACACAGCGTTACTGGCACATTGGGTGTCAGTAACAGTGAAGAGATGGCCGAGCGGGATGAAGTGCACGGTGGAGTCGGAGGAGGTCCGGAGGAGAACGAAGTAATGGCTATGATGAAGGCGATAAGAATGGCACGCGACGAAAACACCCAGAAGGGGACGATGCGGTGATCAACGGACTCCGCACCTTATCCCACGTTGTCTGAAAGCAGGCGCAGCCAGCTGCAACTAGGCCTACCCAGTTGTGTGTAAGAGGGAAAGGGGTGTCCCTAAACCGGCCGCAAAGGGTTGGCAACTACGCATGTTTTGCTGGGGAATGGGGTGATCCGGCTACGAGGGGACGGCACCGCGGCGGAGAGGTCATTGCTTTGAGGTCTTAGCTCAGCATGGTTTATTACCACCGCGGGTTACTGCCAGGTGACCAGCTGGAGCCCACCGAAGCGCCCGGACCGCCTTGCGCTCATCGGGTAGCAACTAGACTCTGGAAGTCTGCCCAATAACGAGTGCCCACGGCTGATAGGCTTTACCCGGGTGATGCTCTCAGGGAGAGAAGCGTCCGGGTTGCGTTGTGCTGCTCCGAAAGGCCCCAGGGGGTGCATGGTGAAGCACCCAGGCTGAGTTGCCTTAGGCCGGTAGACTGGGTCGCGTTTATCCGGAAGGCCAGCCCCAGGGGGTATGCTCTCCCGCGGCGAAGCACCCAGGCTGAGTTGCCTTAGGCCAGTAGACTGGGTCGCGTTTATCTGGAAGGCCAGCCCCAGGGGGTATGCTCTCGCGCAGTGAAGCACTGAGGCAGAGTTGCTTTAGGCCGGTAGACTGGGTCGTGTTTATCCGGAAGGCCAGCCCCAGGGGGTATGCTCTCCCGCGGCGAAGCACCCAGGCTGAGTTGCCTTAGGCCGGTAGACTGGGTCGCGTTTATCTGGAAGGCCAGCCCCAGGGGGTATGCTCTCGCGCAGTGAAGCACTGAGGCAGAGTTGCTTTAGGCCGGTAGACTGGGTCGTGTTTATCCACAAGGCCAGCACCAGCAAGGTTTTGCTCTCGTGCAGTGAAGCACCCAGGCGGAGCTGCCTTGGGCCGGTAGTTTGCGTTGCGTTTATCCACAAGGCCAGCACAAGCAGGTTTTGCTCTCGGACAGCGAAGCACCCAGGCGGAGCTGCCTTGGGCAGGTAGGTTGTGTTGGGTTTATCCGCAAGGCCAGCCCCAGCAGGTTTGCGCTCGGGCAGCGAGGCACCCAGGCGGAGCTGCATTGAGTCACTAGGTTGCGTCGTGTTTATCCGGAAGGCCAGCCCCAGGGGGTATGCTCTCGTGCGGTGAAGCACCCAGGCTGAGTGCCTGGCC
>NW_003307578.1:1021854-1023291 GCF_000143455.1 Volvox carteri f. nagariensis
TGACTGCTTTTCAATGCAGTAGTGCTTCGTATGCTAAACTGTGAAGCACATGGATACCTTACGCCATGTAAGTAGTGCCATTCGTTTCATGCCTAAATTCACTGCAGCAGTAGTGCTTTTGGAACAGCAGCCTGGATTTTCATCCAGTCAATTAGTGCCTTGCTAATAAGCGAGGTAATATGCATGATTGATGATATTGCTTGAAACGTATGGTTTGCCAAATATTAGGCAAAAGGCAGGACATTTCGTTACAAACCGTTCAAGAATGTTTGTTCTAAACGACATCATCCATCAACAACGTGAGACAGAGCTAAAATACAGTCTGAAAACATCTGACAAGCCTTAACAACGGCTAACAGCACCAATTCCTGTTCTACTTCTTCAACATGCTTGTTAACAGCCAGATCCACCTGCCGCCAGCCCAAACATCGTCTGACAGCCCCATCACTGTTAGAGAATCTGTTAGGCTAACATTCCCTAACAGGCACGCCTGTTAGCCGCTGTTAGACCCCCTATGAGTTGGTAGGGCTTGCCCCGCGCCTGGGTCCTGTCTCCTCTCCCCATCACGCCTACCTCACCTATCTTCCTCTGCCATTCAGGCACTGCCGGAGCCTACCCTGCCCCAGATCCTGGCTGCACACGTCAGCCCCACCAGATGCCAGGAGTATGACAGTGCGGTGTTTCCTGTTCTCCGTGGCTTCTAGGTGTACAGGTATTGCCCCAGGGCCTTCAGCTCGCAAGCTATGATTGTATGGGTAGTTTTACCTGCAGCTAGCCATGTACATGTAATACACACATATGCAAGGTGATTCATAGGTGATTTGATTATAGGTTATGAATTCGCTTATCATGATCATGATGAGTGAATCTGTTGAGTGAATCTGTTAGATTAATCTAAGAGGCCTGTCTCGTATTATTACACCCAGACACATGTCGATGGTTTTCATGAAATTTCATGGTATATTCACTGTTTTGCAATCACTGTGATGTATTACCTATCCGGGAATTATAAGAGCTCCATCCGGCATTAATTACATAATGTTTTCATGGCTGATGCATTCTTAATTCATACTTATATGACATACTTACATAAAACCGCTTAATCCCAGTGTAAGAATGATTAAGAATGCACACCCGCTGCCTCCGTGTTCTTCAGACGTTCTTATCGTTCTTAAGCATTCTCCTAAGTTTCTTAACCCCCCTCCGCGTTTGTAGGGCACCTACAACAAATACACACACCCCATCCATCATATCAATTTACCACCATACATACACCTCAGTGTATGATCTGCATACCAACAGAAATTTCTACCATCTAAAACAAAGGCAGATTGCATAGTGCATATGCATGTGTGTACCCGAATGCACCTATGTGACTTATTATGCATGGCACGATATTACATAAAAATGACATGTTCATGGACAATCAAATAAGTA
>NW_003307578.1:1023341-1035897 GCF_000143455.1 Volvox carteri f. nagariensis
GAGTTGCTTTGGGCTGGTAGGTTGTGTTGTGTCCGCCGGAGGACCAACCCCAGCGGGATTGTTCTCGTGTAGTGGAGCACCCAGACGGAGTGCATGGGGCCAGAAGTGGACGAGGAGGACTTGGAGCCAGAAAGGGGAGATAACTCGGACAGCAGCAATGGATGAGGTGCAGTTGTGGAGGCCCGTCGGTGAGGGCAGGAATCGGGGCAACGGGTACCAAGGGTCGGAAGGTCGTCCTGACATCCCAAGCCAGGGCTAAGAGGAACAGGTGGAAGAGGAGAAGCGAATGGTGGCGCGGTTTCCTGAGTCACAGATTGGAAGGCATGGAAGCCACCCCTGGGGTGCGGAAGCCAGGGAAGGACGGGAGGATAAATGGCAGCAGTCAGACCCTTGGCTGAGGATTAGGCCCAGGAGACGCAGCTCACCAATGCGGGAGCGGGAGCCCTGTATCCGGCAGCAGCCACTGGCCTGGAAGAGCAGCCCCAGGCGAACCGTGGCGTCCGGGAGAAGGCCATCCAAGAGGTGCATGGCCGCCGTAAGGAAACAACATGGCAGCCCGGAGGTGCTGCATTACGAGGTTGTTGGCCGAGTCCCAACATCCCAGCTGTGGGAGGCCCCGGAGGTCCAGGTTAGAGTAATGGCGCAAAGCCACCACGCACTGCAGGCGGTAAACCCGTAGCCGTGTTATGCCAGAGCGGGAGGAAGAGAAGTTGCATGAGTGCTGCATGGATTCTGCAGGGCCGCAACACCAGCATGTTGGGGCATACATCGGGCAAAAGCCAAACACGCTTCTCAAAGGACACTTCACGGGGCAAATTGCTGGATACCTGGTGCCGTGGAGCTGGGTGGAGACGAGTGTGTTCAAGCTACAGCAGCAGGCCCACGAGTTCCAGGTGTTCGGGTTAGAGGTGGCCCTCCAGGCCGCGGTGTCAGCCTCAGATGTTCAAGGAGTTGCAGGAGTGAACCTGGCCGGCAGTGGTACTGTTCACGTGCACGGCCGTGAAGTTACAAGAGGCGCATGGGCAGCTGACCCACAGCCTACTAAGGAATTTAGGAGGAGGTTGACAGCGAGCGCAGGATGAGTGTGGGCAACAGAGCGGCATGGGAAGGGTGGCAATCGGGGGTTCCCGGCTTCCACGACCAGAGGAGTGCAAGTCGGAGCCCAGTGGGTGCAGGCTCCCAGATCCTAGTAAACCCGGGACTGGGAACGCCTCACGGTGAGGGGCCCGCGATGGACCGCGGCTGAGCCCGCCTGCCAGTGTAGTGGTGGCTGTAAACCAGGAGCTGGGTCGGCAGGGATACCAGGAAGTGGGTGAAGAGCAGATTACGGAGAGTGTGTAAAGGGGCCATGTGAATTGCACTGACTTGTGTACTAGTTACACAGGGAAGGGGCCCTGTGTTAAGGTGCAGGCTGGGCAGCACTGCTGGTATAAACACCCAGCAACAGAGGCAGAACAGGTGGCCCAACGGGCGGACGCCCTGGTTAGCTGCAACGAGGCGCCACGCAAGGAGACCCAAGCCCAGAGGCCCAGGCTTACTGTGTTGACTGTGATCAAGCAAGGGATAGAAGGGGAAGGAGCCGGAGGATCTAGCACTGGCTACCACACGGACACCCGGGAGGAGGAGGGAGCTGATCTGGACGAACTGCTGTCGTGAAACGATGACCCTTGTGAAGGCAGCAAGTGGGTGAGTGAGGAGCAGAAAGGGGAGAACCCGGCGTCGCAGGACGAACACCAGCAAGGGGAGCGGGGACACCCAAGGAAGCATGCAGCGAGGCATACAGCTGCTACAGGAGGCCGGACAGAGGCTACAGCCACTAGGGTGACATGACACAGTATGTAGCAGCTGACCGCTGAAAAGGTCTCTCGAGTTGCTGGCGGTCGCGCTCTGCGCGTATTTATAGCACCGTACTGTGTACCGGCTGCTACATTCCCCCCCCTTTGAAGGGAACCGTCCCGGGCCCTGAGAGCCTCGTATACCGCCAGCCTGTGCCTACCTTCTCCTACCCTCGGGCAGTGGGTAATTACTCCACGTCACGTCATGTGCCGGCTCACATGCGCCTAGCCGTCTTCAGATTTTTCAGGCACAGAGACAGTCCAGTCGGTTCAGCTACTTTTTTTTGTATATTTGTACAATACTCGCTCTCTGAGTCGCCACACCCGATATACCACTCGAACGTGTTCGGTGGGGGTTGAACCGACGACTTCAGGACCGTGATTTTTCACGAGGTCTCGATACCAAATGTAGCAGCTGACCGCTGAAAAGGTCTCTCGAGTTGTTGGCGGTCGCGCTCTGCGCGTATTTATAGCACCGTACTGTGTACCGGCTGCTACACAGTAGATCAGCAGAATGAGCAAGAGTTGTAGAAGAGATCATCTTTTGCTTCCGGATCCGAGGACTACCAGCCAGGAAAGCTACTTACACATGTAGCAGTGTGGTGAGAGTTCTTCCAGGCAGCTAAAGAAGGCTGCCCCCTCACAGACAGAGACGTTGGCTAGGCCACCTGGAGGGAGGGCCCCAGCTGGAGTGGGTGTCATGCAAACACCCAGGACAACAAATAGTGCCTGAGCGGGACTGCAAGCTAGCTATTGTGCAGGAGTTGCTGCAGGTCGCGATGCTGGACTGCAACCCGGAAATAATAATGGCAGGTCACCGGCCGCATGCAGTGCAGTTCCTACAGCTGCGTCGTTACAGCCGAGTTAAGCACGGCTCTCTGCGGTGGGAGACTGGAATGCCCAGCTAATGCACTACACCCACGCTTATCAACGGCCTGCGAGTGGTGGGAAAGGAGGGCAAGCTGCGCCTCTACATCCATCCGAGGTACTTTAATTGTTTCCTGAAATACCGGCCTGTGCAGCAAGAACACCTGGCAGATGTCACAAGGGCCAAGGGGAGGAGGGGCTGGTGAGCGAGAGGACCCAGGGTACCACCTGGGAAGTGAGTGGGGAAGGGGAGACCGCTCCGCTGTGTGTTTTGGGGCTGGTCGGAGTTATCTTTGAAGGGTTTGGGTACCGCGGGAGTGTGGTCGCAGACGCAATGGCCTTCCCCACAGAAAGTTAGTAGGGAGTACGGATCACACGCTGACATTTAAGCAATGCATGTTGATTAAGTGCTCGTCCTGTAGTGCGGTACGGCAAGTGTGGTGCAGGAATTCGCAGCCCAGAGCTGGGCAGAGGACAGGGACGGATACCCTAGTTCGTTACAAAGATTAGCTGGGAACAAGGCGCTAACTTCAGACAACACAAGATCGCCCGATAACTGTGCAAGCAAGCACAAGTCAGAACCCCGCCCACCCGCCCGTCGATGTGGTGGGGAAAGGGCGGAGGACGAGCCACGAAGTGAGCACCAGGGCTAAGAGGGGCAGCACCAGCAGGAGGCGGAGGCTAGGATTGGGGACCGGAGCCGCGAGGGACACGAGTGGGCCGAGAGGCGTCGGTGTAGCGCTCCAGGACTTGAGGGCTGCGGATCTGGGAGAAGGTGTGGAGCTCCTCGTGGGAGGCGCCAGCGGCCGGCGTGGCCTGGATAATACCACGACGAAACCCATGAGGGGTTTGCCTGATGTAAACACCAGCCTCCTCCAGGTGTTTGCCCACTCGCATGGCCAAAGTGCTGCTGGAAAACGGGCGCTCCACGAAGTGTTGGTGATCCCGGTCAGTGGGATGGAAGAGGTAGTCGGAGATGGCGGACCCTGGGGGGGCATGGGGGGCATGGCACAGCTGCCAATAGAGGGCGAGGGTGCGGATGAAGCAATGTCGTGGAGAAGGGCTGGGGTGCAGTTCCAAAGGGGGAGCTCGGCGCCCTTTGGATGTTTTGGTCCCAAGTTGCTCAATCCGTAAGGAGAGGGAGGGGTAGGCACCGAATGGGTCCGGTATTTCACGGAAGGGACCACCACCCTGCGGGTCACAGAAATCATGTAGCCACAGTTTGCCTGTGTCATGGCCGCGGTAGCTGGTGTGCCGCATAAATTGGCAGCACAACATATCGTGTAGCAACAGCAGGCGGGCTAGGGAGGTGGTGGAAGCCTGGAATCCGGACCAGAGGTGATCCATGAGGGTGGTAAAATCGCGAGGGGTAAGGGGCACGGCGGCTTGCTCCTCGTAGCCACAGTCGGCGGCGAGGCGACTATAGCCAGTCTTGTAGGAGGACAGGCGCTGGAGCAGCAGGGGTTGCCGATGCCGGTTCCACAGTCGTAAGTGCTGCCGTGGCCCAAGCGGTTAAACAGTCCGGAGAGCAGACCCAGATGATTGTTGACGGTGTTGGGACTCGGATTGTTCACCCGACGGTTGGGGAGCCAGCGGGCCTCCAAGTAGACGAGCAGGTCGTCATCAGTGCAGGACAGCAGGGTACAGCCATGGGGCAGGGTGGCCAGCCAGGCAGAGAGGTCACAGCCAGCAGCCTCCTGGCGGGCAATGGTTTCACGAGCCAACGGGTTGTTGCAGACGGTGGCAGCCTTCGTGAGGGCGACGGTATAGATCTGGCGGCTGGAAGGCGGATCCAGTACGGTGGAGGGTACGGAAGTGGGGCTGATGTGCACGGCCAGGATCTGGGGCAGGGTACCCCCGGCCCTACCTGTGGTGCTCCGCCTTGGCTCGTCATCTTCCTTACTTCCTTGGCCCCACCCCCTCGCCCCCTCCGTGGGCCTGATCCCCACTCTGGACTTGTCTCAAGCTCCCGGTCTCTCTGATGCTGCCCACCCGGTAGGCTTGCCCCGCGCCTGGGTCCTGTCTCCTCTCCCCATCACGCCTACCTCACCTATCTTCCTCTGCCATTCAGGCACTGCCGGAGCCTACCCTGCCCCAGATCCTGGCTGCACACGTCAGCCCCACCAGATGCCAGGAGTATGACAGTGCGGTGTTTCCTGTTCTCCGTGGCTTCTAGGTGTACAGGTATTGCCCCAGGGCCTTCAGCTCGCAAGCTATGATTGTATGGGTAGTTTTACCTGCAGCTAGCCATGTACATGTAATACACACATATGCAAGGTGATTCATAGGTGATTTGATTATAGGTTATGAATTCGCTTATCATGATCATGATGAGTGAATCTGTTGAGTGAATCTGTTAGATTAATCTAAGAGGCCTGTCTCGTATTATTACACCCAGACACATGTCGATGGTTTTCATGAAATTTCATGGTATATTCACTGTTTTGCAATCACTGTGATGTATTACCTATCCGGGAATTATAAGAGCTCCATCCGGCATTAATTACATAATGTTTTCATGGCTGATGCATTCTTAATTCATACTTATATGACATACTTACATAAAACCGCTTAATCCCAGTGTAAGAATGATTAAGAATGCACACCCGCTGCCTCCGTGTTCTTCAGACGTTCTTATCGTTCTTAAGCATTCTCCTAAGTTTCTTAACCCCCCTCCGCGTTTGTAGGGCACCTACAACAAATACACACACCCCATCCATCATATCAATTTACCACCATACATACACCTCAGTGTATGATCTGCATACCAACAGAAATTTCTACCATCTAAAACAAAGGCAGATTGCATAGTGCATATGCATGTGTGTACCCGAATGCACCTATGTGACTTATTATGCATGGCACGATATTACATAAAAATGACATGTTCATGGACAATCAAATAAGTAAGGCACGATGGATGGGATTTGCAACTGGCATTGCGGCTAACAGCAGGAAGCAAACAAAGCTTTCTGTGTATGGCGATAATTAATTATATTGCACACACACACACACACACACACACACATACACACACATACATACACACACACATGCAGAGCTCCGCATGCGCAAGTGCTCGATCGAGCACTTCCCAGGGACCACCACCGTAGACTGCATGTCATCGTATCAGCTGGCTACTACTCGCCGTGTGCGCGTATATACTAACTAGAATATTATCCATGCACCTTCCGTCTCGCCACCCTCTGTGTCACCATACAATATATAACACAAAGATTTGTAGACTCTTCCACTCACCGTGGTGTATTATGAAGCAAGAGTCTTAAAGCAAATATAATGAAAATTTCATTATATTCGTACGTACATTCTTTAAAGCACGTACGAAACCGCGGTCGGATAGCTTGTATAAAGCCAACAACGCAAGCTGCGGTCGGATAGACACTCACAAACGAAGAATCAACAATATCTTCTGAATAATCTGAAGCTGACTTGGCTCGATGATTAGCACAGGGAAAAAATAGGCAAAACCAGGGATTGATGCCCCTCTCCAAATCATACACATATACATATACATGTATGTAGATGTATATACATATAGACATAGATATCCATATAGAGGGTAAACATTACGCATTAGCTAGCAAAGGAAAAGCAAGGCAATTGCCTTGATTGCAATCAATTGATTTTGCAATACGCTGTAGTAGCCGGTACACTGTACGGCACCGTGAACAACTACAAATACGCGCTAAGCGCGTCCACCCCAGCATCTCGAGAGGCCTTTTCAGCGGCCAGTTACTACATACGCATGCAGCAAACACCTCTTACAATCATTATTTAATCTCAGAATTATGACTATTATCAAACCACCGCAGCACGTGGCCTGGCGATGTACACTTAGCTAAGTTTATGGGGTTCTGAGCTATTACGTTTTTTTAATGGGGGATTGGGTTCTACCAAACAAAAGTAGTTCATCAGCAGCTGGCTGCTGGGTGAATGGAAGCATGCATGCATCGACCTGTTCCATGCATATGCTGTTTGCATGTTATATCACGACTTTTCTGAAGTCGTGATATAACACATACATGCATGCATGCATGCACAACTCACAGCAACATTAATAGTTACCCTGCAGCTGCCTTTTCCGCGTCTTACTTCTGCTATCCTAAAATGCTGTAGGTTTCCTGAGTGAAACGAAAGAAAAATCCAAGGTTTCGCCGAGAACGTACTCGGTTGAATGTCGTTGGTGCGTACGGCTGGACCGTACAGGGCTAGCGCAAGTCGCAGGAATGCGACGGAAAGAGTAATTTCGCGAGTCCACAGTGTCAGTCTGACAGGTTTCTGTTGCGGCTTCTGCCCTAATCTACAGCGTACAGAAGCATATCGACTCTGCTTCTGCGACGTTGCATCGGTAACCAGGCTCGCCCCCCACCTCCCCGGAAGCAAGCACAACTTTCCTGCCTGCAGGTACCCCTCCGTCTGTACGACCCCTAAGCGGTAAGACAACTACGCAAGAAAACTAACAATATCCACATGCATCTCCCATCGATGGATGCTGATATCAGCATCCACATCACACTGCACACTGCAACCCTTAATCCTATCTACAAATTCGCTCCCATAGATAGCAACGGACGGGCTTAAATAGCTAGGCGTCCGAAGCAAGATTACGAAAGGACGCTGTCTTGCTCCGTGCACATCTTACGTGTCCCCGGCAGAAGCACGCAACAGGGAGGCCTCGTGTGTGCGGGCTTGCAAGCTTGGGAGGGAGTCAGCTATTCACAATCATAGCGCCGCCGCCATCAATTAACGAACAAAGGCTTGGTTGGAGCAGCGATTTTATTCCTTACTGTGTTGATTGGCTGCGGACAACGAACGCCCCATATGTCACTAAATTTGCTGCAGCCAACTGGGCCCCTAGCAGCAGCCGACTGGGCCAAACACGTCTCGATGAGCAGTGATAAATGGACTGGGTACATGGCTACAAGAACTGCTGGAGCTGCTGTAGTACGACAGTGGACAAGCCTTGTGAGCACGTGGCTCACGTAAGCAGTTGTCTGGGAGACGGGTTGACCAGCTTGGGTGCCAAAGGCCCTGGTGGCGGCCGGCGAGGGCTTGGTGGCCGGGGATGGGGAGGTGACTGCAGTTTCCATGTCGTTGATGGCCTAGGCGGCTGCGGGCTGGGTAGTGCTGACCGGCGTGTTTCAAGGTACTCCAGGGTGGGGCATTCGGCGGCTGAGGACTGATAGCGGCAGAGGTACACCCGTAGGATGTCCGTGCTTACCCAGGATCCGCCGTACACTGAGAGTTTGTAGTCAGTAAGGTCTCTCTGGCTATTTGGCTCGATAGCAGCGATGAACGTTGTCTTGCGGTCACTGTTTGCCCAAGTGTCTGGGTAGCCGTTGTCCTGACGCAGCGGAAAGGGATGGTGTGTGGGTGTGTGTGTGTGAATAAGGATTAATCAGCGAAGAATAATAACCACGGTTGCAGATATGGGAATACAGCACGGTTGATGTTATTTTTTGCTGTTGTTAGCACGTTGTGTATATTGCCTGGGTATTTAAACTTCTGCGTTGTACTGTGTCCCTTATCTAACTTGTGGCTTCTAGCTGGGCTCTTGGGCCTCTGGCATCTCTATCTGGCTGGGTAACGCAATCGATAGGAGGTGCAACATACACAGACATGAGGCCGCGTGTTCCAGGGCAAATCTTAAGAATTCACAGCAAGCTACCGCAAGTATTTGCACAATGGATGCAAGGTAGATAGATACGACAATAGCCTAGATAAGGACTCGCATACCATGGTTGCATTCACTTCGTGAATATTCAAATTATTCGCATAGAAGGAGCCTAACAATTCATCTCCACTCTTGTTCACGCGTACTGCAATGTAGAGGTTCTTGGCCAAGGAGGCAGTAGTGTACGTAGGCAGCCAGTCCGGAACCACTCGGAGGTAGTTTCCCTCTGAGGTCAGGTAGGTGGCTGGCAGGGTGAAGCTGAGGACGCTGCCGAGTGGCAAGGCGCTGGAGTCGATACGGTCGCCCCCCGGTGCAGCAGGTGTAGCCCAGCCCATACGAGAAATCTCGGCGGCGTTGGGGCAGACATCTCCATGGCCCATGGCAGTTGAATTGTCTCCGTACATGATGCCGTTTTGCCAGGAGTGCGAAAGACCTGGGTGGGGAAAGCATACAAATTAGCGACGCAGGTGCGTTAGGTGTGGGCATATCCAGCTCAAGATGTTTCAAACGAGCAGTGGGAGTTCCCGGAAGGGACCGCCGGTAAGTAATAACAATTTTATGCGGGCGCTCATGTACGTCAGTATTATGGTTTATAGGTCGTGGCCAGGAATAATATTATTCCTATTAATAGGTTGGAAAGGTACCTATCAATTACAGGTGCCACAGAATCAAATAATCTTGCACTAAAAGGAATTGCAAAATTTCATGCAGGGCACGATCTATCGACTATCGGAAACGTTCCAGACTTACATACCCACTTAAAAGCTATCTTTGGATCGCGCTTTGGTAAGGGGACGATTATTATTATTATTCACCGGCCAGACTTTCCTACTTGCTTGCGTACCGTAGTTGTGAAGCGTCTCCTGCATGATGGTGGCCCAGCGCCGCACGCCGTAATCCGAAGTCGCCAGCCAGATCTGCCTCCCCGGTACCATTGACAGGCCCCCCCAAGGGCAACGCACACGAGGCGGTACGATGTAAGCGAAATGGGTCACGTCAGAAAACGCCTCCTGCCCTAAAATCGCCTCTGCACCGGTGTCGCCATCAAGGGACATAGTCCACCAGCTGCAATAAGATACGGTGGTGGCTGTGCAGCTCTTCTTCACGGTGACGACCCGGAAAGCTGTCACATTCAGGCTGAACTTCCCGTACGAGCACTGGGTGTACTTTTGCGCGACTCCACCGCTGCCGTCTCCATCCGGGCCCAGAAAAATAGCGCGCGCCTCGGCTTCCGTAATTGTAGATGGAAAACCACATAGTGAGTAATCCATAATCATAACCAGCAAGCGCTGGTAAACCGGGTCGGTGTCCGCTGTCAAAAGCATGGACCTTGAAGGAATGACTGAAATGCTGGTGTTCGAAACTGGGTAGCACACGCCAGCGGCGTCCTTGTAGCACGCCTGCGGAGGTGCGTGCCGAGCACATGAAGAACTCAAAAACATGCGATTCGCTTTATGTAAGCTTTTTTTCAAACTAATAAGTGGCCTTTAAAGCAGGAAGCGCAGAAAGAATACAGCAGGTTACTAACGACTTAGTAAGGCCGCAGCCGTCGCGTGCATCATAGGCATAAGACACCTGGGGGCGTCGATGGGACGTATCCGCCATGCGCGTATCAGTCATACCTTAAAAGCCGTATGGCATTTTAGTGGCGCCTAAAGGCATGCGTGCTTCAGTTTGCCTTACTCCTCATAGCTACAATGTAGCTGCAGCAGGACTATGAAAATGCTGCTTCCGTAGGGAACTACAAGGGGTCAAAGTACGGTAAGTGGTCCAGGAAGTAACTTACAATTTTCACCACAGCGCCCAGCTGCATATCCCGGCCATTGACGTCCGCTTTGGGCGGCTCAAAGTCTCGGGCGATAGGTGTCATGACGCCGTCACCATTACGAATGGCCCATTGCTGCGTTCCATCGTTATGGCTGACCACAGCAACAAGTTCACCCCGCAAGATGACGGCGTCGGTGGGTGCTACGGTGCGACGGAGGCTACCCACTGTCGCGGAGCTTTCAGCATTACTGTGTGCACCATTAAATCCGGTGCGAAACATTCGGCACTGTCCTGTGGTGATAAGTTAGGGCACAGGGGGGCTTGGCTGCGCTGCATTGAGGCTTGATTTGGCCAAAGCTTAAGTCTTGGCAAGTATTTGGCCGGGGATGTCGAGTCAGCGTTGAATGGATAGAATGACGACTGGGTTTGCAACCGACTTTAAATGCAACAGGTGCATCCGTACTCATCCGTACTCATCCGTACTCATCCGTACTCATCCGTGTGGCTTTGCCTACATTATAATCCCCGGGTACTAGTAGTACAACAGTAGTACTACTGTTGTATCCTGGTCATACCAAGGGACCTGCATCAGCCGATCGGTACTTCTCTATGGCAGTTGTAGTCGTGGTAACAACTACAGACGGGCCCCGCCTTCTACGCATGCACTAGCACGTTTTTACTGTTATCGGCGTGCTGGATGGATCTGTCATTAGGTATGCCCTTTCCTTGACAACAGCGGATCATTATTGCGTTGATATTAGCGAGCGAGGGAGACCCTTCGAGTAGATCTACGTTAGTACATACATGGAACGTTATGGCAGAAGTTGTATTACTGTTGCATCAGCCATTGAACAGAACGGTCTTGCAGATAGCTAAAAAATAAAATCATGTAAATCATGTAAGAAAAAATAAAATTGAAGTAAAATCTTCGCTTCATCATGCAGGGTATGCTTACCTCCTGTCGCCGCCACGAGCAGCAGCAGCAGCAGCAGTTGTAATACTGTCACTTTCGCATGCCACATGGCGCCTCTGGAAAAAGGACACGTTGCACAGTAGCCCTCCTGGCACAAGCGTCCCAGAGACCTACTATTCCAGTTCCTGCAGCTTTTAGCGCACCGTGTACATGTGAGGTAGCAGGTGTAGAGGGAAAAATTCCCCATGCATTAGCGGCGGCATTCCAAGGGTAACACCAACATGCATTGCATATCCCAGATAGGAGACGTATGTGCGCACCCTGGACTTTGGAAATGGCGGTGGAAGCATTCAAACAAATATGCATTATTACGCTGTCGGCTGTACCCAGCGCCTTCCAAAAAAAGCGCTGGGGAAAGATGTCTCAGACACCTCGGATGCCACACAGCAGGCACTAGCTATATATACCCAGTCGAGACAGTATAACCACTCTGGCAAAGCGCTCACATACAAGGCAAGCAAGCAAGGATTCAACCACCGCAAAACGTGATCATATCTCCCGGGCTTGGAACAGGCTGGTGTGCGGCGGTATGCCACCATCACGGGTTCGGCGGAGTTGCTAGCTGCCGATCGGCAGGGGTATTGCATTCAGGAAGTCCTATTAAACAGTATTCCTTTCGCTGCTTGAGACACACACACACACACACCAGCTGCTATGTGAATGTATGTGTGGCGCAACTTGTGCACGAACCTGCTTGCTTTCCCTGTATGCAGTAAATTGGCCTGACTCACGGCTGAAAACTAGGTAAGTTGGTGCGTGGGTTAATAATACAATTCAAGATTGTTTGTTTTTGGGCGGGGCCCCAGCGCGAAGCGCCCAGGGGGGCCCCGACCTGTAGGATTGCCCATGTCCGTGTGTGTGTGTGTGTGTGTGTGTGTGTGTGTGTGTGTGTGTGTGTGTGTGTAACGGACCAAACATAATATCTCGCCTGGCTGAAACGCGTTATAGGTACTATACAGCATTCTCTATTGCAAGGTATCTCGCATGTAGCCAACAAAAATCGTATGAGCGCAAACAAGTTTGGCTGCCTCAATTGACCGAGGCCAAAGTCACATCAACGCCTCTCGCGCTAAATTTCATCGCAAAAGGTACCGCGTACCTCATATTTGAGTTCTTAGATGACGGCGTATGATAACTCGAACTCCCAGGCCTTGAGTGTGTAACGGACCAAACATAATATTTCACCCGGCTGAAACGCGTTATCGGTACTATACAGCATTCTCTATTGCAAGGTATCTCGCATGTAGCTAACAAAGACCGTATGAGCACAAACAAGTTTAGCTGCCTCCATTCACCGACCTCAAAAGTCACATCAACGCCTCTCGCGCTAAAATTCATCCCGAAAGCTGCCGCGTATCTCACAATGGAATTCTGAGATGACGGCGTATGATAACTCGAACACCCAGCTTGTGTACCATG
>NW_003307578.1:1036438-1099763 GCF_000143455.1 Volvox carteri f. nagariensis
TTACTTTGGCCAATGCACGGGGCCTCCTGAGACTTGCGGTGTGCCCCGATGAAGCCCGCGGCTGTGGGGCGGATTGCTGAGGCCGCTGGCGCTTCGGGGATAAACATCACAGACAGCACCGAAATTCACCCAGCTTTCGTTACCATTTGCCCGCACGGGCATTCCGACTTGCGGTCTGCCGCACTGTCCATGCGGCATGCACCCGGAATGCCGGGTGCGGCATGCACCCGGAATGCCGGGTCCATTCCGGGTGCATGCCCGGAATGGATGCGATTCGCGTGGAGCCCGCAGGCGGTGCTGACGATTCCGCCGGTGCAAGCTTAGCTCTCACACCATCAGCACTGCTGCAACAAAGCACATCTCCCACCGCGTTGACACTACCCATCAATTGTCACACTTGCCACCCTTGCTACCGGCCTGTACGGATGCAGAGGGGCCCCGCCCTTTTTCCGGCTTCCTTGAAGCCGACACCCAACTTGTCCTCTTTGATGGTGCGGATTAAATACTCGCACAGGGTGGCTGACGGCGGACTTCAATTCAGCGCGCTGCGGTACACTTGCTTGGGCTGAATTTGCTGGGTTCATTCTTCTCAGCAGTTATTAGCTTGTGGGTGACGGATCCGGAGTTCGCAACGGCTATACTGTGTACTGTAATAAGGCACGAGCTGCGAAGGATTCTTGATAGACGGGTAGCGCAATTACCCGACACTTACCTAGTTTTATGGCAGCTGAAGATTGGTTTGCTGGTTGCCTGCACCGAGCATGTCGGCGCACGCACATTTGGCTGCTTGCACGTACGCATAGCTTTCTGCATATTCCTGCCCAGCCACCACGTGGCGCCCGCGGTGGCGGCCGCACAGCTTTACGTGCTAAAACCCATAAGCCCGTCTGGGCACATACAGCTAATAGCCAGGGCAGCTGAAAAGACTTGCGCCGGCGATGCAGGCTAGGTGCAGCAGCCGATGCGGACATCGTGGGTTCTGTACATTGCGCCGTTACGATTCCAAGAGTGCAGACGCTTGTGTAGAGGCGGCGTGCCTTACCTGCCACGGATAACGGCAAAACCGGTTTCCAAGGCCTTAACTTCCACATCCCGCATTACCAGCATCGTCCGCTTCCCTAAGGAACTTTGGGTTTGAAAAAGGGCAGTCTTTTGGAGATTCCGGAGCGATGGCGTCGTTTTTACCATTCGTGCATACGCTAAGCAACGGCGTTCTAACAGCGGTTCAATTCCCCACATACATGGATAACTCAGCAGCTGGCTTGTCGCGCGAATGAAGGTCATGCACGAAGTTTGCCATTCACTCCTCGCTCCCCTAGATAGGAGTGTGAAAGCTTCCAGACACCGGCGGCCAGCCTTTACAGATACCCTAGACGCTGCCTAGCCTGAGTCCGAGTTGCATCGAGTCCGAGCGTGTCGACGGCAAAGGCCAAGCGTATGGTGCACGTAGACCTGCTGAGTTAGTCGGCCCAGCTTATGTAGGCGAGCAGTCATTCTGTCATGTAGCTGTTGGACTGCTATGCAGAGATGAACCACTGCTCAGTTCATTATTTGCGCTTTAGGGACCACAAGCACGGTCCCAATCCCAATGGTGAACAGTGTTCACGAGTACTGGCTTTCGCTGCAGGTCAATCGACCGACGTTGCTCACCCGGCGCTCTAAGTGGAAGGAAGCAAAACGACCCGTTTTGTCACTCCATCTTGTACCTGCACTCCCGGCCGTTTACAAAAGGACGTCAAAAAACTAACTCAGTGGGCCATGCTTCTGCGTGTTTAGCACATCTACCGAAAAATATAAACCGAAACGTCATGCAGTGGGGCAAGAAACGTTTCAAGAGTTTCCAGTTTGATTCTGGTTTCTGCCTCGAACCGCTTAACCATGTAACTTGATAGTTCTTTCCTACCTACCTGTATGTTTGTTACTATGAGTTATGACGGATGGGGTTTCAGCGATGTAGCATGGTTGGGGCACATGCATGTTATGGAAAAGAACAAAGCATCGTGATGTCGTGACACATGTTGTCGGTGATTCAAGTGGCGGTTTCGCACGCACGGCGACATTCCCCGACCCCCAACAAGGGGAGAAACCGCATGGCCAAACTGTCACCACATTGATTCGAACTCATGCCGTAGGTTTATTCCACACGGCTACTGTGGTGTGGGTGTGTGTCTTTCCGCAATATAAGCCTTCAAATATATTTACATGCAGTTTTGGCCGTACAATATACATGCAGTTTTGGCCGTACAATATACATGCAGTTTTGGCCGTACTCATCCTCCCTTAGCCATCACCGGTGCCAAGTGGAGGATTAACTACTCGTTCTCGATCATAAATCAGACCAAGAGAACCAACGGGAACCAACGGCGCAGCTAGATGGGGCCCGGACGAAGCGGATTTGTAGTGCGTGAACATGAGCACCTGCTCACGGAAGCTTCGTTGTGCGGCATGGAGGCGTGGGGCCTTGTTCCAGAGCCAGTCACTCATAAGATCTGCGCCGCGCATATTGCAGCACCCATGTACGACTGTGCTGCCGTCGGATTGGGGGCCGTGATCTTGCCGACAGCAGCTTCCGTAACTGCGGCCTTGGAAACGGTGGTGTCAGTGCTGGAACGGGGCCCTTACTTGGCGGAGGCTGCTTCGGCAACTAACAGCGGTTTTGGAAATGGCAGCGGCGTTGGCGACGGTGGCGTCCGTGGTGGCGACCTTGGCGACGGCTCGCTTGGGGACGGCGGGTTTGCATGGCGGTGCACCGTGGCACCCACGTGGCAGGCTTGGCGGAGGAAACGGCGAGTTCAGTGACTTTGGCGAGTTCAGGTCTAGGCTAAAAGACCGCATCTGAACAAGCAGCGACAGCGATCGATGACACTCTTGACGGCTCGATTTCTAGCGGCGAACAGGTTGATTTGTGAAGATCTCTGCTGACCCAGCAGCACTTGCCGTCGCGTATCGACAAGGATGCTGTCGATCGGCCCAGTGCTGACTCTAATTATAAGCTAGCGGCGAAGGAAACAACGCCTAAATAAAGGGGTGTAAAATGTAACACACACACACACAAAAAAAAAAAACCGAGGTGGCTGTAGGTGTTGTGTTGCATGTACACCGAGAAGGCTCCATGTGCCGTATCTGCGATCCACGCGAGGTGATGAGTTGATATCTGAGCTATATAATCGACATACGAGCACCGCTCACTGCTGTATCAGTTCACGACGACATGATGCGACGTCCCTGCATGCCGTACTACCACAGTTGTCTCGTTGTTTCGCCAGTAAACTAAATTTATTTAATTCACAACCCCCCAGATAATGTTGCCTTTGTATAAGGCAACAATTTCTGTATAAGAATGTGGAAGGGAGAGTCCTTGATGTCCGTACAGTACTCAATAACGTGGACCGGATGAAGGACGGACCTTTACATGAAGGTTACGCATAGTAGCTGTCGTGCAGGACGGCACACACACATTGTCAGTAAATAATACGCCCTCAGGCGCTCCGCCAACTATTTAGAGGCCTCTTCAGCGACCAGCTATAACTATGCGTTAGGTGAACCCTTAACCTCTCCACAGACGGGTGGCCACCCGACCCCCGGCACATGTCCTATTCCATGCTAATAAGGAATGTTATGCATCATATACAGTTATATTTATTTGTCATCAAGCAAGACATTTAATCAAGTACAGCGCTCATCATATTCTTGCTTCGAAGTTGCTCGGAAAAAAAACAGGGCGGCACACGCACGCTAGTACCTGCCACATGCGGTCACTGCAAAAGTAGTTTCCACCCCGACCACGATATGGCGGCAGGCGAATGTATTTCGGAGGCCTTCGATTTGTATTTAAAGATGCCAAATCATCAAGGAAGTTGAAACTCATGTAAAAGGAATTCGCTTGAGGAGACGTTGCATGGTACGGTGTGTGCATGCTGAAGAACTTGCTCACTCTAATGAGTGCATCCTGCTGCGTGCAGCACGTACACCATGCAACGCTAACGGGAGTACCTGCCGTAGCCAATACCCGCCGTAACCGGAATAGTATGCCGCCACAACGTTCTCCATCTTGAATCACCAAACACCCCGCCGTCTTGGGTGTGGGTGCGCGTGCACACAGTAATTAGTCTCGAGTCACGCAGTTAACCTCTCACCGATCGTATTTAAGTCGACCTCAAGCTTAGGCAGGTCGCTTGCATGACTAATGCTGACGACCGGTACCGCGCATAGCGGTACGGCGACAAGCATGATTAGGAGTGTTCACGCACAAGCAAGTCACGATACATACATACATACATACGTTCGTGCGTGTATGCGGATGGGTAGAAATCTAACTCCATATATCTCTTCGGCCGCAATTGCCCAACCATCGATGCCCCTGACACAAACCATGCATAAATCACCCAACTTGCACAGCCTCCCCGAACCTTGCTTGGGCCGAAGATACCGTTAATGAGACACATACACATATTTAAACAGCTTTTCGTCCATGCACCACCTGCTGCGTACTGCCTACCATAATCGCAAGCTCACATCGCTCCCTGACCGTCTTCTGTGACTTTCGACATGGCAAGTGCCGGTCCAACCGTCAGTTTGTCAGGCGGACTCACAGACCATGCGAGGGTTCGCGTGGCGACCTGGGTGGAGCTGGCGGCTTTGGTGGAGCTGGCGGCTTTGGTGGTGGACGAGGATTTCGCGGTGGCGCAGGCTTCCGTGGTGGCCGTGGACTGGGGGGCGCCCGTGGATTTGGGGGCGGCCGGGGACTGGGGGGCGGCTGTGGATTTGGGGGTGGCTGTGGACTGGGGGCCGGTTGTGGACTGGGGGATGGTGGTGGAGGAAGTACTGGCGGCTTGGGTGGCGGGCGAGGGTTAGGCGGCGGCCGTGGATTAGGCGGCGGCCTCGGTGGCGACGGCGGCAGCCTAGGTGGCTTGTACGGCATGCATGGCGGCCTGGTTGGCGGGCTTGGCGGCCTTGGTGGTGGCTTGGGCGGCATCGACGGCTTCCGTGCTGGCCGCGGGCTAGGTGGTGTGGTTGGCGGTGGGAGGCTGGGCGGCTGTTGTGGTGGGCTAGGAGGCGCCGGGGTGGGTGGCAACAGGTATCCAAGAGGGGTTTGCGACGGCGGGCTCGGCGGGCTGCGTGGTGGACTGGGCGGCTTCGGTGGTGGTCTGGGTACTGGAGGCCTTGGCGGCGGTCGAGGGCTTGGTGGGCGCCCGGGAGGCTTTGGTGGGGGCCGCGGGCTTGGGGGCCGCTGTGGACTAGGTGGCTGAGGGCTAGGTGGCGGCGGCCGGTTCTCAATGAAGTCAAGGGTTGGGCACTCATCAGGGGAGGCCTGGTAGCGGCACAGGTGCACCCGTAGGATGTCTGTACCGACCCAGGATCCGGCATACACCAGTAGCCTGTAGGTGGCAAGGTTTTTCCGGTTGAGCAGTTCAACGGTGTCGAGGAATGACGTCGGTCGGGAGCCGCCTGCCCAGTAGGTCGGGTAGCCCTTGTCCTGCAGAAAACAAACAAGCCGGGCGAGGGAGGACGGATGCGGACGATGTGAGAACAGAAAAGCTTGAAGCCCGGCCTAGGCAGACAGCGTAGGCCTGCGGTGGGATTGAAAACAATGACGGTTCCCTTGTGTGTCATAGTAGGGTTGGAAAGGAGACAGCAAACCATTGTGCTTCTCTTTATACGTACGGAAACTACGAGTGATGCTGTAAATGGATTAGTGACCGATGCGAAATTTGAAGTGGCGTCGGTTGATGAAAGTTGGGGCCCGATCTGTGTATGAGGGAGGTGGCGAAGCTTAGTTCCCTGGCGCAATGAGCTCTACAGCTGCCAGAAGCTGTCTACGAAACATACAATATTGAGGTGTCCCACTTCCACGACCACGATCACGACCAGACATCCAACGGAGAGACTAGACCACCTAGTCATGGAGGAGACGTTCGTAGTGGTGAACATGGTGTGTGGTTAGGTCACCCGCGTGCTCCCAGTGAATGCGCCCCTCAAGCGATGTAAGGGCAGTGCCAACCTGAGAAACCAACCTACCAAGTCCGCACGGACTTCGTGCATGTTCACTTTATTAGCGTAGAAAGGGCCCATTAATGCGTCTCCACTCTTGTTGACACGTAGGGCAATGTAAATGTTCTTGCCCACAGACGGAGTAGTGTACGTAGGCAGCCAGTCCGGAACCACTCGGAGGTAGTTTCCCTCTGAGGTCAGGTAGGTGGCTGGCAGGGTGAAGCTGAGGACGCTGCCGAGTGGCAAGGCGCTGGAGTCGATGCGGTCACCCCCCTGTGCAGCAGGTGTAGCCCAGCCCATACGAGAAATCTCGGCGGCGTTGGGACAGACGTTGCCCCGGCCCATCGTTGTAGAATAGTCCGCGTACTCGATACCATTTTGGAACGCGTGTGGCAAACCTGGATGGGGCGGGCAACGGGCAACGGGCAACGGGCAACGGGCAACGGGCAACAGACACGTGTTTAGTTACGGCGGTTTAGTAGAAGGATTGCATGGATAGGGGTTGAACCAATGTGGAACTAGGGACATCTATCCTGCCCCAGCCATACATGCGCGCACCGTAATTGTGTAGCGCCTCCTGCAGGACGGTCGCCCAGCGGCGCACGCCATCGTCTGACGCCACCAGCCACAGCTTGCTCCCAGGCGTGAGCGCCAGCCCCGCCCAGCGGCATCCCAAGCTCGGCGGTACGATGTAGACCACATTCGTCACATCAGAAAACACGTCCGGCCCCAGAAGCGCCTCAGCTCCAGTGTCACCATCGTAGGCAATTACCCACCATGCACATTCAGTAACGATTGATGATAGGCAGTCCTCCTTTGTTACAGTGACCACACGGAATGCAGTGGCATTCAGGTTGAACTTCCCATACGAGCACTGGGTGTACTTTTGCGCGACTCCACCGCTGCCGTCTCCATCTGGCCCAAGAAAGATGGAGCGTACTTCCGCTTCCGTGATAGTGGACGGGTAACCGCACGGGGAGTAATCCATGATGATCACAAGCGGTTGCTGATAAATCGGGTCGGCGTCCGGAAACGGGGCGACCTCTGAAGCGAGGAAAGCAATGGAATCTGGAACCGGTTGACATGTTCCGTCGCCGTCCATAAGACACAACTGTGAGGTTGCGGCCGTGAGGAGGAAGAATGAAGGGCAAGTAAGGATCGTTTGCGCCAGGAACAATTAACAAGCAAAATGGGAAGACAAAAAGCCAAAAACGGCTCCCTGCTTCCCTGTTGTATGTGCGTCATGACATTCCAAACCTAACCTGAAACAAAGCCAACTCGGGGTTTAGTCGTCACCTAGGACGGAGCTGAGGACAAAACTAGCGCTGCTGCACGCGGGACAGACGCCAGCATGTATGATGTGTGAAACAGGGGGGTGTATCTTCGCCCGTGGCAGCTACCCTGCGAAACCCTGCCTTCCCCGGTATTTCGGGGCACCCTCATCCAGTCACCCTAGTCAACTTCTCAGTGGATCGCTCAGGTTCCGCACCCACCACCAGCATCCAACGGAATCTGCCGGGTCGACAACGGCCCAACTCCGTTCCTGGTCGGCTCGCAGGTTAACTTTATCCCAGGTCACCACCGTCCATCAACTAGGGGCGCAATGCCTTCCACCATCGGAAGGACTTTGACCCTAATGGGTATCGATCCCGGGATCTCCCGGGGGCAATGGTCGCGCCTTACCAGTAGTGCCAAACCCTATATATCAGCATGTATGTAAGCGTGTAAGGTCCAAAGGTGCCCTTGCTAGGAAATGCAGTGGGTTTTTTTATGGCAATCGAGTTATGAGCTGTGGTACTACCTAACCCAATATGCCGCACCGCCGAACGAGTAACGGACTTACAATTTTCACCACAACTCCGGGGTTCAGGTCATAACCGTTGGCATCCATCTTGGGAGGCAAGTAGCCCCGGGCAATGGGCGTTATGACGCCGTTTCCACCTCGAATCGCCCATTGCAGGGGGTCCTCCTCATGGTAGTTCACGAAGATAAGCTCGCCCCAAACCTCCACACTTTGGGAAGACGACGCAGCGCTGATGCTGGCGGCAGGGTTTTTTGGTGCTCCAAGATAGTTACCGGCGGAATCGGAGGACCCTGCGACAACTCCTTGACATGGTCCTGTGAGGGGTGCAGTAGGAGCGCCATGTGAGGGGAGGACAAGGGGGTTTTGATTAGGCCTGCCGGATGGTTTACTTGGTGATGACTTAAAAGAGTACATTCAACGGGCAGCCCGACAGGACCAGCACGAGGATCGATATTCCTCAACCGGCCTTGTTACATGGAGGCGACCTTCTTCCCGTATGCTGACGAACGCTGACGAACAGAAATAAAAGGCCAGCGTGAGTTTGTCGGTAGTTGGCCGTACAGAGCGACAGTACAGATAAAACCCAGACTATTACCGACAGATGATTGAGCTCCAACTTATAGTTCTTGGGTTGCGCGCCTGGCTCTTGCCTTTCAGTGTTTGCTTTTCATCCGCCAATATTGCATTACTGCTTTGTATAAGGTACCTGGGAGTATCGCCGCACGAGTCCAAGACTTGTTTCCCCACCCGACGACGGGTGGAAAAGCCATTCCCTGAAGTAAGGAAGAAGATTTCTGTACGCGAGGTTCTGAACGCAATTAAAATTCGCGTTGCAAAGATATAAGTGGTTAAGGGAGTACTGCTTGGATAGCCCCGAGTAGCGTCCGATTTGGCATATGAGTCCGTCCCTGGATGATTAGTGGCCATGCGCCACTGCAGGTTACACGTGCAGTCCGAGATGTGCGCCACATGACACAGCCAATTGGGGGCATGGGGGCCACACCTGGCCACACGTCAGTGGCCACTTGGGGCCATATCGACTGCCAGACCCCTAATCGTCAGGCCCCCTGAATACATGCTGGGGTTCATGGCCCTTGGTGGGACCAAACTTTGCTTTTCCTTTTTTCTCCCACCCACGCACCCACCAGCTGGTGGTACTGCTATCTCGGCGATGTGGTGTGTATTCTCTGTCTGTCTGTCTGTCCGCGGGTGTGGTACGCACTGATTTGATTTAGGCCTTTGAAAGGCCGCCTTTCCCAGTGCAAGGGAGTTGCCCTGACTCTGGTTCCCTGGCCTACCTGGCCTATCTCTTATTCGCTAGCCTGGGCGCCGTTCTCGTTACGTAAGGAGACAGAGGTAGGCTGCCTAAACATTTCAGCGCAGAGGAGCCCCTGTTTTGGAAGGAGGGGATCACGGTACTTGATCAATTAGCTCACCTCTTGATGCTGTCCAGGAAAGCAGCAGCAGTGTCAACGCAAGGCGCCGCATGGCACACGTCCAAAGCAGGCTGTAGGGGCACAGCGAAAGCGCTCTCGGCTGCACCCCGACGGCTGACAACACCAGTAGGTGCTGCAAGACACTAGTACTGCAAGCGAAGGGGGGGAGCAGCGAAAGAAGTGCAGACTGTGAGCGTAGCCTTACCGGTACGATCTTGTAGCGTCATATATCGATTCGATATGACAGCAGCTGCTGCGCGCAGTGCAGAAGTGTTCGTCGGGGTAAGAGAGCAGCTGCCAACGAAAGCTCAAATATGTAATGAAAACATATACTATATGTAAATATGTAATGAAAACATATACCGAGCCCTAGCTACGCCCAGTCTATATATTCGTATCCCTTTTGTTGCTCCTGCTGTCACCGCTCCTGTGTCGTCGGTACACCTGCCTAAGCTAAGCAGTCGATATCCTCGCCTCCGCGATGCAGAATCACCCATATCTAGGCAGGTAGACGTAGTCTTAACTGTCCGTTGTGGCACTATTCACCGCGCTGGTAACGACAGGTGCTAGGTAAGGTTATGCGCTGTAAACATATCGCACTACATATCGCACTTACCTGGTGCGGAATATCTGTGGTGGTCGCTGCTCACAGCGCCACCACCTGCGGGTAGACGAAGCAAGCATACGGGCGAGGGCGTATAGCTGAGCTATCACGTAGCGCTACGTGATGCTATAGCATCGCGGTCGAGCGAGCGCGTGCAGCTGAGACATCAGCTTCATCAGCGTTTGGTACCGAGATCACCATATTGATCCATATTGTATATAAACAATAATTAAGGCGTCTGTTAAGATGATCATGGCATTGTCTATGATTCGTGCCCTGGTATATGAGGGGCATAATAACCGTCGTCCTTACCTAATATGTCAGGGCACGATCTATAGACGCTAAATAAATTTTACAAACGAGAACGAGCGACGATAGAAAGTTCCCGACAGTAGTCATGCACCAGCGACTTGCTTGACGACTGCTGCGTGTTGGATGCTCTTATCTGCCGATTATGATGAGCGGCATGCTTGCGTGGAAGACTCTTACACATGCCCTAAATTCCACAAAAGTAAAGTCATAATATGACAGAATACAATTTATGCTATCGGTAGGCCATCATTTAAGTAGGCAATCGTCATGTCCAAGTGTCATTTCAGCAACTTATGTACGGCAGCAACACTCACTAAGCGAACCTCAAGTCGCTTCACCATTGTCATGATAGCCTAGAGACATCAACTGCTCGTCACGTTAAAATGTTGATAAATTTTATAGAAAAAACAAGACGACGGACGAGCAGATTCAGACAAGCAGAAGAAGCTAGGGGAGCTGGAAGCCTCGCGGAAAGCCTTTCTAGAACCTATATAAAATATTGCGATAATCCCCTCCACAAATCTAATAGGTGTCGTGTTGTCTGTCAGCTATCTCTAGGCCCCTATTCGGGATAGACATTGCCTAGTGTAATTTTAATAAACTAAAACTACACTAGGCAATCCAGTATTGTTTATGAAGACTATATTATAGTCCACATAAAGAACAGGGTACCGTGAAACGCTTGCCTCCTCAGAAAATGGATAGCATTTTTGGACTAGATCTTCCCAGATCCAGCTTTTCCTTTCCTGCATAAGCAGTAGCTAGCACAGCATGTGATTACCGGACACAAAGATGTGCCGCATGACATTATTATTGTTGCCAATCAGATGCCTTGCGTACCGCCATTGTTACACTTTGCGCGAGCCGCTACATGTAAATTGAATGGGTCGTCTCCTGAGAGTAGCTGCGGCCATAGAATTATGGAGCATCGACCTCCTGTGTTTACAGCACCGTATAGAAGCTCCATCTTTGAAGCGAGCGACGTCTAATTACAAGGAACCCCCAAACAAATAAGCGCCAAGAGCCCGTAGTTTGCTCCTTGCAGGCTGTACGAGTGCGTACACTCCCTTGGCAAGTGAGTTGGCTAACTCAGCATATCGGTCCTACGACGGGTGACGGACATCCAAGTAACGGAACCAGTTCCCCGCCAAGAATACTGTTAGTGAGCGGCCCGAAGGGAACCCTCTATAGACATTTATATATGAGCTCGCAAGCAGATGGAGGCGAGGTACGCATACCTAAATGCTCACAAAGCCTGCTGCTGGGGGTGCCGCGCATGAGTGCGTGGCTCACATACCATAGCAAACGATCCGAGCGTACGGCGCCGTACTAATACGTGTACGGCGCCGGGTCGCACATGGCCACCAACACCCAGAAACCCAGCATTCACGAAAGAGGACGTCCTTCACTTACCGCACGCACATGCAAAGGGACAGAATGTTCGTTCCGCATAGTGTTATTAGATGGGTCGGCCACCGGCCCCGCAAACACGCGGCCCCCAAACCCGGCGTGTATCCCTCCATGCACATCCCCACTATAAGGGGCCGGGCCCGATACACAACGAGACGTTTAACTTATGATGTAACTTAGGGTGCATGCTGCTCCATTATTAGCTGCGCGGAAGCAGTTGTGTACATGGAAGCCTTTAGCCCCCGGACTCAAGTAACGACAATCGTACACATCTACGGCACGCCGATAGGTCACTGTTCAAGCCAACTAACCAAAACCAGTTTCCGTTACCCAGCCAGAGCCGCTTGCTTGTTGTTACGTGTCTCGTCTCCCTCTGCCCCCACCACCCCGGTGCTCGGCTGCTGTCAGGTCGTCATCGAGAGGTGCTCACCAAGCTTGATGTAAAACCACGGCAGCCACCGACTTGCAGCCACCGAAAGCAGCCGCCCACAGCCACAGCCACAGCCACACATACACAAGCATATCAAAAACTCTAACATTCAATCACACATCGCTCACACCCCTCTCAAAGCTACCCAGGACATCTCGGCTTAGTAGCAGGGCCACGCCATGGCGCAATGTATGGGATAGTCGGCACCGCCCATCGGCCAACTCCTACAGACTGTGTATCCATAGATGCAATGAACGCATACAGCGCTGCCAACCACCATTGAGCTCGATAGGTAGGTAGGTAGGTAGGTAGGTAGGTAGGTCGCTCCAGCCCGCGACCGATTCCACATACACCTTCCCCTGCTTTAAATACTTTCGCATATGATGCAATGTGATGAGGTCATGCCATTGTGGTTCATATAATCATGCTAGTGGCTATTAGGATAGCCAACTCAACAACAAACTCCCTTCCAGCAGAAAACAGCACAACAGTCTTCGCTCATGCACGTCCGCACCACACCGGCAAGAACCCGAACACCCTGCCTCCAACCCACCCGCCTCCCCTCCAGCAGCGCGAGTGCTCGCCGTGCACCCCCTCGACCTTTGCTGCTTCATCCTCAACGACCCCCCGCGACCCACATCCTAACATCCACGTCCCTCCGGCATCCCCACTCTCCCCCTCCCCCTCCCCCCTCCCGCACCGCCCCATGCAAGACCTCCGCGCCCAAGGAAGGGGACCTCCGCCTACCTGCGGGAACCGGGCCCGACTGCGCTAGATCTGCCCAACCCCCCCGACCCAACCCACTCAGCTCACCCACCCAACTCACCCACCCGCCGTCCCAACCCCGGAATAGAAGACTCATCTCCTTTCCCCTCCTAACCCTTTCTTTCGCGCGCGGCAAATACACGCATATAAATACATGTACACACACAGAGGCGCGTATGCGCGCCGCTTCACATGCGGCCCCGCCGCCGCCGCGCCCCTACAAACGCCCGCATCTGCTCCATGAGCCCCACCAATGTCAGGCCCCCAACGCCGCCCTCCTCCGGACCGCCGCCACCGCCAGCCTCCCCTTCCGCGGGCCAAGTGAGTTGCTCCACAAACGGCTCCATGTCTGGAAGCAGGGAGTTGTAGTACACCAACGCACGCTTGACGTACATCGCCTTGGAATGCTGGGACAGGAAGGTGTATGCGAACTGTTGGGCTTCGGCGGAGATGCGCTGGCAACGGCCGGGATCCGCCTCCAAGTCCTTCACCACCTGTTAGCAGAAGGGGTGGGGGTGGGGAGGGCCCCCCGGGGTTGGGGAACGAAAGGGCGTGTGCGTGTTGGGAAGGAACAAGCACGTGCTGCTGTGTCCACACGCAGATCGAGTGGACTGCGAGGACATTACCTTTTACCTTCTGCGCATGTGCCGCTTTACGTGAGCTACAAGGGGAACACCGTCTGTGTGTGTGTTGTGTGTTTTTGTATGTTTTCGTGGTGTTCACACGAGCAATACGGCATAGGAGGCAAGGAATGGTACGGAAGATTTTCTTTGGTAATGGCAGGTAATGTGTCCTGGCCCTCCAGTTGACAACATGCGTGGGTGGCAAATCCCCCCATTATCCCACTCAAAACGACACCCCTCACACACAAACACACATAACACCTTCCCCCCATACATACATATATACAGACAGACATATACATCACACGCTCACCTCCAGCACGTTGTCCTTGTTGAACGGCACGAAGTGCACCTCAGGCTTTAGTGACCTGATCAGGCAATCGGCCCAGAGAGTAGATAAATAGAGAAGAAAGCCGCATGAGATCAAACCCAGAAAGGTCGACCCCCAGGGGCCGAATTGAATGTAAATTCAAAGCTTCATTAGAGTATTATCGGTGGCACCAAATTCATTTCAACATCCTCGTTACTTGCTTATGCAGGTCCCAACTCAATGCTTTCTTCACGCCGCAGACCCCCCACGAGACCTGCTGCTGTTTCATCTCACGCTTCCGTTCCTACGGCGGACTCCGTAGCGGGCGCCAGGTCCCTTTCCCGAAAGCTGCCTGTCTCTTTTGGAGAGGTTGGGATACCGCGGGGCCTGGCCTGCTTGCATCTTTGGATTGTCTAACCTCGTTTTCCTGCTGCTGCTGCTGCTAAACTGCACGGCAATCCAGGACCCTGCCACCCCCTCAGCCACCCACCGGTAGTAGTACTCAATCCAGGGGGTCGTTTCCTGAAAGACACATCCGTACATACCCCGAGTGGGGAACCGTAGATTGGGGGAGAGCGAGGGGGAGGGAAGGGTTTGGGTTTCAGTGTCGACATTCTGAACAGGCCATGTGCATATACATACAAACATACACACACATACCCCGATGAGCGGCCATACCCCCGCGAGCTCGTCTGGGTCAACGTACGCCACCCGACACGTGGGTTGGCCCTCCAAACACACCCCGTCCTAAGCTGTGACTCAGTCACACCGGCTTTGTTTCATGTACCCGTCTGCACTCGCCCCCCTCAGGCGGGCCCCCACAGTTCCCTCCCGAGCACCACCTTGAGGACCACGCTGTTGGTCCCCAGCAGCTTCCCCAACCGACACGAGGCGGTGAAGCCGTCCGCGGAGAGCAGGTAGCGGTAGCGCGCGTGATCGGGGATGGGAACAAAGTCTACCTAGCGGTGGAGAGGTTCAGAAGGATGGGGAGGAGGATCGGTAAGAAAAGGTCTTTGTGGCCATTCACCAACGCCTCAGCACGGTCTTCCACCCTCAACCACCTTGCGCAGCAGCGTCGGGCCCCAAATATGCAGCAAATCAACTGCTGCCCTTGCCTTATCTAGCCCAGCAACAACTCCCCTGGTACCGTCCATAGTGTATCGTCCGTCTGAACACTAAGACACCGCCTCCCCTGTCAGGGCTCGGCTGCCCTCCTCCCCTGAACACCAGCCCCGCAGACGTGGTGTCGCAGGCTACTGGACGCGGTGGTGCGTGGCGCGCACCGCGGCGTCGGCGGCGGTGGTGTCCAGTAGCTAGATTTATGTTAGGACTCGGGTTCAATCCCCGTTACTCCCCTATTTCCCCATTTGCCAATCCCGCCTCCACCCGAGTCCCCTAATCCTATCGCCCGTCTCTTTCTCCCCCCAACCCCACCACCCGTTTCTCTTCCCCACAGAATCCGCACCAGCTTGATGTCCTTGCGCTTGCTCAGGTTGTTAGTGATGCCCGCATCTAACAGCCGGCGCCCCTCGGGGTTGCTCCGTTGCAACTCAATGATCCACAACCGTGTGCAGTTGGGTCGCATCTGGGCCTAATGACCGTTGGCGGTTGAACAGTTGTGGGGACGGGTTGGGGATTGGAATCGGCACGACGTAAAATTTTTTACCTAAAAAAGTGCAGTCACAAGGATAACAAGTTCACAAGTTCAAGATCGTCTCCTGCAGCCCCACCCACTCGCCCACTCCCTTTCCCCGTGTTTGCGGCAGACATCCGCCTTCCGGTGTAGCAGTGGGTGCGGCAATCTCCTTTCCCACCCACATATCCCGTAACAATCTCTTCCTCCGGCTCGCCTCCCACTATTCATACAGCATTTCTAAGAGGCAAACACGCACCCACATATGCACATACAAGTACATGCATACATACATACATACAAGTACATACATACATACACTCTCACACGCACCTGCATGGCTGCCCGCATGAGTGCCTTGTTGACCTTCTTCTCCCAGGGATAAAACACCAGGTTGCCGTACACATGGTTAAAGAAGGGCAGCAACACATCCGTCTCGTTGGAGCTGCCCGTCTCGTAGTCCCAGCTCTTAATCAGCGAAAACACGGGCACGGTGCAGCGCGGCGCCTTGGCCCTGAAAGCCGGGTCACTGGAGGAGCTCGTGGTGCTGGTGGCAGGGGCGCCAATGGAGGCGGATGCATTGGCGGGTTCATCGCGATGGCATCTCCCCTCGTCCCACACGTTCATGAGGAAGACTGTGTTCGGAAACTGAAGTCCTGCGCGGGTGCCGTTTCGAAGGCCCTGGACGATAGCTTTCATCTGAACGACCGGAGACGGGGAGGGGCAAGGTGAAAGTGGGGTGGGAAAACATACGGGTGCGTGTGCGTGTATGTGTGTGTGTGTTTAGGCATGTGTGAACGAGGGAAAGCGGACAGGGGGGCAACGAGTTACCAACCAGCGCTTTTCGACCGTTTTGGCACCGTGCATCATCAATGCCGGGCGATTCGATATACACACCGTCCCCCCACTCTCCCAGCGTCCTCCCTCGACGCAACGGGAGCACTAGCTAGCTAGCGCACATTAACCGACGGACCCACCCACTAACGCGGTCGTCTGATCTTGTGGGCCTGTTAGTTACCCCATAATAACGATTTGACCGTCAGCACCGTACCCCCATCCCAACGACTGCGCCCGTCAGGCGCCCTCTTGTCACGCTCCAAGCACCCCTCCTGGCCTAATCACCCACTGCCCCAACCTTCATTCGAGCCTTCGAAATGGCCCCGGGACCCTGGCCCGCAAGCTTATAAACGCAAGCATGTAACCTGAGACACACCCACCCACACACACACGTGCCTCAGTCCTCAAGAGATCCGCACACCTCTGATGCAGGAGCCGACCATCAAGCTAATAACCCTATCCAGCTTCATGCGCAATCCCTGCGCCGACTTTTTGCCCTCCCAAGGCACCCCTGCTCCGGCCCTAGCCCGACCCGTACCCACCCTATTCATGGTCAGCGTCATGGGTCGAGCCGCCAGCGGCAGAAACGTAATGCGGTTGTCCTTAACGACTACCAGGCTCAGGTACTTCTGGGGCCGCCCCTTGATCAGCGTGTCGACCAGTTTGTACAGCTGCCTGACGTTGTACTTACGCCCCGCCCAGGGCACCCAGTCCACATTCTGGTTCTCCCTGTTTGCAACTCCCCGGATAATTGACACCCGGAATGTCGGGGGCCAAACAGCATGATGGTGAGGGGCAGGGCAGGGGCAGGGGTGGGTGGGAGATATCGATCTCCAAGGTTGGCAGGGGCTTCGTCAGTTGGTTAGTCGGTTGGTTCATCGGTGATTGGTTGGTTAGCGGAACTCTACAAAAGCACTGTAATGTAGGGGTTCCATTCCTGCGAAATGTATATGCGTCATGCAAATAGTTTTAATGTCGCATATTGCGAGCAACTCAAGGCACCTCGCACAGCACTCACCTGTAAATGCCTACCATTTCCTCGTCAGATATCGCGCGATGAAAACCTGATGCTTCTGTTAACACGACTGGGCTTTCATCTGATTGTGCCTGTACCTGAGAAGGCTTCGTTTAAACGACAGTCGCAAGCAACAGTCTTGAGCCTGACGAGCTACACATACATACACACCTGCAGTGCTTTTCCGATTGCAGCCGACATAAGAAGGGCTACAATCCATATCCGCCGGCAAGCGGCAGCCGGAGCCTGTAGCGACGGTGCGGATACAGAACCCATGGCTTGCGCAAGGAGATATTTCGACATTTAAACCAACGGCATATCTCTTAAATGTTAATGCTGTACGTTTTGCCATCCGTTATGGAGGCAGCCTACATCGCAACTCCTGGCGTGAACTAGAAGTGCTTGCGGCATTTGCATCAGAGGTACTAGAGTCATCTAAACATAAAGATAACCTCCTTCAACACAGTACACCTAGCTGCCAGCTGATCTGTTGCTTTCGACAAAATATTGCCGTACGGTAGTCGTCTTTCAAAGCAAAGTTATTGCAATTTGCCAGCGCACATACTGAGGATGTAACTCAGGACTTGTATCATTTGTAAACTAGTATGGTAAACGGTCGTCCTGTTCAGGGAGAAAGGTTGCAAGTTAGATTTAGTCACCTCCATCCTCGCACTCGACACCGAATTTATATAATTGTATATGAATGAATAACTTTAGTGTTGGTGACATCGTGGACGTCCGTAACTATGGTCGGGCTGAGGTAATTGAGCCGCTGGTAACGGAGCCGGGGTCGCGGTTTTACGGCCGCATCCGCATCAAGTACCAAATTGATGGAAAGACATACTACGCTCGGCCGACGAATCTTCGAAAAACAGTTCAGGTGCGGGTGACGCAGTTGGTCCTCCTCCTCGCCGCCAGCCCTGGTTTCGGAGAATGCAGGCTTTCCTTCCTCACCCTCGCGCCTCGGCCAGCTTGTGTGGGCTCGAAGGCTCGTCACCTTCAGACTACGTTCCGAACCAGCTCTTCCCCAGACCGCCTCTCTCACGACCTAATTAATCCAAGCAGCTGAACACAAGCAACTAGAACCCAATCCATACACATCCGCAACCCCATATACGCACACGTTCGCGTTTGCACACGACGGTGGTACAGGTCAAGCAACGTGTGCTGCTCTGCCACTCCACCACGCACTACCGCACCTGTGCCGCTTCGGTGGTCAACTGGGACGATGCCGTGTTGGAGGTAGGGTCACATGAAGGTGAGGATATGCGGGTTTACAAGTTGGGGCTCTAAACCTGAAGAAAGTCTTTTCCTGCACAGTTGGGGCCCCGCCAGAAGGCATTGCTGGCGGGCAGGTGGGGGGGTAAAAGGTGGGAAACTCAACATTGGGCCGCAAGGTGGGCGGTCCGGGAGGAGCGAACAGCCCAGCATGGCTGGGGATCTAGTTTAGGTTGCACGCTGAGGCGGGAGAGATGGACGATGATTTTCGGGCTGGCGAATGTCAGTGTCTCGAGGATTGCACCTAAAACATCAAAACGTCTGTGTCGTTGTGGAGTTCTGGAGTTGCCGAGTTCCCTCCTTCCTATTCGCCAGGCGAATGTACCTGGCTGCTGAGTCGCCGATGTCGCTACATCGTGGGTGTGGACAAGTCCCCGACCACGGTGGCAGCAGCGCGGCGGCGCTACCCGGGGCTGAGGTTCGAGGAAGTGGATGGCTTCGATGTGCCAACGCTTAAGGTGGGTCAGTGACGTAGTCGTTGTGTGATTAGTGTTGGGGTTTGTGGTTGGGAAATTTGGATAGTTGAAATGCCGAACGTGGCCAGAAGTGGAGGGCCTTTCATGGCAGTACATCTAGGTCCTGATGGCAGGCTAAGAGCCACAGCAGTCTGTGGAGCGTCTATGCAAGAAATAAACATTTTGATTTTTCGCATGATGCAGCTGATGTCCTGTGTTTGCAAGATGCTGAGGACGTGTTTGGCCGGGGACCCCTTGGCGATCTGCACCCAAGCACTCCCTGCACCTGACACTTCAGCAGGGGATAGCTAGAATAGCAAATACCGCTCATCACGCGACGCTTTCGGGCTTTCAACCCGGGACCTCTCGGTGTTTCCTTCCAAAGGTTTTGGATGCCGCAACACACGGGTTTGCTTAAAAGGAACCAAACTGTGCGCATCCGACCTTCCATCCTAGCTTCACGAAAGTGCATTTTGATGCTGTAAGCAATTTTTCCTTCTGACAAGCACATTGTATGGCGTGCACCAGCAGGCGCTGGGCCCCCAGGACGGCAGCGGATTCTCGGTAGTACTGGTGGACATTGGCGGTATCGCAAGCCTGTCCACGGTGGCGGCATTGGTGGGACTATACTTCAAGGTAGGCGCGAGTGTACATTAGACTCGTGTCGTGTAAACATAACATGCATTGCTACCATTTGCTACGTCGCAGGAGTTTCCCTACAACACGAAAATTGTGGTCAAGAGCGTCTTTTTGAAGCGCATGGTGGAGAGCTGCTTGCCTTACAACACGGAAAAACACAACCCGTGGGCCTTGCTTCCTGCCGGCGGAACCGCTGGCGCATCCTCTGGGACCGCGGGGGGAGATGGAAACTCCGCGTGTCCGGGGGCTTCGACACAGGGACAGGGATGGGGCGAAGAGTGGCCAGAAGAGCAGCAGCAGAAAGGCGAGGAGGGGTTGGAGAAGGGCGAGTGTGTGGACGATGTCGAGAAGGGCAAGTTGGCGGAGGTGTCGTGCAGCCGACAGAGGCGGAGAAACAGGGGAGAAAGTGGCGCTGGCCTCGCGGCTGTGGCGGACCACGTTGGCGAGAACGGGCTAGGGCGGGACCTGGGGAACTGGAAGGAGAAATCCCTTGGGGGTTTGGGGGAAGATGGTAGGGTTGGCGCTGGGCTAGATAAAGGTACGACGGAAAATCTGAGCGGATCCAGAAAGGCGGCCATTGGGGCAGGGGACGGGGAGGCAGGCGAGGGGCGAGGCATTGAGGATGGCCCTAAAGGAACCACAGGTGTCTCGAGCAGCAGGTCAGCGGCAGGGGAAGGGGCGGCCGTGTGACTATTAGACCACCTTCACTCCTAAACTGAAAGCGCTTTTCTCGCAGCGGTATAGCGTAGGAACGTAGACAGAGGGTGGTTTCCCTAAAGTTTTCACTTATCCGGATATCCTGATATGGGTTTCTTAACAGGCGGGCAGGCTAGCCCTTGTCGGGGACACAGAGTGGTTCCCTAGCATGTGGAACAGGTTGGGGGCCCCGTTTCCGTTTGTTTGGGCGACTGCGGATTTCATGATACATACAGCTGAGCATGAGGATCTTGCTGGTTAGGCCCACGACCACGAAGGAGGAGTCGCTTTCCGTGTATACGTGTACAAGCGCTATAAGAAGCAGTCCTTTTTTGCATCAAACGCCGGCTGGCCAGGAAAAGTTTGCTTTATAAAGCCCCGACTGAATTATTATGCAGCTACTTCTTAACGTCAGACTCAAGTTCGCAAACTCAGATCGTTGCCGCAACGTTAGGCGGCCTAACCCTCCTCTTTAGCCCTGTAACCTCTAGTTACACAGGTCGTGTCTCGCACAGCGGCACACGCGCGCCTCGTGGTTTGCAGACGCACATCGGTACACGAGCGCAGGTACTCTGATCCAGCCGCCATTCATCCAGTCCTTTATGATTCCTTTTTCGCGCCGTAGGTGTGCGCGTGCCGCCTGGGGGCCGCTAACTGACCGAGGCACCCTTGTCGCGACAAGGGTTACGCGATCGAGTTACGCGAGGACACGCGGGCGCACCTTACCAGGAAGAGCATTTTCCTCAGCAACGATTAAATCATAGCACCCATTGGACTAACCGTTTTCCACAACGGCGCACAGCTCTCCATCCCGTGTTCCCTGCACTAGAATCACTCTTCGCACACACCGAAACACCCACACCTGCGCACCGAGCCCGGCCTCAAGTATCACTGTCGCCGCTCCCACTGCCAACTCTTACAATAGCTGTCCGTAGAGCTCCATCCCCAGGGCTCTCCTTTGCAGCCCTTGCTCGCTTGTCCGCTCCTTCCGCTCGTTTGCAGTCCTTTTGCTCCTTCACTCTCCTAGCCCCACACAGTCCTGGCCAAGCCCAACACCGCTGCCCCCGCCATCGCCACCATCCCCACCTCCAACCCCATCGCCAATATCACCAATGCCAACTCCCTGGTGGCCGCCGCTTCCGCCGCCGAAGAGCACCGCCGCCGCCGCCGCGTCGTCCTCATGGTCCTGCGGCATACCCCCCTTGTTGGCGTTGAGCCCCAGCGACCTCACAAGCGCTCGGGCGGCATCTAGACGGCTCAGGGCCTCCTGGGTCATCGCGTTGGTCTCCCGCCACTCCGCAACCTGGCTGTTGCAGTACATTGCCACGTTGCTCTTAAGTCTGCAGGTGTGAGGAAAGAGAGATATCCAGGGAGAGGAAAGCTGTGTGCGTGTGTGATGCAGAAGTATCAACTGCCATTGCCAGGTCCAAAGCATCAACTGCTGATGTCCGAAACGACTGCGCCAAGTTCCACTTCCAAGCGAATGGCTGCCGAGGAAGGTGACGGAGGAGAAAGACGATCCAAGAACGAGTGAAGGTGACGGGGGAGGAGGTGGTGATGGTGGTAGTGCGCGTATTAATCTAGCAAGCATATGCCTGCAGGCGCTTGGCACATATCGAACGGGTGGGAATTCCTGACCCTGTACGCAACACATCGCTGAGCTGAGAGGAAAAAAGAGGGGAAGGATTGAGCGAGGATGGAAGGGATAGCGGAAGACAGGGAACGGGCAATGGACTGGACTGCGGGGGTTGCACATGTGTGCAATATCATGCATGTGTATTAAGATGTTCACGTTGTGCTTGTATGCGCGTTTGTACGTATGTTATAGCATGGATTGTTTATAAGCACAGAAGGCCAAAACACCATGCAACTGCGTGCGTGCCGGCAGGGCGGACTAGTATGGCGGCAGGGTGGTAGGCAGGCGGCTGACTGAGGAGAGCGAGTGCGCCGGCGCGACCTCCTTCCTCGTCACCTGGCCCCGTGTGTGCCGCAGTGCGCAGGAAGTGCGCCTACTGCTTCGGCTTGGTGGATAGGCAAAAGCACCAACCCTCGAGAAAACCAAATACCTTGCCATCCGCTCAACAAAGTCTTTTTTCGTGGCCTCCAAGTAGTCCAATGCCACTGTGGCAAGGTCAACAACAGGAGCAGATAGTCAGAACCAAGGACAGCTGTTACCCCCCCCACCACCACTTGTTATATCACGATTTTTTCAGTAAAAAAAGAACCGGACGGTGGATGCAGATCCCGGGTGATATGCCCTCCAGGATACTACGACAGTAAATGGCTCACGGGACGGTCCTACCGTGTGCGGCAACGACGCAAACGTGATGTACCAACAAGATGAGGCCGCTGGCGCACCCAATGCCGATCACCTGGGAACGTAAAATCATCATTACGACGTCCCGGCGGCTAGCGCTGGTGCTGGAGGTTATAGCATATATACTTTACCACCATACGAAACGTGGACCAGTTTTGCGCGAAACACATTAAAATCATCTTCCCACCTGGGGCCCCTTTTCCTGCTGCCATAACGGACATGCCCCCAGTAAGTCCCGTAGTGGAATTGTATGGAGGATGGAACCCTATGGAACCATAAACTCCTCTTGGGAGTCGGTGGCCCCAATACAGGAGCCCCATACATGGCATCTGTAATGTTACATGTAATGGCATCTAACATGGCGTCTAACTGCAGCGGGGTCCCTGGTTTCCACTATTCGCCAAGCTACGCCTTGCTATGCTAGCTCACCAATAATCGGTAGGGTGTCATACACTAACCAATGGCTCCAACAGTTCAGGCTATTGGCATCAAGCGACGGCCCAGACCCGCTCCGCCCATAGTTCCTTGCACACGCGTGGCCCCCATACAGGCACGTACCAGTTGTTATCTCGTCGATCTTCCGCCGACACGCCATCCCCAAGCCACACCACGCCAATCCACACACATGGTCATCAGGCCAACGGCGTCCAGGTGGCATCCACAATAAGCGAGGTGGTGTCAGCGTCCGTGTCGACACCACCCCGGGTTGGCGTGCATGCACACGGGGTTTTGGCGTGGGTTAGGGGGGGTTCGGACGCATATCTGCGACAGCAGATTGCTATCGAGCTCCAAAGGGCACATACAGCATTGGCAGTAGGGATCGCCGGCAGCATGAACCTACCGTACAACATGAAGGTGTGTGTGCGTATGCGTGTATGTATGTATGTGTGTGTATGTGTGTGTATCGACACTTAAAGACATGCGGGGTGGCGCAGTCCCGTGGCGCCTTGCCATTGAATGCAACCCGTTGACACGCACCCCCAGACGACGCGACACGCACCCCCAGGCTACATGACGCTGTCCTCCCTCCAGCCCAACTAGTTTGGTAGGTGAAATCGGTATGCATACTTGGGGATTTTGATGTGATTCCCTCCTGAACAAGACGTGTGGTAAGGCGCTGGCGCTGTGGAAACGGTTGCCACTGGGGCAATGTTATGAGAACCACGTCTGCCCCCATGTGGGCACATGTGGGTATAAGCAACCTGAGTCGTGTTGACAGCAGGCGACAGCCAGCCGCTGCGTTACAGTCTGTCTGCTCCTGCCAATTCAACTTGTTCAATTCGTTGCCGCTCAACCGCTGGACGGCTGCACGACCTTCATTGTCGTACATACAAAGTGCACTGCCTTCATTGCCGTACATCATACGTCCTTGCACGCGCCTACGCAGTTGTACACCCAGGTAGTACGACACACCAATAGTCAGGCGGCAGGTGCACACCTGCTGCTCGATGGCGGTGCGACGCTGGCGCAGAGCGAGAAGTCCTGCGGCAATGGTCTCCGTCACAGGCCCCTCTATCGCCACCTCTTGCTCAGGATGGCCTCCGCCTCCGCCCCCGCCTCCGCCGTCAGCGTCATTGTGGTGGTGATGATGTCCTGCCAGCGCGTCGTCGCACCCGCCGCCGCCGCCGCTGCCGCCGATGATGATACCGCCGCCGTCTTGGCGACCGGCGGCGGTGCGGTGGTTTTGTTCCTCGCCGCCATCGTCCAGCGCCACCTGGAGGACACGGGCACAACAGGACGGGGCAAGCTTGGGATGGGCCTCCGATTACGGGAGGACACAGCTCCCCCTGCGCCACGTTTGCGTCTGCGCACTAAAGCAAGTCTTTCCTTTCCCATGTCTGCTGCTTGTGCGTGTTTGTTGGTGTCGAGCGCAGCGGAGAACCGTGTACAGGGTTGCCAAGGCGTGCTTTATCCATGCGTTATACACCAAGGAAGGAGCCGCAGTCGTAATCGTAAGCTTGCTGCATGCAGCCCTGACCGCACCGCTCCAAGGAACGGCCATGCCATCACGAGGATGTGTGGGTTGCTCGGCGGTCGTGCGCATGTGTGTGTATGTGTGTATGTGTGTTACATGGTTGGGGTGCGTGACCTCATACCTGTAAAGCTACCCATAAGGGCCGAGGGACCTGAACGCCTAAAAGGCACGAAAAAAGGAAATACCGCACTATCAGCCCAGACTAGCGCCCAAGGGGGATAACCGAGTTGCGGTGAGCCCCCATACGTTCCAACATTCTCGCCAAATGTGCTGCTCCCATTTCATGGCTTCCAACATGCTCTGTTGATGATTGAATCCTTCCCTTTTCCCGCGAGATTATCATTATACGCTGGGCATTCCAATAACACGTGTTTTTCATCCTCGACTTGGCTATTGGTGTCACAACAGCGGCAAATCTGCTGCTCCCTGGGGACATGGTGCTTGCCCCTTCGGGCTCTGTTTGCCTCCAAAGCCCAGCAACATAAACGAAACTGCATTAGCTTACGTGCTGATGCATCCTGAATGCGACATAATGAAGTGCCCACCTCCGCAACTCGTGGTACAACGTACGTGCGATCTGTGTTTTACGATGACTTGTATCTGTTAGTATTTACCTAGTTAATTTTACGAAGCGATATTCCACCAACATTTGCCCCCGTAACAAACCCGAGGCTCAGTCCGCAATGACCATATTTTATGACCAACTATTATGGCGCGCTGATGGATAGGACAGCACCTCACCTCTAGCCGCTGGCTTTCATGCCCTCCCTCCTCCAGACCCATCCCGGCAGCTGCTGCCTCGCCAGAGTTGAGCTGATAGCGTTGCTGGTAGTGTGAATGGTTGTGGGTTAGGAGGCTGCTGTCCGCAGCTGACCCATTTCCGGCGATGGCGGCGATGGCGGCGTGGTCGGACGTGATGGTACCGCGGGGAGCGCTGCACGGGGATGCGGGGTTGCTATGGGACAGAGAGCCTGTGGGTATGTGGGTCGCGGGGAATTGGGTCGGGCTGTGCGGGTGTGCACGTATATGCAGGCGCGCGCTTGCGGTCTGTTAGCGCAAAAAGCGTGCGAACTTCTGCAACGAGGGAGGCAGGAGCTGAGGTTGTCTGGCTTATTGTCATGTTCATCGGATGCGATAAGGATATAGCCACTTCTATCCGGGCGCTGCGAAGCGTTGGAGGCAGTGGCGTCGAGCCACCTGCTCACCGTTTGGCCCGACGCCGCTTTCCGCGGTCAGTCGCCGCGCTTTGTTAGGCGGCGCCTCTCCAGCGGCGTCGTGCGCGTGCGCTGTCCGCCGAGCGCTGGTGCCAATGGGATCCATATTCGTGTAGGACCTCAGGAATTTGCTATCCTGGGTTCGAGTTTACGCAACTTCACAACCCCAGGTGCGGCGGGCTCTACGAGATGGATGATGCCGAAAGCGCGCGATGACGTTAAACAATAATCATAGAGATCTGTTGATGGTTCCTTTCTGCCACGCACAAAATCAGGCCCCTACCGTGTGCACAGCATTTGTGTTTATTCCGGAATTGTGACAGTCAGGCAAAGCCCTCCTGATAGTCATAGCTCATAGCTGATCTACCATATATATGAATATCAGTCTGAAATCATTAGTTTGGTACGGAGTGCAACCGCGGTCGTGTTCACAGACGATGAAAACTTTCGGAGACGTCGATAGGTGTCGACAGCGAAGCCTGGCTGCTGAAGGCCTTTTAGAAACCTGTTCAAGCAGAAAAGGTGAACGGTCGAATTTGATTTACCAGCATGATTGTTTACACGTGGCTGCCTGACCCCTAGATGCAAAAGGGGATCCGTACGACTTTTTACGTTTTCCGCTCTTGGGGATGCATAAAAGCCCATCGTCCAGATCTCAAAATCTTGGTTTTAGTGCCCAAAAATTGAGTTTTGTGTCTCTTGATTTATCTATCTGGTAATCAGCTCTCTTATGTACGGAACCCCCGACAGACCCATGCCCAAGTCCCATACGATTGCTCGGTGCGGAGTCAACGCGGCCGACTTCAAGCAGTCCTGCTGATTCAAATCAAAAAAATAACTATGTATGTCAAGTTCACGTCGGAGCTTGACTTGTTGCGGTTTGTACAGTTAGCCAGCCAGAGTCAAACCTAGTCAAACTGCTTCCGTCCTTCCCTGCGTTTGGGCCAAACGAAGTAAACACCCGTCAAGATGCACAGGCATACAAATCTTACTTTTCATAAAGCACGCTTGACGGTCGAGAAGTTCTTTTTCCCAGCCCGTTGCCCTATGCCACGTTGTAGTTGACTGCCGAGTTGCGCGCGAGTCCTTTCCTTCTTCACCCGCCTGCTCTTCGTTCATCGTGCAGGTAACACCGAATACCGCAACTGAGCGGCCTTGCAACAGCCTGAGGTGCTCAACCGAGACCACGTTTTGGAGACAAGGGCCTTCATTCGGGCCTTAACAGTTGTCAGCTAAGGCGGTTCCACGATGGCGGCCGGCCGCGATACGCACCGTGCCGCCCAGGTTGCCGCAGCCTCTGCCATGCTGCCTCTCCTCATATTAGTCTACTTGTGCCAGATATTCCTGGTTACCATGCGGGCTACCATGTGCGCGTACGTACGTACGTACCATCGGTTTGGCATTTCACACGCGTGTGAAATGGGTTGTAGTCCGTCCGCAGACTGTAAAATAGGTGGAGTGTTTTCACTTTTGGAAAACTGCAAGCCGCTTGCGATGTTACAGTCGGGTCCAGTCAGAACGTCCCTCTGTGGGCCTTATTCAAATTGAACTCGGTCAGGCGGCACTAACTGGACATCACTGGATAGACAGTTAATACGCTCAGACTTGAGAGATTGGACTCAGACGTGAAAGCTTAGGAATCCTCATCGCTGGCTTGCAACTGACAAGCGAGCTTGTTCGCATCGTTGATTGGAAGGAAAGGGTGGCCAGGGGGTGTTGCTTGAGAAGGAATCCCAACGAACTCCCAACGAAGCAATTCACCATGCTCAACACTGAAACATTCCCTTGGGCAAATGCGACACCACGCGTCATGGGCAGCTGTTGTCGCTACGGGAGGCAATATGCATTTCCGTCTAATTTTTTATTCGTCTATGGATGGTTCTTGTCTATTATACCAGGCCACGACCTATAGATGCTCAAAAATAATTCCAGACGTCATCCGCTATTATTAACACAGGCCACATATGAGAGTACAAGCAGCCCGGTAGCATTTGGCACATAAAGGACCCAACGTAATCCACCATAAGACCCCAGTCCGAATATCACCCAGACGTGCGGGCTTCAGGTCTTGCAAACGGCACGGACACGGAACGGACTTCCGACCGTGTTTTCCATCCCAGCTCCTCCACCCACCCCAAAGGGAGGACGAGGCTAGCCCAACCATCGCCACTGCCCTGTTATCCTATTTGCTGTGCATTCTTGGCAATAATGTATCATGTGGGAAGCACGTCGTCTGCATGAAGCAAGCGAGCTGTGACTCATCCGTCCTTGGATGTGGGAGTGTTGGCAGTCAGTTCAACACCGTTTCCCTGCCTGCATGCCAGGTGTCATGCTTTTCGTTTGTGACGGCGGCCCCCTTCTCGCATTCCTTCTGTTTGTAATATAGGGCTTTCACAGCCAGCCAAAGCCCCATTGCTGGTCATGGCCCATAGCTGATCAGAAAGTCTACATATTTTTAGAGGAAGCCGAAATTGTTAATGGATTAGGAGGGAAAGCACGTTTTAACACGACGGAATTTGAGGAGACGTCGAAACATAAGCTAATCCTGCTGCTCAACCTACCCAAATCAACCTATTTTATACCAGTTTAAGTACCAGAAAAAAGAAGACGAGCTTGCTTCACCAGCAGCTTGCCTTGCCACGTGGCCGCTTACTTTACGTTGGCCCGTTCTCCGCTGACTTTTTTCCAGACGGCATGCCAAGGGGATGCGTACGGCATTTGATGCCCTTCCGTGCTTGCGAGACGCATAAAAGCCCATCGCCAGCTCATTTTTATCGTGTCACAGATAGTAGAAGTTTGTGATTCGTAAGTTCATACCCGGTGAGCGGCTCCCTTATTTATCGTTTCCTTTGGTCCCTACCCAACTCCCATACGAGTGCTCGCTGGTTGCGCCGACAAAGAGGCCGACTTCAAGCAGTCCTGGTGAGTTGGATCCGAAAAGCGAATCACCTCCACGTCGGAGCTTGACTGATGGTTGCGGCTCGTGTGACCACAGTCAAGCCGCTGCCTTACTTGATCTTGGCAAATAAAACGGCCAACAGGCCGTAATTACAAGCCAAGGCAGGCCCACAGAGCTTTCAGATTTTAAAAGCACGTTCATGGCAATCAAGATGTCTTTTTCCGAGCACTTGGCCCTATGCCGCGTTGTAGTTGACTGCCGAGTTGCGCGCGAGTCCTTTCCTTCTTCACCCGCCTGCTCTTCGTTCATCGTGCAGGTAACACCGAATACCGCAACTGAGCGGCCTTGCAACCGCCTGAGGTGCTCAACCTCTCCATTACGAGACCACGTTTTGGAGACAAGGGCCTTCATTCGGGCCTTAACAGTTGTCAGCTAAGGCGGTTCCGCGATGGCGGCCGGCCGCGATACGCACCGCGCCGCCCAGGTTGCCGCAGCCTCTGCCATTCTTCCGCTCCTCATCACGCTCTTCTTGCGACCGTTGTCGGTTACCGCTTCCGGTCGCTCTTTGTCGGCTACGACAGTTAAACTTACCTATAATGTAAGCGTGGGGCAGATTTTTGAACAGCGGGGCCGTGTTCATGATGCGGAAAGTGCAAGAGGACGCAGGAACGTTGAGGTTGACAGGACGGAATAGTTCAGTATAAAGGTAGATGTCTTCAACCCTTCAAACCTGAGCGACCCACATGAAGCCAGCATTGAATCAACTGATCGGAACTATTTGTGATGTGGGTCGCTCATGCCCTCAGCTTTAATCCTCAGTCCTGTATTCGTACATGTCTTTCGATACCCCACGCAAACAAAGCAGGGATATACTACCATCCAAAGCTGGCATTTCTTGATATTTCGGCGTCAATTCTGTTTCTTTTCATCCCATGCACAGAGCTCAACCGGCAGCCCGGTCCAAGCATCGACTGGCGGCGTGTCGTCATCCAAGAGCAGCAACGCCGTCGGCTCCCCGCCCAGTGGGACCATCGCATCAGTAACAAATCCCCCTGCAAGCGACCTGATCGCTTCCATTAACGGTGGCGCTGTATCCGTCCTGCCGGCCGGAACCATCACGCACATCACCGATCCGTACACTGGCGGCTTGGCGTCCGGCTGGCGGTCAGCGTCACTTGGCTGCGTTGATTGCAACTTTACTGACGTCATTCGGGTGAGACGCGCAGGCAGCGTCACGCTATGATGATGAAATAAAGGTCGCCGTAGTGAAAGATGTATCTTGTCCGTTCGATCGCCGGGCGTGCGATAATGGTCTGCTGGCAATCCTTTTGTGCTGTTTCCGTTTGGATTGATCCTCTGATATTGTGGTTATGTTTGGTTCCAAGGGCCGCTGCTAGCAATAATGAATGTGCGTACGTTTCCCACCCGACCGTGCCACAGCGCCGTGCCGCCGACAACGCCAGCATATATGCCGAGATCGCGCCTTGGGCCGCGCTGGTCTTCGAGACCGACGGTGCATTCTCGGGCAGCAGGTATGTCCATGCCAACACGGCATGCTTAACACTGCATGCTTACGTAGCTGATAGTAAAGGGCTAAACAGTAAAGCGCTAAAGTGCTAGACCACTGTTTGCATGTGCTCGGTTCATCTCTAGCACACACCTAAAAATGGCTCTAGACCCCCTTTCAGCATTTTTTGTTCCTTCCCTAGTATTGCCTTTCCGCGTCCTTGACTGTTGGGTGACTAATGTGTCGCGCAGTGTGCTGGACATGTGGGTCAAGGGAGCGGGCGTGGCGCGTGTTGCCTTGTACCTGAAGGACACTCGACAGCGTCGTCTGAGCGGGTAGGGTGGTTTCCCGTTGTTGCGCGTTGACCCTGCGGTCTCTCTCTTTAGGACACGTTTTATGCCTCAGTCAGCGCGTCATTGCCGCTGCCCTTCCGGAAGTGTGACAGACTGTATTCAGTGGCTACGATTCTTAGTAGCTGGCTGCTGGAAACATGCTGTGTGCACCGTACTGAAGCTACTAATAGATTTAGAAAGCGAAATGGCGTATGCCCCACAGCGACCTCCCTCGTCGTCGCCAAGGGCAATATCGCACCGTGCGTTGAACACGCAAAAGGAACATAGCGCAGGAACCTGTAACCTCATGTTTTAACACAGGACGCCAGCCGCGCACGCGATGTGACATGCCTGCTATTCCAGCTCCACTTGGGAGCAAACGTTTCTGCACGACGAGCACACGATTCTACGTGCGGTTACGAACACGTCGCAATATACCCGAAACACACGCTTGTGGCCCTTTCCTACGCTTCATGCACCGTTCGTCTGTACCTAACGACAGTGAAGTCCAGTACTCGAGGCTGGACAGCACCATTGCCGACCAGCAAGGCGTGGTTGTTCTCGGGTCGGACGACGAGGGCTGGATTCGGTTCCAGATCTCGCTGGCGCAGCTGGCGACCATCCCTGGCACTACCATTACCCAGATTGCCGACATTAGCGGCTGGAACCGCATTGTCGTGAGGGACGTCAGCGGTGAGCTGATACGGTTGTGTTAAGAACAGCGCCGCTGACCACGTTGATTTTCGCCTTCCATTCTCACGTTATACACTTCGCGCTTGAGCACTATAAAAACAATATGAGAATATCAAGCAGTATGATGATGATCCATCCCAATGCAAGCCGGCTTTATATACCTTGTTAGTATATATGGCGTCGTGTCGCTTTGGGGGAAACCCTCTGCATCAGGCATCGGCTTCAAGCTGCAGCTGAGTTCCGTGCGCCTCGTGTCCCTGGGCTTGTCGGCGTCCGAGTGGAACGGAGTTGACTTGGCGCCGCTGCAGTTGGGCATGCCAACCCCGGCCAAGCTGCCTGTGCTCAACATAGAGACCACTCAGGTTCGTACGGCATACGTAGTGCATATGCCGTATCCCGGTTGTACATCTCTCCTAAATGTCCCTTAGGGCTTTTTTGCTGATCACGCCACGTACTGATCAAGCGAAAAAAACATGAAGGTAACCGTGCGTAGGCCCGAGCTTGAAGAATTTAGCTTTAGTTGAGCATTCCCCTGATAATAAGAGGGGGCCCGGCGCGGAATGATATCCTTACTGTTCGCGCCTCGGTTCCACTTTTGCATCCCCTTTTTCGCCCGATGCTTATGTGCGTTATGTGCCTGGCGTAACTTGCAGAACGACCAAGCAGCCCCTGTGCAGCAGAAGTACATTATGAAGCTGAAGTCCACCGCGAACTTAGGCACCCTCAAGTCCATTTGCCAGGTGCGTCATTACTAAAGCGCACGTCGCAGTGAGCACGAGGACCCCCTGCCTGAAGACGGTTGGGTGTTTACGTGACGTGGCGAGGATTGGCAGCAGCCCAGTGCCCGAGGATAGGTACAGGCTAGGTACAGGCTGGTGTGGCCGGGACCCGGGAGCGCGCGATTGACCCTTCGTTATAGAGAAGGACTCGCGTCGTACGGTATGCGTGCATGCACTGCATGCACGCGCTGACAGTATGAATTCCTAGCATCACGATGCCTTTCCTTCGGCCGGTTACGACACCTGGACGGCTACAATATAAAAAAAGGCCGTTCCGTCCTGCACGGTTCGTTCCCTGTAGGAGTTGGCTGGCGCGATGCCCCAGGGCGGCTCCCGCTTCCGCGGCGCCTGTGATTCGTTCACCCTGGGTGCCGTCTTCGACCTGAGTAGCCCCGACGCAGCGCCCCTACCGTGGTCCTTCCAGTCCTTCACAGTCAACTCGCAGGTGGGCATTAGCAACTTGAGTGAGAAGGAATTGAATGTAACTTTTGCACCCCACCACGTGCCCTTAAGCTTTTGACTATGTTCCTAACCACTTACGTCCATGCGCTGGCACACAGGTTGACTTGGAGCGAATGCGCTCCACGCTGGGCGCGTCCCTCGAGTATATGGAGGTCGACCTCCAGGCTTCCCTCGGCGTCGTAACCACGCACTCGAACACCGCTAACGGCACTAGCTCAAATCCTAGAGGCGGCCCTAATGCGAGCGCCAGTCCTAAACCGGTTCCGCGGGAGGACTGCGTCTGCGCCGAGGTGTACAAGCCGGTGTGCGGTAGCGATGGCCAGGACTACAGCAGCGCCTGCCACGCCTGGTGCGCGGGCCTCAACAGCTGGGCGGCCGGCACATGCAATGGCACTGGTGTGGATGATGCTTCCAATGGTGGTTTCCGATCTGCGGAGACTTCCGAGTCTAACCCACGGTCGTGGGGTCTGGACCGCATCGACCAGGTGCGCGAGGAAAAAGCCGATGGGCGCAAGCGAGGGCCGAGATTGAAACATATATTGGATGCGAATTCGTGGGACCCCTACGCATATGTAGGTAGTACTGGCGCGTTCTGTTGATGTCTTGGCTTTGTACTGCTGCGCGTGGCTGGACCTAAACTCTTTCGGCGTACCCTCTTGCCTGCCGCAGTTGAACCTGCCTTTGGATAACGGTTACCGACCAGGACGCTTGGATGGTAGTGGGACGCACGGTGAGTGCTGTGCGGTGTCACCGCATGCTGACTGAAATATAAGCAGCCGCTTCTCTTCTTCAATGGTGCGTCTATCGTTGAGCTCTCCCGTTGAGCTCTTCGACGGGTCCCTGCCCTGCTTACCGTATCTAGTCCGCATCTAGTCCCAATCACCCAACTTGAGTTCTTGCTACATGTGGTTTACATCGTACCCAACAGTCTTCATTCTGGACACCGGCGTGCGCACCAGCCACGTTGCCTTCTATGGCCGTGTCGGCGAGGGTACGTCCTTTGTGGGCAACAGCTACCAAGATGACAACGGTCATGGCACCCACGTGGCTGGTAAGACTTTTGGGTAATTGGGGGCCTCTACTTATGATATTCATTTAGGTTCTGGTGTTATGCGCTGTCGATGATTCCGACAATTTGTGCAGCTTCATGTGATCATGCAAGAGCCTTGATATTATTATCTCGAAAAATGTGTTATCTCTTTTTCTGTCCCGCTGGCCAACCTTGGAACCCTACGGAGAGAACGCCGCCGCCTTGAAAACAACCCTGTCCGTCAATAACAGGCACGGCCCTAGGAGCTGTGTACGGTGTTGCCCGCAACGCAATTCTCCACCCTGTCAAGGTGCTGGACTCTTCGGGCAGCGGCTCGTACTCGAACATCATCGCCGGTCTTGGCTGGTACGTACGCGCCAGGGTTCGACACTGACCTTCCTGAAACTTGCGGGCTCCCCCGTACCTCCCAAATTTTCCTTACGGAGGGGCAAGTAGCTACATGTTCTGCATGGGCAACTGGCCCAACCCCGACTTACCCCAGACCCTTACATTCCTTGGGTCAAATTGGAATATCGGCTTGCTTTCCTTCCCGACGGCCGTATTGCCCTTTGGATAAGCTAGGTTTGGATGATTGTGTACCCGCTGCACGCACCTCATCGCTCCCGCACCTGACAGGGTCAAGGATTACGTGGGCCGCAATGGTATCCGCCAGGCGGTGGTAGGCATGTCCCTGAACGGGCCCCGCGCCGCCAGTCTAAACGACGCTGTGGCCGACCTTACCAACGTAAGCGGGTGCATGGCCGTTCCTAATGCAAGCGGGCTTCTGGATGCAGTTGGGTCGCGTGATGCTCGGTTACCGTTTCTGTGCCACGTGAGGTGCGTGTCCTTTCGTACATAGCGTACGGCAGGGTGCCTGCTACCTGCTCGCATGCCTACTTGATACTTGTATTTCTGGTTTACGATTTGCCTTCCTACCGTTGACTACGACTGTCCCTTTGGTAATGGACCCTAGGCCGGCGTGGTCGTCGTGGTAGCGGCTGGCAACAACAACGGCGGGGACACTTGCAGCTACAGGTACAGTATAATCATCAATTCACCCCAGGGAAATGGGACTAGGCCGGCGTGAAACTCTTGAAACGATGGAAACTCTTGAAACTTGCCTTGCTAAACACTTGTTCATGCGGCCGTCACCGCACATCCCCTCGCGTTGCAGCCCCGCCTCTGCTCCGTCCGCCATCGCGGTCGGTGCGACCAACAAGGATGACTCGCTGGCATCCTTCTCAAACGTGGGCAGCTGCGTCTTCACCTTCGCACCCGGGTCGTACATCGTGTCGGCCAGTTACTCTGGCGACAACACGGAGGCGACCATGTCGGGCACAAGCATGGCAGCCCCGCATGTGAGTGTAGCTTAAAAGCTAGGAAGGATATCATTCCGCTAATTTGTACTCTGGGGAGTGGATGGGAGGGATGAATGTGCGCTATAGCAAGCAAACGGACTGGGTTGTCGTAAGCCACTACTACCTGAACGGGTTTCATACAAAGCTTGCTGACCTATTTTCCTTGCTATTCACGAGCGTAAACATCGTCGCTGCCCACCTCCCTTGCACCATCCGCCGCCACAGGCTGTTGGTGTGGCGGCCATGGTTCTGCAAGCTACCTCCGGTGCTTCTGTCGCTACCGTCCGGGACAGTATTGCAGCCGCGGCCGCAAATATCAGATTCAGCTCGTCGTCACCGTCTAGGCTCCTCAATGCGCAGACAGGACGTCTTGCATCCTCGTCCTCGACGCCGGTGCCAACCGCTCCGGCTACCCCCACACCGACGGTTGCACCGACGCCTACCGCTGCGCCAGCCCCTGCACCGACCGCAACACCCACACCCACACCGACGCCTGGTGGCGTCTTCACATGGCCGTGGTTTTCTACCCCTACCCCCACGGCGGCGCCCACGCCCACACCCACGCCTACACCCACGGCAACTCCAAAGCCTACCTCCAGTCCAACAGCTGCACCAGCGCCATCTTCGACGAATACGCTGTTTTATAACCCTCCCAACTGGTGCAACTCGTGCGCTTGGTGCATCATGTGTTCTTGACCTTGTAGATAGCATGCAGATACGGTAATCATCGTTAATACGATACAAGACATACGCTAATACAAGACGTACGCGGTAGACATGTGCATGCAGGCTATTGTCTGTATATAAAACACTGGGTAGTACATATGTTGCTGGGTATGGTAGGGAAAAATGTGTAGCTTGCTAGTTTTGTGTGCTTGTTTGGCAATACATGTTGTGTGGCCGAATCTCTTACAGGGTGTATTTGCCCGGTGCCATGTGGTCATGCATCATTTTTTCCCTGGTGCCTGGTCGAACAAAAGCGGCGTGTCCGCTTTCATAAATAAAGTGGAATAACATACAATGTCAACACGTGTATAAAGTGTGTGCACAAGTTTACCGTACATAGGTGGATATTACCTGTAACGCATAACATCTCGCCACGTCCCTAAACAAGTGCCTTCGCGAACAGGGATGGACGGGTGGGATGCGCGCTGAACAGTACAAAAAAGATAAAGCACCAAACTCACGTGCGCTATTCATACCGCGCTGCGGACACGGGCTGCGGCGAAGCGACCTAAACGGTTTGCATATCATTACGGCAAAGCATAAGCCTTTGCTTTAGACGCCTATAGTGAGGATATTACGCCGCAGCTACTGTTCGAGCAATTAATTGTCAGCGAACACTTTGCACAGATGTGGGTGATGAAGTGGGAAAAGCTTACTGGCGGTTGGCACTTGATAATTTCCGGGACCGTACACAGAGAGAACGAGGACGTCAGATTGCTCTCAGCCCGTCCGGATTGCCATTGGTTCAGGACGATTGCGGACATTTGTTTGGGAATTGCACGTTGGCCAGAACGCTACATCACGCGATGGAGGCAGAGTCAGGACAGGATGAATCGATTGATCGCATTAACTGTGGCTTGGGACTTCGACTACGACAATTCATATGTATATGTGAGATGTAGTGTGTTCGGCGGCCATTTTGGCGCTGGATGCAGTACCCTGCCACGTCGATCCCTCGACCGTTAGGAGCGTTGATAGTTGCGGACTTTTGGGCACGTCTTCCATCCTTTGCTGCATTGGGACGAGCACAAGAAACTGGAATCAGGTTCAACCTAATTATCCTTTTTTGGGTGTTACTGGCACAGGCAAGGTTTGCTGTCGTGTGCCAAATGTGGAGCCTCCGCAAAGGTGGTTTTGTCAAACTGTTTTTCTCCTCTCTTTTGTCGGGACCTAGGTTTTGGGTTTGGACTGTGTTTTGGGGATACTGTTTTTTGGGGATAATGTTTAATGGCAAGGCCTGTTGTTGTAACTTGGTGGGTCTCCTCAGTAGTAATGCTTTACATGCCTTCTGGCCTAGAGCTAGTGAAGCTGGCATGGCCAAATCCGTCGCGGAAAAGGCCCCAGCGTGTCCTGCAAGCACTAGAAGCCGTTTTGGCTCCGCTGTAAGAATTGCTTATCGCAGAGGCCTTACGCCAACTAACCCGGCTTCCGCAACGCAAGCCCGCCGTGCTAATATGGCCCTATCAGCCTTTGGATCATAACGCCACTTCAAGAAGAAGCATCGTGGGGTCTTGACTGACGCCACGACTTTGTTGCATAGTTGCAGGTAGGTATATTTGCAATTTCAAATTTGGCTTCAATCCATGGCCAGCATGACAGCAAGTTGTCATGCGCAGCATGCGGGACAAGGGTCCCGCTTTTTACTCCCATATTATGATTGCTTGCGACTTGTTGTTTGATGCTGCGTGCTATGGCTAGTACAGAGCTCGAGATTCGTGTTGGCGTGCCCAAGTAAGGCATGCTTTTAGGATATCATGGAGAAGATTCGATTCTAATTTTGTAAGGTTCACAAATAAATATGTTAGAAATTGACGGAGGGGCTTCTGCGAAGAAGCAGAGACGTTCCAGCAAGGCGGAGGACGCAGTCACGGCGGCGGAAAGGTAAGGCTGAAGGAGACGGATATTGATAACACGGTATAGAAGAACTAGGTTCGCATATTGACATGCCGGTACAGTTGTAATATTTCTGCTGTGTCTTGGCGATCTGGTTAACCTCCCGTGCCTTGGCAATTTGCAGGTGCGGAGCCTGCGCCCAAACGTTATAGAGCGCACTCTACAAAGTGGCCGACAATTCATCCCACTGCCTAGCAGTCGTATTGCTGCTCCTAACCTGTTTCCCGCTTTCCATGTGTTTGCCTTGCCGTGAACCCCTCTACCCGCTCCGCTCCCGCATGCAGGCGAAAGCAGATAGATGCAGAACGGCGCAAGCTTCCTGCCTGGGCCGCGCGGGAGAAGCTTCTCGAGCTGCTTCTGGAGCACCGCACTCTAGTGCTGGTCGGAGAGACGGGCTCAGGCAAAACGACCCAGATCCCCCAGTTCCTCCTACGTGCGCGATTTGGTTACAGTGCGCCATGCAAGGACCCTGGAGGCAAACAAGACGCTGGCGCAGCAGCAGTAGCATGCTTCGATGGTGGCGCTCTACATAGCAACGGTGCTGCTGACCCATCCGACCGGGAGGGACCCCGTGGAGCTGCGACGGAGGGGATGCAGGCGAATGGCTCTGCGAGTGGCAACACCAACAGCGGCGGTGCAAACGGCACAGGCGCTGGCAGTTCCGGTGTACAGGCGAACAAAAGCATAGTAACCGGTGGTGGCGTTATTGCTGTGACGCAGCCGCGTCGTGTGGCGGCCATGACGGTGGCTCGTCGCGTAGCGGAGGAGATGGGTACCAAGCTGGGGCACAAGGTAGGAGGTGGGATTTCAGTCGGGAAACGCCCCGAACTGCTGGGAAACCCAGGACCCTCTGAGATGAAGAACCATACCGGAGGCTCAACCGTTTGCACTCCACAAATATCCAGGTCTTTAGATGCCACCGGTGCCCCTGGCACGTCACCAGTTAATTGCACGCGTAGGACCCTTTCCTCCCCAATCCCGCCAGCTAACCCGGACTTCCGGACCATGCCGTTCATATTGCTTAAGTTGTTGCCTAAGTTATTCATTCCTCGCCATAATAATCCCCAACAAGGTGGGGTACGCTATCCGCTTCGAGGATGTGACCTCGCCCTCCACCAGCATCAAGTACATGACGGACGGGTTGCTGCTGAGGGAGGCCCTGGTGGACCCGTTGTTGAGCAGGTGGGATGGATGGGGAATGGGAGGGAAGTGAGGGAGAGGGTATAAAAGGGAAGTATTGGGAAGCCTGGGGCTGTGGCTAGTGTGCATTTGAGCACGACTCGAATGGGGCTTGCCATGAAGACAAGACGGCGCCGTTGCGACGGGTGCGTCCAGGAGGGTGCGCGGGACTGGGAGTAACAGAACGGTTGATGGTCTGGGAAGATGTGCACTATGCAGCAAACTGGATTCATTTAAAGTGATTCTTGTTGCGGCCAGCTTGTCCCACGAAGAAGCTCTTTTGTACGGCCCGTACCTTATGTTTTGTGTTCTCTCTTGCCGTGCAGGTACCGCATCGTCATCATTGACGAGGCACATGAGCGGACGGTGCACACCGACGTGTTGTTTGGGCTGCTCAAGGGGGTGCAGGTGCGGGGCCCGGGGTTTTAGATGCCTCCACGTCCATTGGGGTGTCCCGGAACGCATTGGAGCCCTCCTTGCTTTTGTATTTCTAACTTTTGTATCCAGAAACGTGCACTCGTATATCGCAGGATTGTTGCACGCTGGCCGCTTTCCAAACCCCGTTGTGTTGTCTGTTTCCGTCGCTTGCTCGCTGCTCATGTGATGCAACCGACATAATTCTAAAATGGTCGAGACCACTGATGTTGGCTTGTTGGGAAAGATGAAGGTCATCTCATCAAATCCTTGAGTGTTTCGGTTCATTCATAAAATTAGGTCCTCGTGTAGCAGCACATGAGCGCACATTGTTTCCTTATAATTCATTCTGCAGCGGCCCTGCACAATGCAGCCTTCGGTCGGCCCGGCCTGATTTTCTACGCATCAAATCGGTGCCCCCTTGTTTGCTACCAGTTTGGATTCAAAGCTATTCGCTAACGCGTTTGCAGCGCATGGAATCCATCGGCACTGCAGCAAGACCCCCAACGATCCTAAGAGCATTCAATCCCACTTCTGGCCAGCCCTCATTCGCCCACATGTCTTCCCTGCCGCCTCTCTACGCGTCCATTCGCATCACGGCAATGTGCGCATCACGGCCATGCGCCGCTAGGCCAGGCGCGGTGACGACTTCCGTCTTATTGTCATGTCGGCCACATTGGATGCAGCTCGCTTTGTGGACTACTTCCCCGGGGCGGTGGCAGCACTGATACGCGGCCGACAATTCCCTGTGCAGGTAGGGACTTGGAGCAGGGTTGGCGGTTGGTTAATTGGTTGTTGACACAGTTAGACGATTCCCAGGCAACGGTGGTGGGTTCCTGGTATGTGGGGGAGGGTGGCGGTAAGAACGGCGCCGTGGACCGCGGTTGCTGGCTCGTTCCAGCTGATTGAGCCAGCTATTACGTTGGCATGCATAGTTAAAGAACCCATGCACGCTGCAACTGCCCAGCTTGGACACCATGCCGTGCGCACGTTCAAGTTCACGGAATCCTCAGTACCCTCCCTCCACACCACGCAGGTGATGTATACAGCAAAGCCGGAGGACAACTACCTCGACGCCGCAATCAACGCCACGCTACAGGTATGATGTGTGTGTGTGTGTACCGTAGATGGTGAATGTACAAGCGCAACGGAAGTACGAGGTTTGCTGTAGCCTGCATAATACGTACTGCGCCACCTTGCACCTTCGTGGGAACGAAAAGCATCCTTTGCATTATATTCGGTTAGGTTCTTCGATTCACCTAAATTCATAAACTGGGAATAACTGCGTAAGCTATTGCGATATTAAGGTGGTAACGAGAGGATTACGCTTTATCAGGCTCAGTCTTTCTGCTTTCTTTTAGCTCAGGACACATTCAGTGATACTGCGTCGCCGTCTGCTCAGCCGTGGCTGTCTGGGATCTAACTGACAGAAGACAGTAGACAGTTTCCGTCCCCACCTGCTGTGTTCTGTGGAGACTGCCTATCCAGCCGCTGAGGATACGGCCATGAGCGTCGTGCTGCTGCTTGTAGTGGTGGGTGACGAGGACGAGGGCAGAGCCACTGACTGGCTGAGTGGGTGGGTGGACCGCCGCCTTGTGCCGAGGGGCATTCCCCCGGTAGAGGATGAGACGGCTCTCGCAACTCAACGTAGTCACCTTGCCCTGACACCAGCCAAGCTTGGATGCGTCCCTTCAAGCGCTATCCCACAAATGCGCCTTGCGCTTCCTCTCCTTGCAAACCTTTTGATTTGGGACCGCAGCCATCAAGTACTCCTTCCATCTGCCATTGTATCCCTAAAGCTTCCTTGATCCTTTCAGATCCAAAAACAACGATCCCGTTTGTTCGTCTGTCTGTCTGTTTGTGTGGCATATTTTTTTTTGGTTTCTGTATAACTCCCTGGTTGTCTATCTGTCTGTCTGTCCGTCAGGTCCACACAGATGAGGGTGAGGGGGACATTTTGGTCTTCCTTACCGGGCAAGATGAGATAGACTCCGCGGAGAGGCTGCTAAAGGTCAGGAACCAAGTCATGCTGCTTGCTGCTGTGCGCAATTCATACTCAGCCGCTGCTTTTGGGGAAGCGGTGCGATCATACATCGTCGGGACAGGGGAGGGTTGCTGGGGGGGGAACGTAGTGAGGTAATGTTCCTGCGGCCGCTTTTGGGGGTAGTGGGTGGCCGGATGGGGAAGTAAGGGGGGTTCTGCGCTGAAATGAGCCCAACGGAGGAACAATCGTCTCAAGGCAGCCACCCGTCGGCCCTGCCTAAGCTGCTCGGGCATATGGGCATCTGCAATTGGTGTTATTATGAGTTATACTTCACACGTCCGGTGATTTGCCTGTGTCCCCACGGCTTCACTCGTTTGTGGTTCGTCTTTCCCCCACGGCCCCTGGCCCTCTGCGCCCTGCTTGGCTTAACCCTGTTCCGGGCGACACAGGACCGTCTGGCCTCCCTGCAGCCACCTGCCGGTGTCGCCTCCTCCAGGCCCTCCCCTTCCGCCGCTGAGGGCTCCAAGGCGGACCCCTGCCGGGAGCTGCTGGTGCTGCCCATATACGCTGCATTGCCGCCCGAGCAGCAGATGAAGGTGGGGGGGGAGCTTGGTGCCCGTTGCGGCAGCGCTGACAGGCGAGGTTCAGGCGCAGCGGGAGAAAATGGACCCTGAGGCTGATTTACCTCTCTGTATTGTGAGGTTGTTACAGTGGGCTCTAGACCCGTGAAGAGCAGAGCCATCGGTACTGTACGGTACGGTAAAGTACTGTGTTGTTGAAGGGACGAGGCCAAATAACGGGTTCAGTTCTTACCGTAGTCTCTTCGCGGGTTCTGGCGGTTTACGGCCCAGTGAATGGGGGGTCTTTCCTCACAATTGTCACAGTGCACGAGTTCCTTGAAACCTCTACGGATCCTAAATAACCCATTTCATCCTGTTTGTCGTACCCGGGTTTGCCGTGCCGTTCCCTCGTTGCGCCGCCAGGTATTTGAGCCCGCACCCGAGGGTCAGCGTAAAGCCATCCTCGCCACCAATATCGCCGAGACGTCCATTACCATCCCTGGAGTCAGGTGGGGCCATGCAGTGCACCTTAGCGTGCATTGTTGTGTGCGGCTGTCTGTCCGTATATCAGTCTGTGCATCCGTCAACGTTCGTTTTTCCGCCCGTGCTTCTGGCCCCGCATGTGCACATCCCGAAAATATACTGAAGGCCCGTTTCGAACACGGATCGTGGTTCCAGGGCTTCGAATGTCGTACTTGCTACATAATGCCCGGTGGTATGTGTGTCGGAAGGGAGCATTGCCTTCGTAGTACGTGAGGGCTTTGGGTTGGGTGTGGTGGTTGTACATCTATGTGTGTGTGTGCATTACTACATGTTTATTTCGTTAGTCGTATGTTCATATGTGTGTCGCGTTGGTGTTGCTAGGCGCGTGGAATGCGTGGGCAAGAACGGGACCGGGGCGGCCCCGCCGTCGGCCGGCCCCGCCTTACGATTCCCTGTCCCTACCTACCCGCGTATTTGCCTGTTCCCGTCCGTTAGTCCATTCAACCATATGCGCACACCCCACATGCCTTCCCTTCCACTGAGTACACCACTAGCTGGGTTCCGGACTCACTCCCTCTGCTGCTCCTTGTTACCGCTGCTCCCCTTACGCCCACCTATGGTCGTACATCGATACCGTACAGGTACGTCATTGACACGGGCCACGTCAAGGCGCGTGACTACAACGCCAAATTGGGTCTAGAGTCTTTGGCGGTGGTGCCCGTCTCCCAGGCTCAGGCACGGCAGCGCAGCGGGCGGGCAGGTCGCGAGGGCCCCGGGAAGGCCTTCCGGCTGTACACGGAGTCGGACTTCTCCTCCCTGGCGCCCGTCACACCGCCCGAGATCACCAGGTGTAACCTGGGGAGCGTCGTACTGCAGCTCAAAGTAGGCGGGGTGGTGGGCGGTGGTTGGGCTAGCAAGGGGGTTCAGGGGACAACCAAGGAAGAGTGACAGGGCCCACCCTTCGCTTGATGGTGGTTAGAGGTCGTAAGGTGCGTTCCGTGCGTTTTGCGTGTTAAGATGTGAAATGTAGATCTAGTAATTCGCGGACGAGGAGACAGCCTTGGATTGGCAAAGCTAGGTTTTTCGCGTGTCGGGTTTTTATCAGCAACATGCCAGCCAGTGCGTGTATGTGTGTGCGCCAGTGAGTGCACTTGTGAATGTGCCTGGGAGTTGCCCCAAAACTCTTTTGCTGCTTTAGCGCGGCTCTGTCTTCCCCACAAAACCCCAGGCGATGGGCATCCAGGACGTACTTGGGTTCGACTTTATGGACCCACCACCGCGAGCGGCAATTCTGAGGTGGGGTTTTGTTCATGTGCGTGGATGGGATGATGTGCAAACGGGGAGCTGAGGTTTTGAGGTGGGATCGGGGCTTAGGATTAAGAACTTCGGATAGGAACAGTGCGTATCTGGACGAGGCGTAACACGCGTGGAAACAAATGCCCCGATGGGGGTTGCTTATCCGCCGCCACCTGTTATCCCAAGGAGCAGCAGAGGAGCAGTTTCCCGCAGACAGTCGCATCGTCACTACAATTATGGTCCATGAGAGGATGGTCTGAGGTTGGCCCAAATCAGGGTGGGGGGGAGGGAAGGCAGGCATGTCCCAAGGGCAGGGCGGAAGGACCCCGGTGAGCGCTTAGTGAGCCAGCGGATCATCCGGAGGGCGGGGAGGCCATGATCTCACGATGTCGGTCACCGGGCGGGGGGGGGAAAGCGCGTGTTCGCCTCCCCGCCCGCCCTTGCCTTCCATACCTAGGGAGCCCCGGCTTAGTTGTTGACTCCTGCAATTAGGTTCGGGAATTGTTTTAGAAACCACCTGGCGCGCTTTGGGATGGCCGGGTTGGATCTGCAGTTGCATGTTTCAGTCCTTGCGTCGTCCTCCACACAGGCCTCCCAACTGCCCGGCTCCCCAGCTGCTGTGCTTGGTCAAATCTCTGTCTGAACTTCCCCTTTCAATTCTTTCTCCATCACGCTCAGTGTGATACCGAAATGTGAATGGTCTCCTCCCTGCTCTGTGTGCTTTCGCATGACCTTATCTCTTTCTCTCTTAAACTCCATGTCCCGCAGATCCTTAGAGTTGTTGTACGCCCTAGGCGCCCTGGACTCCTCGGGTCGCCTGACTGAGGGCGTGGGCTCACGGCTGGCGCGTCTGCCTGTGGACCCCATGTTTGGTCGGGTGCTGCTGGCGGCTTGCGAGATGGGGTGCGGTCAGGAGGGGGTGGCTGTCGTGGCCATGGTATCCACGGATAACGTATTCCACACGCCAAGGTGGGTCCCCGGGGCTAATGGCCTTAGGGCGGGGCTTTGCGAATGAGCCCATCCGACTATGCTGCACATAAATGTGGAGTATTGGATGACGTGCACGCTGCTATAGTACCTGTTTGGTCGGGGAAATTGGGAGAGGAGGAATAGGCAATACCAGGATTAACATACGCTGTTGAAAGAAGGTTGGCTGGGGGAATGCGGTCTGGAAGTGCAATGCGAGGCAGGCGGGGCACTGGCAAAGAAGTTTGCGGGGATGCCCGTGCACGCCCTCTGACAGTTTGTCCAGATAACGCTCCCGTACTTCGGGGTGATATCAAATACGATGCCAATAACATATTGGCGATCTGGGCATGGCTTCCTACTGGCATAACGATAATGCACTTCTTGCCATGGCTCTTGACATCCAATGACGATTCGTTTTTTGATGCTGCAAAACTGTGCCTGGAAAGATGTGCAAGTTTCCGCACGTATGCATGCGTCTTTGTCTTTGCTTTGGTGGATGATGAAGCGAAGGGCACGTCTGAGCGGCCGCCCTGCCTGCCAAGTGCGGAGGGTGAGCCGCTTCCCAGGATGAAATGCCTTATTTTGTCATCCTTGCCCTGACACCAAAGCCAAGAGAGCTCACACACCAGGCGTTGTTTCCTCCTGCCTGCCACTTAGAAACACCGCCAAACCAACACATCAGGCGATGTTAGTTTGCCCTCTCCATTCCCGCGTGTCCGTGTGGTCCCCGCCCCGCCCTTCTACGGCAATGACATATGCCAGTTCGCGTATGGCTCCATCCCGCCGACTGTAATCCACACCCCAACCCTTCACCCAACCCCTCTCTTCACCCTCCTCCACCCGGAACCTGCAGGGCAAAAGAGCGTGAGTGGCGAGCTGCGCGGCTCAAGTTCCTGGCCCGCGAGGGGGACCACCTCACATTGTTAAACGTGTTCCGGGGCTTCCGAGAGCTACCCAAGGTAATGTTGTCAGACAGGACTGAGCGAGGCCCAATGAAATATGATAGGGCAGGGGTTCATGTGGGAGAAGAAGGTGAAATGCGAGTGGGTAAGCCGCGGGAGGGGGGAGCAGGAAGGCGGAAGTATTGATCAGCGGTGTTGGTGTCCCCGGTAGTCGGCACCCTGTATCCGGTATTGTATGGCGCTTGTTGGTTGATTGCTGATGGGTAAAAGATTGTTGACTTGCCATGGTGGCGGTGTGACGATGGCATGGACTGTGGCATTGCTTGCGTGGTTGCAAAGCCCCTGCATCCTGAACCCCGCATTCAGTCTCCTTTCCGTTTCTCTCTCCGTAGCCGAGGACGAGTACCCAGTCCCCGCAATCTCTGTCCACACTCTCCTGGCCCTGCTCTGTTCCTAACTGTTGCGACTCCATCATGCACCTGCGCTACCGAACAGGACAGCCATAAAGCCCGAACCACTTGGTGCTCAGACAACTTCATTAACATCAGGTGAACAGCAGTCGTGGGACAGTGAGAAGGGAGGGTCAAGGGAGATGTCTTCATTTCGCAAGCCTCCTCCGTTTGGCGCCCTTTTTGTTGATGCGGTACAGCGGGCGAGTGGCAGTCTTGTCGAGGGCATTTGCGTTCGGGCATGTCTAACTGGCTGGCTGCGTGCCATTGCGCTGGCCGCTTGTCCGGTGTTCCTCCGCGTCTTCCTCCTGCGTCATCATCTCCCCGTCGTTGCTTCCGCAGTACATCCTTAGCAGTCCAGGAAATGAGCGTGTGTGCATGCATGTGTGTATGTATGTGAGTGTGTGCTTGCCGGATGAACCTGAACTCTGCCGGAACTCCAGAGGCTACTAGCCATGCTAGAACGAGTAATGGCTTAATGTCTGTGAAGCAATTCCCCATGCACACTGGCGCCTCCACGCACACATGCACATGCAGGGCGATGCGCAAGGCCGAGGACATTTACGACCAGCTGGTTCGCTTCCTGGGCCCGCCCTCACCGCCGGGTCTGGGCCTGGCCCTGGTGTCCTGCGGCGACGACACCGCACCTCTCCGACGGGCCCTGACTGCTGGGCTGTTTCCTCATGCCGCCAGGCTGCAACCCGATGGGTCCTACCGAGTGCTGGCCACCGGGCGTCAGGTGCGGAGACTGGAATGGGGTTGGGAACGGGCTGAGGGGGAAGACAAACTCGGGCAAGACCCACCCGTGATCAGCCCGATCCCGACCCCGATCTACTCATTTCGTAAAGGGGGGAAGGGAAACTGGGAGGCGCTGCCACATCCACCATCAGCATGCTTCTTTGCTCTTCGCAGAGGATCCTTGCCGCTTTTTCCATTCAAATCTTGATAATAAGCCGCACCCGTCTTTTGCGCTTGAAATCTGTGGTTCAACTCACACACATAGAGCGGCTATTGTTATTTTCCTTAGCATGTACTAGATGCTTTTCCCCTCCTTTTCCCATCCTCTCGTCGCGTTCCCCTTGCTTAATGTTCAGGTGTTCCTGCACCCCAGCTCCGTCCTGCTTGATCGCAAGCCCGACTGCTTGGTCTTTAACGAGCTCATGCACACCACCCGGACCTACGCACGAGATGCAGTGGCCATCGAGGCCAGATGGCTGCCCGAGCTGGCGCCTGCTGTGTTCGCAGCCAAGGCTGGCGCGGCAGCCGCCAGCGCCGCTGGCACAGCTACTGGGGCAGCGGGCGGAACGCCAACCCGAAGATGATGCCGCTTAAACGACTTGTTTAAAGTACTTGTTTTGCGCTGTGCCTTACATTTACGACGTATCGTGATTGAATGACGGGTGAGGGAAGAGGAGTGAGGAGTGAGGGTGAGGAGATGTGGGCTGACCACGTCCGGACGGGACGGGGCGGTATCGAACGTGACAGTGTGAGGCGGTGGTGTGAGGCCCAGGGGAGATGAAAAGAATCTCATTGTGGGGCGCCGATGAGGATGTGTCCTCCCTAAATGATGCCGAAGGCCCGAGATACCAATGCGCGGACTCAATTGCATATGTCGCGTATAGGGTGCAGTTCATGGTGTCGTGAAGGGTACTCAGATCCGTACGTTCAGGCGCGCGCTATAGCTGTTTTTTTATGAGGTTGGCGTCGATGGGGGCTGGGCTCGTGCATCGTAGGGATAGCGTGATGGTGTGCGTGTGTGGGGGTATATGTGTACATGATGCAGCCTAAAAAGCTCTGCGACAGGAGCAATGCGGTGAGACTCTTTGCGTATACACGCGTGAAGACCAGGACTAGGAACCCAACGACGAAGTTCCCATCTCCCGGTACGCGCCATCCAAGGCCAGCGGATGGATCAGCGGCCAGAGCCATAGCTTACGCGGATTCCCGAAAAGTTAATGCCAAACAAAGGACCCGACTTTGAGGTGTGATTGGCGAGCCACGGACCCTCTGCGTAACGAATAATGGTCAACAGCGTTATCGCATGGCGATGGAGGGTAAAGGCTTGACGGGTGGTGGGTGTTGTCGTACAGTGAATTGGCACCTATGCTTCAGCCCAAATATGAAATACCTGTGGCATTACGGGCCCTAGCGAGCGGCGCGATTGCTTCATACCAGCCACGCAGACACAAGGCCGGCCCGGTGTGTTTGAAGAACATGTCGTCCGAATGCCCCAGGCTGTGGCGCTACCTTTGCAGAACACCGGCGTCTACAATGAAGCAGTACGCCGTTAGCTGGAAAGAGTATGATGCGGTGCAGAAGCACGAAGGTGGACCACATGGAAGAGATGCGACGTGGAACCACAGGCCTCACAGCTGCAAATGCCGTGCTAGGTAGTGGCCGCTTCTCTTTACTGGGGAAGGTCACAAGCCGTGTGGGTGATGGCGCCGGGGATAGTAATGTGCGGAGTGGAGCGGGCAAGAGCATGGCGGCCTGGCGGCGGATGGTAGGGTAGAAAGGTAAACAGCCGGACTGTAGTCGGGGGTACGGACGGGTCTAGTCGCGTGGGGCATGTAATGGCCTGGCTGGGGACGGTGTAAGGTTGAAGCTTCAGGGCGTTTTTTGAACGTTGCGAGGGAACCGGACAGAACGATTTACTGGGATTCAACGAACCGTAGAGAGGCGATCCGTTGGTTCCGCATACCTTTTTATTGTTTACGTAGTTTCTAAATTAGAAACAATATAGCGTATCCACTAAGGATTTCTAGGTCGTCTTCTGGGCCACGTTTAGCCGGAAATCATATGATTGTACGGAGCGGGTGGGTTCCAAGCGCCGTTCCAACAAAAACTTGACGCGAGTTAAAAAGTAAGGGCGCTGGGCCTGCGTTTCGCTCTGCCGCCGCTGCGGATCCACTGTCGCTAGATCCGCCAGCTGCTATTGCGATATTTGATTGTTACAGAATAGGAGGTTTCTAGGCCGTTTGAACAAATTGCCATTTCTACGATTTATCATACCATACAGCACCATTCACCATTACCACACTGTACTACGCCATACGAACTGGAAATCCAAGGCGGTTGATTCCTGCCTTCTAAGATCCCTCCTCATCCATTCGCCCGAACATCCGCAGAGACAGAGGGTTCAGCAATCGCCACCAATCCAGCGTACGAATCTCGATCCATCAACTGTAATCTCAACTCCGCATCTCAACACCTAGCCATAATCTCACGCCCCCGTCAATGTCGGGGGTCTCCCCATGTTAGGTTTTCTCGTTAGTTGTTAAGTCGTTAACTCGACTCGTGGACGTGCGTTTGGATTAGAGATAATGTACGACATTTTCGGGAGCCAGCTAGGCTCTGGATAACTATTTAAGCCCTTACTGTTGTTTAGATTGTTATGTCATCGTTATTGCATCCTGTGGATTAGTAGCAGGCTTAAGTCGCTCGGCCCTCTTTGTAATTAACGTGACATCCCAACGAGAACCGGAGTCCAATCCCTTTCACCCCAGGAATCGAACTCTATAATACAGTTGTTGAGAAGGAACTGATTCCAGTTGGCGACTGGAGGAAGGATTAGTTCCTAACTTGCCCGATCTGCAGGGTCCGACATCAGACGCTGGCTGAGAGACAAGGAAGGTAATAACATTAAGCTTACAGATAATGGTGTAGGAATGCCTTAAATAGTCTATCAAAGCCATGCACGACACAGAGTCGTACTGATCAAAGCCAAACCATACCTACTCGGTAACGAACTCAAATCCCTCACAGTTGTGTCAACCAGACCAGATCTGTTGCGATCTGCTGGATAGCAGCAGTGCAGAATTTGTCCAACTTCAACATGTCACAAAATTTACATTCAAAATGAAGTTTAAGAGTTACGGGATGCAAACGCGTAGACACGGAAGAAACCCAAGTTGCGCGAGCGAAGGCCAGCGAATTCCTTCTATTCCAGCGAATTCCTTCTATTAGATTAGAAAACGCATGAATGGGGGCAGCTTATTGCATTGTGAGCCAGAGGAAGGAAATCTGTGAGTTGAATTTAAACTTAGATGTGTTGTAGCCAAAGTTTCAAAACGCGGTACACGGTAATTTCATAGTGCGGTGTTACGGTGTTTCGTGCGGTATTCCCAGTTTCGTAATGTCGTATAACAGTCGGCGTTCTGGTTGTTCCTCCAACACAATCAGCGAACGGTGAATCATCTTCAGCGCGCTGCCGGCTTCCACGTTTACACTCTATTACGTGTAGCGGAGTAAAATGCCTAGACTTTATGGATGTGCCGCTCAGGTCACACCATGTAGACTCTCCAACGCTATTTATCAACACATTTGACACAACATAATTTGAGAATTAAACATAATAAGGCTTAACGTGCGAAAGCTTAGCCAGTCTTGCGACTGAAGACCATCGCGAAGGCTACGTAGGACCTATGTGAACGATTTGGTTAATTATGCCCAATACATGAAGGCAATAACTTGCAGCAATGCGAGATGTTCAAGGGTACGTTGAGTTGTCTCCATACATTGGCATACGTGATAGCATTATCGGCTTTGGCGATAGCTGCAAATGATTGGAGGGAAGGGCATCATCACGAGGCCTTGGTCCAGAGGCGCGAGGCATTGTCCATAACACCGGCGACTGTGGATTGCCGTAACGGCTGGGAGTTCTTCCGTGCCTTGGCCAACCAGAGCATCGAGCGCCTTCAGATCATATCGAACATTCAGCTTTACGACGCGGACTGGGGCACGGGGGGGCCTCCATTAGTTTTAGAGCGGAACGTATCGATCGAGGGCGCGAACAAGGAACGCGAGCACTGGTTCATCATCAACATAAACTTTGTTAAGTCCAAGGTGAGCTATAGTGGCTCTTAAGGGAAGAGCGACGTTAGCCGACGTTAGCCTACCACCACCTTATTAACGAGAAGGATTGCGTGCAAACTTGCTTGCGTGCACAGAAGCGCGCAAACATTGTTGATCACAATGGAACAGCCATAAGTTAGTTAGCAATAACCCACTTATACCTAATCGTTTGTGGAGGCTGCAGGTTCTCGTTTACCTTGTAGCTCGCACTTCTCCCTCACCAGCTACCGTTTTCGTCCAGGTTATTTTTAGTCATTCGCATTTAGCACATTCGCCTTTATATAGCCCCTCCAGCCACGCTCCATCCCACCTATATACACCCTAGGTTCCTCCCTCGTTCCCTATTCCCTTCCCTCCTCCATACCTCCCCGTTTTGTTAGGTGCAGCTGAGCTACGGTATATGGATGCGTTTCTACAACCTGGTGCTGGTGCACGGGGCCACGGGACCTGTCTTCCAGGTGTGTCCACACTCCGTACGTAGCAAGGCTGCATGTATGTGTGTCTAGAACCCCTCGGGGCTATCTTATGACATTACACACAATCACAGTCAGGAACATCACCAGCAGCTCAAACTCTCGCTTGCAGTATCGTATATGGGGTGCTCAGGATTACTTAGGGTTTAGGGCTTAGGACATGCATTTCTTTCTTCAGATACAAACGTACTACTCGCAAGTGCTAAGCCTGCAGATCCGCTATTGCTTAGATGCGTGTCCCTCACATACGCACACATACACATACACACACATACGACAACCCACACGCATCACACGCAATCGGCATGTCCGTATAACGCAGCACGCATCTAAAGGGGGGGACCCGGGTAACCGAGCTGCTGCTGCTGCTGCTGCTGCTGCCGCTGCTGCTGTTCTTACCCTTAAGTATGTGCACACGCACAGCGACACATCATCCCAGCCATAGATGATCCCGTTTGGTTGCGGCTGGGCAGGCTAGGCAGACGTGCATTAGACCTGAACCCAGGCGGCGGCAGCAGCAGCAGCAGGAAGGATGGCAAGACGAGTGTCCATTCGGCATGCGCGAACCACCGGACGCTTGATGATGTGTTGATTTTGAGTTGCAGCGAGCATGCCGGGGGTGCAGGGTCCCATACGAAAGGGGAGCTGAAGGCCACCCTGCTGCCTGCGCGCACTAAGCTGAGGATCGCAGCTTGGAGCGTCATCATGATGATCATCAGGAGCACCAGAGAAGGAAAAGGAGAAAAAGGGATGAAGAGGAGACATAGCCACGTGTAACTCAGGCGTGGAGATTTAAACCAAATGAATGACAGTTTTTCGGCGAGAGACCCGTATGCGCTCCAATGTCGTGTCTAGGCGTGTAGAATCCCAACTCGCTTTGGATGGCTGTGTGTCACAGCACAGGGCAGAACCAGTGATGCCTTTTCGCATGTTGCCTTCCATTACGCGTCTTACTCGCCGGCGAAGTGCCCGGCAACCGCCGGTTGCTCCGCGAGCCAAGGCTTCCCTTGTGCAGCAGGTAAATGAGGGACAGCCAGCCTTTGACGAATTCATGGCATCGCCAGGTACAACGGGGCCGTGCTTATTTTTATGACAGTGAATATCTTTCGCCACCTGAACGCCAGGCTGCTTCACGTCTGAAGGGAAGACATCTTTGGGAAGACGTGCAAACGATTATAGTCACATCCGCTTAATTAGCGCTCCCTGGATGAATGGGTTCGCGATTGTGGAGCGGAGGGGCCTGCAGCTCCTGAGCCAGTCGGCACAGCTGAGGCGTTTTAGACGGGCCCTGGGCCCTGGGCGTACTCACACGCCGGACACCTGTTCGCTGACACGGTTATCAACCTGTCATCATTGCCATTATTTCAAGTATCGTCGAACGGCCAGTTAATCCTTAGCTAGTAGATAGACTTCGCAGTTGCTGAATGTCACAGGGCAGAGGCCGCTTTACCGCTTGCTTCGTTGCTCCAGCAGTGTTTCAAGTAAGTAGTCCAAGTAGCATTCAACCAACAAGAGCTAAACATACTAATGTCGTGAATGGAGGGCCAGCACGGCGCAAGACTGACGTAAACGCATCATGTCGATTGCGTGTGGCCAATGACCACGGCAATACAGCACATAGATGGGCATGTGTGTGTATATGTGTGTTAAGTGTGTGTATGTATGTTGTTACAGGGTGGTATAGCTTCACCAGCGGCCCCCTTTCCCGAGGCAGTTCCCTGCTCTCCCCTGCGAGAGGGGCACCCTAATCCATTCACCCCATCCGACTTCAGAGTGTATTCGTTGGGTTCAGCAACTCACCACCAGCATCCAACCAAATCTAGCGGATCAACGGCGCCTCAACTTAGTTCCTGGTCAGCTTTGTAAGTTGATATAATCACGTCCTACACCGACCACAAGATGGCGGGCCACCTCCCAATCCACCATCCCTCAAACACCCGAGGGGTCGGCAGGCGGATTTGAACCCGGACACTCCGGGAACAGAAGCCAGGCCTTAACCTCTGCCAGCCGCCTGCCTAGCCTGTGTATGTATGTGTGCGTCGGGGGCCTTCGACTGATCGAGTGACGTATCATCATTGCACCTATGACCCTGGTGCCCTGCTTGCACGGTTTGGAACCTCCATTGCCTGCTCCTACTTTGCTTCCCAGCTCGCTGGCCTCTGGGCACTCTTTCGCCACGGGCCTGCGGTTGTAAATTAACTGTGACTGTTTCCTCCCCCTGCGACTGATCGCAGTCATTGGCGCATGGCCTATCCCCTTTGTTTACCGTTTGTATAGTTAAGAATGTACGCGTCAAGTATCTGCGGCCCGCTACCAAACGCATCCACCCATTCATCCATGTGACTGGCCCAGCAGGTGCCCGGTCTGGACATGGTGGCAGCCACCAACATTACCAACGGCCAGAAAACCCCTGCTGTGCCGGGCGTGCTCCTGCAGAGCGTGGGCCTTTTCCAACGTGAGCCTTCATACTTGGGGGGAACATCGCATACAGTGAAGTGAAGTGCAAATGTGTGTCGGTGTGACTCGGTGACTGCTGCCGGCATTGCGTGTACATGGCTCCGCTCTGCAGTGTATACGCTTTCCCTGGACCTTTATGTACGTGCATGTAGAAGTCCTGTTGGCCGTTCTTCATGCATTCCTCTTTGAAGTGACTCCTGACTCCTTTCGCGTGTACGCACGCCTTACTTTGACCTCGTCGTACAATTAACCCGCCGGGTGCATGACACGCAGGTACATGCCTCCCCATACCTGAGTCCCGCAAGCTGCTAGTCAACACTACGCGGCCTGACATGGTCCCGGGGAATCAGAGCTTCCACTTAAACCTGCCCCAGGACGGCTGCGAGGACAGCTGCACAGCGCACCCCCTGCGCCGTTGCTGGCCCCTGATCGGAAAATACGATGACATGGCCACTCAAGCCTACTACCTGGATACCTCTAGCGGCATGCCGCGGGAGGCGGGCTACAACATCCACATTCTTGGGGCTGACGTGCTGGTGGGTGCGTGGGGCGTGAGTACGTGAGTACCTGTCTGAAAGAGCGGTATCACCCTCGTATGTTGGGTGGTCGCGGCACCGCCGGCTGGGTTGTCACTGTGTGGACTTGGGGACCGTGCGCGTGAGTGAAAGGTGGATCTCCATGTAGTCAGTCGTGCCCGCACCTGGATGCACCCGCGGCGCTTTCCCCGTAGGGAAGCTGACATCCTTAACAGCCCTTGCCACCCAGGGCCATGCACACACATGTGCCCAAGCAGCAGTTAAGTAGCTGATGCTACTTTTTGGGTTGTATTGCCGCGTCTTCGCTTATTCCTATCTTGCTGGCTCATTCTTATTGTAAATATTATAAATAATAAATAATAATAATAAGAAAATAATATATTTATCATTATGCACTCCCAAACTGGCACACTCCACAACTTGGCAAAAGTGGTTGCTGCGTTGTCGCCCAATAACTCGCTTGTTTATGTGGAACAAAAGCACTGGTGCCGTGACACACTGACAGTGATGATTCTCCAACTTAAATGCCGGCTCCGTACCAACCCGCCCATGCATATGCATGCACACATGCAGTGCGCAACAGTCATGAATGAGCAGTGCATCAGCAGTGCCAACAGCTACATCGGCTGCTTCTACCTGATGTTCCCGCCGAACAGCACAGCAACCCTGCCGGGGTCTAACTTCCCCGTGCCGTGCACGGCGGGCCCTCCACCTTCACAAGCCTCGGGCAGCATTAACAAGGCGCTGCTGGGGGCCGTTTTGGGTGGCGTGCTGGGAGGTGCGTACGGATGTATGTATGTATGTATGTATGTATGTATGTATGTATGTATGTATGTGCGAACGGTATCCTGAAGGCTGAATACGATTGGTCTACCCTTTACCTTTCTGCGTACATCTCATGTTCATTTCCACGTTTTACGTGGTTTCGGACGCCAGCAAATCGTACCGCCATTATGCCGTTATCGGAGAAACGAAGTGGCAACGTTTGGGCTTATTTGCCACATACGCGGTGATCGCTCGTAGTAGCTACATACTTTAACACCATATGTAGCTTGCAATGACCAAAAAAAACAAATCCCCTACTTTGGTTATCTAAGTCTGTATTAATGGTTCATCTACTTCTACCGCCCTGAAGAAGTGCTGCAATGCTTGCCCGCCATTTTCTTCTACATTTGTGTGTCCGGGCAGCCGCTATGCATTAGGATGCTTTGCTACAAGAAAAAACAACAACCGATTCGGTCGTTCGCTCGTCATACGTGCAGGCACAGCGGATTGTCAATCCTATCCAGGGACACAAAGTGCCCTACGTCCCGTATCCCACCATGCATTAGGGCCATCGGCGCAGGCATCGGCTTGCATTCGTTGTGTGTGCTCGTTTCACTTTAGGAGTAAGCGGCGGGCTTTGGCTGGACACCCAGCCGAATTGTTGTGTACGCGTGTCCTTTAATATGGGTGGACAGACAGACGTAGGGGCTTTCCTAAGCTATTAACCTACGGCCGGGTGCACTGCGTATTTCATCCACGGACAGGTATCGCGTTTCTGGCTGCCGCTAGTGGCATTGCTGTGTTGGCGTACCGATGCCGGCAGCCCGCCGCGTGTGGCCAAGGTGTGCGGCAGCCTCCTGCCACACCAGCTGGCAGCGGCCTGGCAACGGATCAGGCGCGCCGCGAGGGGGAGAGCAATGGCGGTGATGGCCCTTGTGCGGGTGACCCTTGAGGACTGATCGACCGCCCATTAAGGTGGGCCATATGTTGGCTACAGGACGGGACTGAAAGGCATGGCCAGTGTACATGCGTGTGCGTGCAGGGGCATGTGTTATGTCAATCCTGTTGGATGCTAAACGGGTTGGAAATGGAGGGGCGGGTTCACAGCAAGTGAAGTGCGCAATAGCAGAGGCCTTGAGGTTCGGTGAACAGTTTGCTGCCCTATTGGGAGCACTGGCTGGCACATAGCTACGAGATCCAGCTAATACATGCACCCATAAGCTTCATGGGGACGTAGGGCTAAAAATCAATGCTCGCTGGCGTGTACGAACAGGTCTCTAAATAATAGCAGGTAGGCGCATTGCGAACCTTGACACAGGGAAGTCCGAATCTATAGTTCAGTTAGTCCGGTATATAGTTTCCCGTGTGACAGGATGATATAGTTTTCCTTGTCCTTGTGTATTTTTGTTCACGAAATCTATCTATTTTCAGACAGCCTTCAGCCCCCTGGCCCTTGGGCCTCCGCATGGCGCGTATGCGCCTGTTACACCTCGGTAGAGTAACGGAACTCGAGGTGGTGTAACACAAACGTATGTGGAAAGGGTCTGTTACACCCGTGGAGAGTACGTTACGGAACTCGAGGTGTGACACACACACGCACACACACACACACAGACGAAGGGGTGACGCGACCAAGGGGTGGTGGGCCACCGCCGGCACGCGCACCAGTCAGGAGTATGACCGCTCCAGGGGCCCGCACAAACACATGACACCGGTATGTGAAGTAGCCGTCTACCAGAACCGGACCGCCACATCCAGACCCAGAACCTAAACCAGACCGTCAAAGAAATGTCACAGTCTTAACTGCAGCCGTGGTGTAGGGGGTGTAGGGGGTGGGTCCCTCATGAAGCAGCAGCCGGTGGTCCTATCCGGGGGCCTTGGGGTTTTGTTCGCAGCACACCAGCGGCCAGCTCCTAGGTGACAAGACAGCCCCGCACCTGCGCACGGATTAAGGTGGCACAGGACGCCTCTTGCACTCATCACACGGTCGCAAAGGAGGAACCAAAACCCCACCTTGTTATCTATCACCCACATCGTCGTGTTCAAGGCACCGACCGAGGCAAGTAGAGCTCCAAGCGGCCAATCAACACAGCACACACATGCAGCCAACAGCCAATCCCAACCGCAAAATGCGCATGATGACGCCCACAGCAACGAGAAGGCCAACGCATGAGTGTCAGTCCGCAGCTAACTAACTAACTAACTAACTAACTGATGTCCAGTGGCAAACACAGCCTAGCCCTAAGATGGATTTACGCAGCTAGGGCTACGCAAGCTGATGATGCACAAGCTCTCGTCGCTATCTGCATGTTGCTGACACACGTCTAAATGTACCAACATAGCTTATTCCTACTAATTCCTGTCCTGTCCTTCACATGCTGCTGTTGCTGCTGCTGCGGCACATGTGTGCATTCTTCACAGGGGAATGGTGTGTGCCTGCAGCACGCTGATGATGATGAGGCGCGGTATTGTTTTAATAGCCGCCCTGGTTGAAGACGATGCTACAGTGGCGTGCCTTGCCGGACACCACGAGATGCGACAGACTCTCAGCATGAATACATCAGCATTTAACAGCTGCAGAAAGAAGCGCCGGCGCCTGTCGTTCGGTGTGTTACCCGCCCTTCATCGTCAGCTGTCATGTGCGTCGACTCAGTCACTGCAATGATCGCCAGTGGAGGCAAAATGAAGTCGATTGCGCCCCGAGGATTGCATGTGAGTCCTGTTATTGCTGTTGGTTGGGCTGTGCTGCTACCGAGTAAGCTGCCGGTGGCCGGAGATGGAGTCCATGTGTCGGTCTGCGTGTGGTTATCATCAATCAGGGCTGGAAGTGCGTGCAGCACGAGTTCGGGAGGTATTGGCATGATGTGTTGGCATGATGCACAAAAGGCGCCGAAATATTAACAGAAGAAAATCATGATATTCACGTACGAACGGCCTATACCTGTATGTACTATACGCACGTACATGCACCAGCCTGATGTTGATGTCGGGTGCATGACACCGGCAGCCCCCTCGGCCGGGCCGGATGTCCTGCTGGCCGAGCTTGTTGTTTGAACGAAGAGAGGGTTACGACGAACATCTATATGCCATGATGGTTAACTGCTGAAGGTGTGTGTAGTGCTCTAACTGTCAAGTTGGCTATGGGGTGTCAAGCTCGGAGTGTGGAAGGCAGGAAGGATGAATGGATGGGTGGATAAATGGATGAGGAGTCGGTGGGCACTCCAAAGCGAGCAGCAGAATCTGCGTGCTGCTGGTGCGGCGACAGCTTGTGCGGACTTCTTATCACCCAAGTCTATACTACAATTTCGCATCACAGAAGTTGAAGTAGTCCAAGCAATGCGTTCAATACAACAGTTATCGGAGGATGCCTTAAGAACCTGTACGGTAAGTCACCCATGTACGGTAAGTCACCCATGCATAACAAAACATCATGTGATTAACTTGGACTGAAGGGATACGTACATGTTTAGGGTGTTATAAACCACTCCAAGTACCCAGATTCATGCGCAACTAACTGCCAACTGGTTGGCACTGCTGTATGTGTGTTGGGACATTGTGGCGACCAGCAAACAGGAGAGGGCGCTGGCGGACGGGAAGTCCAGATACGGAACGTACCAGCAGGTGTACCTTACATGCATGTTATTAGTTGCATGATAACGTACATCGCCTGTGTATAGCTTTATGTGTTGTATTGTCAGTCTACACATTCAAGCTATGCAAGTGGCTTCCTGCGCGGGATTGATTTGTGATAATCGCTCATTGTTGCGCTGCTGGGGGAGGGGTCATGAGAGCCTTCGAGCCATGAATTCATCCACATCCACATCGGAGCATGTGCGCCTCTCTCTATCTCTGCGCCTCTCGGTGTGAGCTCTTTTGTAGACGGTGGCAATGCTACAACAACCAGAACGCGGAATAATTCATAACAGGGTTGCGTCTGTCTTATCTGTACGCGTGTCACCTGCGAGCGAGGCCTTCATCTCGTGACTGAACTGCACCAGTGAGCACGTGAGCTGCTACTGCTGCTGCTGCTGCTGCTTAGATGCCAGGGGTTGTGCGAACAAGTTACTAGTACTGGCCAGCTGGCTGGCTTTCACAGAGGCAACTATTGCTATATCTAGGGTAAATGCATCTTCCAGCAGCTTCTCGGGTCTCATGTCACGGCGTTGAATGCCTTATCTGTTATTAAAGCCATGAGGCTGGTATGGTTTCATGGGGCTGGCATGTATGCCGGCACGTTACATGGGCTTGGTGCCGATAACATGATAACATGGTTCCCGTACGTCGTTGCTTCGTTGCTTGCCCTCTGCTTGCTTGCCCACTGCATGGCTTGCATAGCGATTGCTCAATATTTAGGGTTCGCTCACTATTTGTCTATAAGCCCTTACTGGCGGCAAGTCGTACGGCTTCCGTGCTATTTTTTGTTGTGGCGTGTGTGCAGTACATGTATGTGTGCCGACGGTTAGGGCTCCAAGTCTTCCCGTGACTTCACCTGCTACGCCGATAAGCTGGGCGGGGATCGATAACCGACCCGTGTGGATTGATGCTTCCGTTTTTCATCTCGCCAGCCAGCGGGATAGGTTTCCTTGCTGGCCGGTTTTGCTCACATTCCTTCTGAAGCGGTTGGGGGCCAAATATCCTTTACTGGGATAAGTGTGAGGGCTGTATGCATTCTGTATTAATAAGGGTAATTGTTTGTCAACTTGCTTTGTATGTGCCGAGCTGGCCGTCGCCGTCTATGTCTCACAGCAGCCGGCCACACATGTTTGATATCAAGTCAATTCAAACCTTGATCATGTTCATCGATAGATGTTTTGTCCTATACTGTGCGGGGACTTTGTATTTTCTCTTCACTGGATGATCATGCATGATACCTGCAGGCGTTGGTGGTGTACAGCCGCCACCATATCATGAAGGCCAAACGCGTGTGCTGTATGTATGTCCTGCTGGACCACCGACATTACCGGCAGGAAATGTCATCCATACGGCATCTATGCTCGGTATCTGGCAATTGTACTTCGTTCTGCATGCATGGATACTGGTACGATGTGCGGCGATGCTCCAGTGAAGAGTGCTTACATCATGCAAGCACTACATTCTACCGGGCATGATGCCCGGCAGAATGTACAGGACGAACGGGTGAACGGACGTTCTTCAACCAGGACGTCCTTCCGTACTCATGTGCCGGCTAGCTTAACATATGTGGCCTTGCTCATGCATTTGCCGCGTTCGCTGTACATACGTGTGCGACAGCGAGCATCAGCTAGACGTTTTTTAGCATTGCCGAATGTGGTAGCGCGACCTTGTGGCTTAGGCACGTGGCCTTGTTCAAGCCTTAGCCTCGTTCTGAACTGCCTTAGGGACTGTAAGCGAAGGGCGCCGAAATAGCTTGTGGACTTTGTGGGGGCCGCAGCTGAACGTATGATTTGTGAATAATAATGATGTCACATGCGCAACTGCCGGGCACTCTGCGTGCATGCAGTCTGTGGTGTGCAAATGTATGTCGGTCAGAGGTACGATCCACTGCCTGCGTGGGATAAGTTGTTTCTCTTTGCCCTTCCAGTAGTTGTTTTGTTAATGGATAGCACTGACCAGCAGTAGGCTGGAGGCGTCGCAAGTGGGACAGCGGGCGGGGTTTTGGTAATCATTAGTAGTGATGCGTCAATGGCATATAGAATACATGACTCCTTATACTTGTTTCATTACTGGCCAATGGCCTTGGTCTAGTATGGCCTTGGCAATGATTCTTTGGATCCGCTTCATGTAATAAGGACGTATGTATGTGCGTATGCAGAGACAGTTTACTTATTTCATTTGCATACGCATGTATTACCCCAGATGAAACAGAGGGTCAGGTCAGTGTTTTTTTTTTCGTTTGGGGCCTAATACCCTAGAGTAATAAACTGGGTGTTTCTTGCGGTTACAATTCCTTTTTGTATAGTCGCTGGGGGGGGCTGCGCCCCCCCCAGACCCCCCCCAGACCCCCCCTCAAAGGCTGTACGGTGTGCTGTAAACAACACTCGCAAAGCTCGTGGCTTTTTAGTGTGGCCTGCCTGGCATCCATCGTGATGTCCCGCTGCCGGCTGAGGGAGCAGGGACCGCACCGGACACGGTCGTGCACCTCGCCAGCCTCCATATCCGGCGCAACACACTCAGCCCATTCGAACAAAGCTGTCCAGTGCGCCTGGAAGCGACGCACTCCCTCATTCTCCCGCCAGCTCCCATCGCTTTGGCCTTTCGGCACACGCTGTGTTTGCTGGCGCCGCGCCTGCTTTTGAATCACCAGCGGTGCGTGCTGCGAAGCACCAGCCCTTGAAGGTGGCGGTGGTGCCGTGGCGACATCTTGGGGCGGTGGCCCTTCCTCGTCAGAATCAAGCTGCTCAGCTAAGTCGCTGATTGCTACAGTTGTGTGTTGCCGCTTCGCCGGGGGATCCTCAGCTTCGCTCAAATCGCTGGCTTCACTGACTTCAAGAGCGGCAACTACGGCATGCCTATCCTTGTCTTCTGTATTATCTAATTCTTCTTCTAAATGTTTGGGGCATTGCATCTGCGGACTTTCTGAGCCGTTTGCTTTGGTCAAGAATGAACGAATGCCCCGTTGACCTAGGTTGAATGCAACAGCGGGCCGTCTCATGGTGATATCATCAAATATTTTATACATAGATAGTGCATAAGCTCCAAATGTTCAGCTTTATATGTGCAGAAGGCGTTTGGGGCGACTTATCGCCGAAGTAATGAACCAGTACGGCCAACTGACCAATTATTCCATTTCTTCCAGGCTCAGACCCCCATTTATTCCCAAAAAAGTAATATATTACCAAAAAAATAAACACTGGGTCAGGTTCACATGACGTACACGTTACACATATGCATGCTGCTTCTGTATGTAACGTTCCGCTTCCTAATATACCCTTACATTAATTGCTGCTGAGCCGAGCTCATAACGCGCGCGCCGTCGCAAACACGTCGCCACCTATCCGCCTTCGCTTAAGGTTGCACATACGTACGTTGACATTATGGGCCGGTTGTGCCTCCATGCCCGCCGCCTACGAGACCTCGTTCTCGCAAAAGAAGCATCCATTTGATCTAAGTTGTCCTAAACGAATATGGTATATGATATGAAGACTGTCCTGTTTTTACACTTGCTGCTGCGAGAATAGGAGATCCTCATGCGACCGTGAAGGCGTTTAGGTGGGGCTCGCTCGCTCCGATGAGAGATTCATGTACCATCAAGCAAGTACCCCGTGATGACACCTCGACGCAGCAGATCCCCGGGGGGCTGAATGCCCCCAGCCAGCAGCCCACTGCATGTACATCACGGCTGCACATTTTCCTATCACCAATCGGACATATACCATCACGCATGAATACTACGAAGATGACAAGATGAAGCTGTTCGCCCCTGACGTGCGGGTGCGGTCCCTATGGCATAAAACGGGGGGTAACCCCCCCTTAATTAAGCGTAACCCTGGGTGTAGGGTTAGGGGTTACCCATGTGGCTATGTACGAAGGGAGGTGGGTAACCTAACCCCGGGGTAGGGGTAACCCCTTACCGAGGGGTAACAAAGGGGTCGGGGTAATACACTACTGATGGGTAACAGACAGGGTAACCCGTGTTTACATTCACCTGCACCTGTCTCGCCTGTCTACACACGCAAACATACATACACAGGCAGGCGGCTGGCAGAAGTTAAGGCCTGACTTCTGCTCCCAGTCGATCCAGTCGACCCGGGTTCAAATCCGCCTGCCAGCTCCTCGGGTGTTTGAGGAGTGATAAAATGGGAGGTGGCCCCCCATCATATGGACGGTGTAGGACGTGATAATATCAACTTGCGAGCTGACCAGGAACTAAGTTGATGCGCCGTTGATCCGCTAGATTTGGTTGGATGCTGGTGGTGAGTTGCCGAACCCAACGAATACATTCTGAAGTCGGATGGGGTGACGGATTAGGGTGCCCCTCTAGCAGGGGAGAGCAGGGACTGCCCCGGGAAAGGGGGCCGCTGGCGAAGTTAACCACCCTGTAACAACATACATACATGTCTTCACCAATCACTTGTGGACCCAATTATCAACATTGACGCACCAAAACATGCCTTGTGTAGAAACCTAGACCTAAGGATAAGGCACACAGCTGCAGCCTAGATGCAAGGAGGAGGACGAAGAGGCGTACATAGGCAGAGCAAATTGGGGACCGCCGCCAGCGAGAAGCCGCCAGTGAAGCCAATAAATATTCCTACCAAAAGGTCCAGGCACTTACCGCCGCTCCGGACCCAAGACCTAAAACTTGCGGACCAGCCAACGGGCGGCAATGTAAGCTTACATTACCTTAAGGTCGGCCAGTAGCTTCAGTGCCCCGTCCCGACCTGCTACTTCCAGCTCTACGCACGACCTATGCAACACTATCCAGAGTCTGCTCGTTTTCAGAGCAGGCTCTCCTAAGAGCGTCGAAGGTCTTGGGCGGGAGATCCGACACCCCGAACACGGTCACACCGATGTTTTGCAACCCAAGTCCGAGCAATTCTGTTGCAATGGTGTCAATGCAATGGTGTCAACAGGCGGAACAAACGAGCCCGGTGGGTCACTC